>NW_004567102.1:71170980-71188626 GCF_000260355.1 Condylura cristata | reverse complement strand
CACTGCTGAGGGGAGCAGCGGGCGGGTCAGGAGAGGTCTGCCACGCCATGTGGTCTCCTCCGGGGCAGGCGGGAATCGAACTCATGCGGAAGTGGCGTTAGCTTCTCAGTGCAGTGCTTTAACCCGCTGCGCCACCAGGGAGGCCCCTTCTTTTTTATTTTTTAAAAGATTTATTTATTTTCGCCTACAGAATTGGGGTACAGACCAGAGCGGCAAGGGCAGTGAGGGGATTCCCCAGAGAGAGTGGGGCGCAGAACAGGCAGATGGATGAAGTGCACTGCTGACGGGAGCAGCAGTTGAGTCAGGAGAGGTGGGCTGAGCCATGTGGTCACCTCCCTGGTTGGGGATGGAATTCGTGCTGAGGCAGCTGTGGCTAGTTTCATATTGCTGTGCTTTAACCTGCTGCACCACTAGGGAGGAGTCCAGAAGTAAAGTTTTCTAAAACAAAATATTTGAAACATCAGTACTTTTCTCATTATACCATACTCGAAATTTTGATGAAAAACAGCAGCTACTTTTCTCAGCATTCTGATTTGAACATGACATCATTCTATATTAAAAATAATTTTTATTATCCCTTTTATCAAGGAAACAGTAAAGTATATCTTGATATGCAGAATTTATCATAAGGGAATATAAATCTTTCATGGAGCAGATTATTAATTTAATATTTAGTAAACCACTTCACAGTTAATATGTAAATTAACTCAACATTGCATTATTTTGGCAAGAGCATTATCTCTGATTATATTTAACATTTCTCCTGAAAAATTAAATTTTAGGTTGTCATTTAGTGACTGAATAACATATTTTCAAATTGTTGTGCCTTAGTTACATAACAAGTAGTAATCTGCAAGTATTGATTTAGAAGAGGAGCTGAATTTTTAAATATACACAATGAGAAGATGGTATCCTTGAAAAATAATAATTCTAGGAGAGCTTTGCTTATAGACTGAGGTAGAACAGGTTTATTTACTGTCATTGTCTAATCAGAGTATTTTATATTGATATTTTAACAAAAATAAACAAAATAAAAGTACCGTTCCTATTATTTTCCTTATTTTAAATCTAGAATCGAAGAGTTTTAAACGTGTTGCTATGTTGCATTGACATCTGGTGGATTAAAGCAGTTATTACAAGATAGAAAATAGTTTTCAATTTTCAGGACAATGCTCAAGTTTAAAGACAATGTAAAGATTATCTCTAGTCTAATCCACTGATTTTTCAGCTATGAAAACTGAGGCAAAGAAAAATCATATTTGTCAGAAATGTATCAAGAGCACTATGAAACTACATGAACTAATATAGCGTTGGTCGTGGTAAACAGAAATTCAATTTAAGAAGCAAAAAACAAATACTACTATAGAATATCCTATATTATATATTATATCTTAAACTATATATTATATCCTATGCTATTTATATAGTATGTGCTATATACTGTATAAGATATAATAATACATATTATAGTAGTAGTAGTATTATAGGATTAGTATATATATAACTATATATATATATAGTTATATAGAAGGTGATATTCCCCTTTTTGGGGCAGGAATATGGATTGTCATTACACTATGCATATTTGAAATAAAGGGATTTTAAAGGAAATGCAAACATCTGTGTAACTGCTGCTCCTATGATAAACTTTGTTGTTGTTTTATTTTACTGGAATGTAAAGAGATGAGAAAATCAAGACTAACACAATTTCTACTCTAAACATATTTTAGCAGATCTCTGATGTGATACTCCTTGAGGAAATTGATTTGTGTCAAAGGCACTTCGTCCTCAAGCTCAGTCAGCCATTTTTCCTCTTAAACAAATTCTTTCCTCAAAGAAATTTAAACATAGCATTCCTGATCTGTGAGAACAATCTTTTGTATATGTTTAAAGACACAAATCGTTGTCCACTGTCCCTTCTCCAAAAATGCACATTCCAGACACCTGGGCTTCACAGAGTCTCTTGCCCTAAACCTGATTCATTCTTAGAAAGGCCTCTGAAGAGACTTCCTACTTCTCCCAGCCAGTGGCTGATTCTTACCTGCCTTTAGTTTCCTTGCATACTCTTCCTACAGCAACACAAGCATCTAATCATGGATGTACTGCACTTGTTTCCTCCTATAAACTGAGAAATTCACTCTGGCAGGGAGCCAACCTGAACTCTTCAGTTATTTGTTTGTTTATCAAAACATCCATATATACCTGAAATATATCCCATTTGGTCTTGATTTAATTCTTCTATTGCATTGTTTCTGTTCATCAGGGATTTTTATTTTTTTGTACACCTATTCTTTCTATTCTATTTGAAAGAATAGAAAGAAATAAAGGAAATGTTTTCTATTGAAAAAATTTAACCCCCACCAAACCACCCATGTCCATATGCCTTCCCTTGCCTTTCCCCTATTCCCTCCGGTAACCATTATCTTCTTTTGGCCATGATTTCTTTTATTCATGTATTTTCTGTCTCTTAAGTTTTTAAAAAAATCTCCCAAGTGCATAACTTGAGTTTCGATCATAATCATTCTATCCTGGAGCTTTTAGTTAAAAACCAGAAAGTCTGGTGATTTTGGTGTGTCTTTTATGACTGAACTTTCTTATGTCTTTTCATTAATATTTTATTTAATAATAGCCTTGCTGACCTATAATCCAGATAAAACAAAATCTACCCTGATAAAATATAAAGCATGGGGGGAGGGCTGTAGATTCACTGTGTTATGCAATCATCTAATTCCAGAATGTCTAGTTTCACAACATTTTCATAAGTACCCATTTGTTCTTGAGAATTTCTTGACAAGTCTCTCAACAACTTTTTCTTCTTTCACCTTAGTAAAATCACCATTTTGTTATTTACTCAAAACCAAAGGTTATTCAGGCAAGTTGTTATGATTCATTTCGTCTCTAGAGAAATCTTAAAACTTTTTCAGAGACATGGTTAATGATTTACAAAAATAAAAAGGCTTCACTTCCCATTTAAAGCGCAAGGTTTCCTTTCTGTTAGATTACCTGGGTTACGTTGCAAACCTACACAGTAACAATATTTGAACATTTAAGTTTGATGAAGCTTTATTGAGGCAGAGAAAATTGGACTTTCTGGCTATATAGTCTCCTTGCTGATCTATTCCTTTCACATAAGAATTGTGTTAATATATAATTTCCAAAAGCACTGTGAGAAAAAATCAATAAAAACCACTGAAGTCTACATCAACAATGGGTATGCCTTTTACCCAGTCAATTTGCAAACACTACTATGAACTCTGCTGTAAAAGTTTGCTGAGTTACATCAGTGGAAGCTTTGCCAAAAACAAAACAATGAGTCCCCAAACTTGGAGAATGTCCCACTCTTTATTTCCAACACCACCAGAAATATTTTGACTCTCTCTTTTTAAAAATTGCAGTCATATTGTTTTATAGCATTTGTATTTTGGAAGTATAAGAATCCCCTTTTTAGGGGCTGTTACCACAGCACACTCACCACCCAAGCACCCATAGTCCACCACAGGAAACCACAGTTCTCCCTTCCAGCTTTGTTCTCCCTTCCAGCTTTGTGCTTTCCCCTTCCCCTCCTGGCTCTTCTTGATCACTTGGAAGCACAGTGGCAAAACCTCAAGTGTATGAAGTTTGGCAGGCCTGTGTTAGAATTCCACTGTTATCTTAAACACTTGAAAACAATCCAAATGTGTAATGTGTGAGTCACAGATTTCTCTGCTATATTTGTAACCTGGTTTCTTCCACTCAGAAGCGCAGAGAAGGTTATATCAACAAAAATGCCACACAACACACTTCCTTGATGGTTGTCTCCTCCAGCTCTTGTAGGATCTGCACGTAAAGTACATTTCCCCTTCAAGCATGTGGTGTGTTTCACATGAGGTCAGTGACAAACACGATTTCTGCTTACAATATCTAGGAAACTGGTCTACTCCACACTGCCCTGGAGTCTCGGGTTTCTGTGCCCCTGGGCTCAGAAGAGGTTTTGCTGTTGCTTTTCTGGAGTATCACCAGGTACCTGAAATTGTTTCATTACTTGATTCTTAAAATCTCTGCCCTGATCTGAGCTTCTCTTTGGTTCTAAGGGCTGAAGTCTATGCGACCCATTTCTAGAGATGAGGTTTCCAAGTGCATGAGACTCACCTGGTGAGTCGACAATGCAGACTTCTCAGCCCATTGACTTTCTGATGCCACCAAGATAATATCTTTATGTTGTCTGAAGCATCCACAACATGTCCTCAAAGTCTTTCCAGACCTTCTCTCTGTTAAAAAAAAAAAAAAAAAAAAAAGTAAAAGAGTAAACAGTAGGCCTAAAATGGAGTCAATTATGCCAAGTCCTTAGATGTTCAGGCCTGGCCTCCTCAGCACATTCCCCTTGGCATGTCAGTTCTCTCAAGCCAAGATCAATGGAGGCTCCTAATTAGAGACAGGTTATATTTATTTGATTATCTAGAACAAAGATTAGGGTTTATCACCCAGATGTGGAATTATCTGTAGAAAAGACCTCTCTATTATGAGAAACATATATGTATTTGCAGAGTGAACATGAGTCATCACCTTTTTTTGTGTAATTACTCTCCTTCTCAACACCTCAGGCTTCTCTTTTATTCATTAGCTCATGCTGCATTAGAGGTTCTTTGGCCATTTTACTCTGGAGTTTACAGCCATAGATAGGTATGTAACTGAGTTTACTGTTTTTCTCCACTAATCTGAGTCAATTTAATTTGTTTATCCCATGAACCCAAGAGGAAAGTCAGAGGGACAACGTGCATTTCTCCTGTGCCTTCGTAGCCCCCACCAAGCCTTAGTGTCTAATTTAGCTGCATTTCCAGCCTCTCCTTCAACATGGAATTGTAAACCAATTTATCTGGAGTTTCCAGGTCAGCACTAGTGAGATCATCTGCCTAAGTCTCCCCCACCTTCTCTTAAGAGAAAGTGACTGCCTCAAATAATTTTCTGTTCCTTGTCCCATTCTCTCTTCTGGCCTTGCATTTTAGACAACCCCTTGAAAGGTTTTTCTATTTGCTAGAGAGAATGTGACCTAATAAAGACAATAAAATCTCTAAATTTATTCAGACGAATTTTAACAATTCTTGTTTTAAAAATAAAAAAGACTTATTTATTTATGCATACGGAACTGGTGTACAGGCCAGAGGTGGTGAGAGGATTCACCAGAGACAAAGTGGGGAGCAGAACAGGCAGATGGATGAACTACTCTGCAGAGGGGAGCAGCATGGGAAACAGGAGAGGTCTGCAGTGCATTGTGGGTCAGCTCTGGGGCTGGGGCTCAAATTCGTGCTGCAGTGGCTGCAGAAAGCCTCATAGTGCTGTGCTTAAACCATTGCACCACCAGGGAAGACCCTGTTTCTAACAACTTTTAAAGCAAGTTGCTGCTGTTGTGGACCCTTTTTGAGTGAAACAGACTCCATCTTGTCTCTCAGTTGCCAAATATTGAGACTCCTGGCTGAAAGATACAGTCTTTCTCAGCCCTTTGGTGATTGGGGAAGAACAAGACATTATTTGCTGGTCCTGACAGCAACCCCTGACATGAAAACCTTCTGTCTGCAGCCTTTTGCCCACTAATCAGAGATAGACACATGGACTTGGGAACTAATTCAAACATTTCATCATAAAGGATCCAGCCTAGACCTCAGATTATCTCCCTGCCTGATCCTTTAAAGCTTCCCTACACCTCAACCCCAGTGGAATACACTTGAACTGTCCCTTGGTGGTGGCCTATTCATGATTCCTATTCCTGAATCACTGCATTTCCTGATTAGACTACTGCCTGATTGTTTCTTGGTTGCACTGTTCCAGCTCAGCCTGTGAAGCGTCAGTCTAACCAGTACACCTGGCTCAGGCTCTCAGTCTTTTAACCATGATGGGAATGTCTTAGCAAGTCTGCATTAACAAATAGAATGGGTCCTAGGTTATCAGCATTTTAGTCCTCTCAATTCTTTCCTTCTTGTATTCCCTGAGCACATCTACTCATTTGTTCTTATATAGCTGAAACTTAGCATAATCATGAATTCTTTTCTCTTTCTTTATTCCCAGTATACAATTGCTCATTAAGGCTTGTCTAATCTCCCTCTTCAATCTCCTTTAAATGTGCCCCTGAAAATAGTTCAGCTAAGTTCATCTCTTCTCTCGATTATTAAGATCAACTTTGATTCTTCTCTCTGCTTTTTTACAGCCAGTTAAGCTCAGTCCCCCAAAGACCAACCACCATGAAACTAGCCCTGTGCCGCCCCATAAGTGAGCAATTAGCCAATTCTAACTGCACTTTTTTCAGCCTGATAGGTTAAACATGTAAATTGTGACCCCCTCTTAGCAGAACTCATTTGTTCTTTCCAAGCAATTCTATTTTGCCAGATGAAGAAAATGTAACAATCCAGGGCCAGCCCAGGTCCAGACAGTGTCTCTGAGTCAATAGGACCTGACCACCAGCCAAACTTGGATCACAGCCTACCGGGATCAATGTTTAGGCAGCTTTTCACGACTCTGTCCCTCTGTCTACTCCCAATGACCTCCTGCCAAACCTTCATTTCTGTACCCCCAGCTTGTTTCTCAGCCAGTGAAAGTCAACTCTGCAGTTCTCCCATGCCCTACTTCCCCAAAATACGTTATATGTCTATTCTTCCCACATTTTGGTGAGTTTTGTCATAGTTGAGGGGCTCCTGTGTCCCTTGGCTTTGCAATAAAGACTTCTCCTTTTCCAGAAATCCTGGTAGCATATTATTGGAATCCATGCATTTCAGGTAAATAATCCCTTAATCGCTTAGTAACAGAGTGATCCATCAGCTATGCCAACCTGTCATGCCATTTCTCATCATGCCCTAAGCAGTCATATCTCCCCATAATACTTCATAGAAATGCCCAATATATTTAGTCAAGAAAACTGGAACTTCTTAGCTAAACAAAACTCATGAAAGGGATTGACATGAAGAGAAGCAACAGACCTCTACATGCCCATTCTACCTTCTCAGGTTTCTCCACTTCTACTGCTGATCCTGAAAGGAACCCTGAGTGATCTTCACAGTCCCTGGCGGAATCCAATTTGAAAACCACATTTGTAAAAGAGAAATTCATAATTCCTTGCATCACAAAGAGAGCTTCCTGTCGTCTAACCCCACTCACCCACTCACCTCTCCAGATTCATTGCTCTCATCTGTCCCTCAGGGATACCCTGTGCTCTGCAGCTATGCTGACAACTTCATAATTGTGAGTCACATGCAGCTATGAAAATACCAATAAATTAAAATTCAATGAAATGCAATTCAAGCTATGAAAATACCAATAAATTAAAATTCTATGAAATGCAATTCAGTCTAACTAGCCACTTCTCACGAGCCACATGTGGCCAGTGGCAGCCATGATGGACAACACAGACAGAATATCTCCACTCCTGCAGAAAGAGCTGCTGGACACTTGCTCTAGAGATCCCAAGAGAATTGCAATTCCCTAACCCTCACACACTTTCTCACGGTCTGAACCCTTGTAAATGATATCCTCTTACTCCAGCAGCTTCTCCTTTCAGTTGTCTGTTTGGTAAGTCCCAACATTCTTTAAGATTCTGTCTGGATAAGCCTCTAACCTTAGGAGGTTTGCCAATAGCCTGTCTCCTTCAGGGAAAACTTGAGCACCATTTCCTCTCTAATTCTTTTGTGCTTTCAGTATTCTTTAATACAGAGCTTTCCATCTGCTTTTGTAATTATTTGATATATTTTATGGTAGACTGTGCACAGGGTTATTTTACTCATCATTATAAACAAAAACCAGATTGGAGAATCACCAGATTGCTTTCCACATCTGAGAGAAAATGGCACTAGTTAAGGGGATGGAGCATGTGACAGGCAGCAGTGTCCACATCCTAATGTTCAGGACCTGGGAATATGTTTTCCTGTGTGGGGAAAGAGAGTTTGTAGATATTGATAAAGTTAAGGCCTTTAGAACAGGGAAATTATTATGGATGATACAGTTGGCCTAATGTCATCCCAATGTAAATTTTATTTATTTTTTTAAGATTTGTTTATTTATGCATGAACTGGGGTACAGGCCAGAGAAGCAAGGGCAGTGACAGGATTCACAGAGATAGAATGGGGAGAAGTTTGATGAAGTATACTGCTGAGGGGAGCAGCAGGTGAGACAGGAAAGGTCTGCTGTGCCATGTGGGTCACCTCCTGGCCAGGGATTGAATTCGTGCTAAGGTGGCTGTGGTTTGCTTCTCAGCACTGCACTTTCAACCCATTGCGCCAGCAGGGAGGTCCCCAATGTAAATTTTAAAAGTGGAAGATGGAGGCAGAAGAGAGGATCAAAGTAACACAATGTAAGAATCAACCTGCACTGCTAAACTTAAGGGAGAGGAAGAGAGACAGGAGCCAAGAATATGGATGGTCTCTGGAAGTTGGAATAGCAAGGGAACAGATTTTTCCACAGATTTTTCCTTATGTCCCCAGAAAGGAGCATTTCCTCCCAAGCCCTTGAGGCCCAGCTCAAACTTCTGAACTCCAGAACTGGAAGATAATAAACATGCACTGTTTTAGGCTGCTATGTTTTAGTCACTTGTCAGAAAACCAAAAGGAAATGAGTGCCACGGTGTTTGGATGGGAAAGGTGTTAACAGAGTATGAAAATATATTTAGGTAGGGAACGTCTCAGCTTGAGACACTGGGACCAAGTGGAGGGGAGACAGGGAAAAGACCCCACTGTACAGAACAAGGACATCATCAGTAACCCCGAGTAACAGAATGCATCCTGGGCTGAGGGTGACAGTCAGGAGAGAGAGAGGAGGTATCACAGGAACCTGGCACTAGTGATTTTAAAGAAGGCAACAGGCCCCATGTTTAACACCTACCTAGATCTTATCCTCATTGACAGTGCAAATTATGACCACATACTTTTTAAAAGCTCAAATGTTTCTAGGCCACTGTATGAATTAAACCAATCTTCACAATATAACACATATAAAATACAAGGTATAGCATGGTAGCAATTTTATTTTCTGGGGTGATAGTGTAAACAGATTAAGTTGCATTATAACTGTATTGGATATGGAATGGAGAACCTTCTATTCACAGAAACTATAAATATTTACTACTTATTTCCCAATCAGAGTTTCAGTATGAATTGAATGGTTTGCAGAGATTTTTATTTTATTTTGTGTTGTAAAAATATTTAGTCTAACAAATATAATTTATTCTAGGAAACTTTTCTTTAGCTGCAGAAGAGAAAGACCTGGTCATCACCTTCCAGTGAGGACAGAGCTTGACAACAGGGTTAGAAGCATCTTGACAGAGTGATGAGGGCATCATGGTCACCCCAGCTGCACCCACCCCTGCAGAAAGGCTCTGTATGAACAGATCTAAAGAATAAGAAGGTGTCTGAGAGGAGCAGAAGGTCGTGGAGAGGCATCTCTGAAAATGTAAAGGAGGAGCATGGCATTGTGGGTAGATATTAATTGTGGCAATCTGGACTTCCCTGAAACTTTTTAATCAAGAAGGCAACAAGATTGGATTTGTACATTAGAAATGACTGGCTGTTTATGGCCATACCACACTGAATGCGCCCGATCTCATCTGATCTTGGAAGCTAAGTAAGGTAGGGCCTGGTTAGTACTTGGATGGGAGAAATGACGGTCTGAGATCATGCACCCAAGGGAGGGCTGGGAGTGGGAAGATGCGAGACTACATCTATGTGGACACAATGACTCAAGGATGCTGAAATTCAAAACAGATGGAGATAAGAAGTGACATGCTAGAGATGTTAACAAGACATGAGGAGAGAGTGAGGGAAAGGTTTTCTGTTTGAATGACAGGTAAGGTTGAATGGCACCAATGATACAGTAAAAGTTCCATGTGGACAGGTAGAACCACAGAAGTATCTGTGAACCCTGGCAGAATGTCTCATTGGCAATAAGCCAAAGCTCAGCAGTCAGTTCTGGATTAGAGCTATTGGCTAAGAAGGTGTCAATAAATTGAAGCAGATAGGGTGAAAATACATTTTTAAGCAAGAGGATAACTAATGTAAAAGTTAGGCATCCCTAAGATGTTCAGAATAAATCTGCCCCCAAATGTATCACTTTGGCATTATTTATATAATATGAGATCAATTGATATCCTTTTCATTCCCAGACAATTTTATCACTTCCTTAACTACCAGTAGAATGAAAATTAGGGGTGTTGCCTAAAATTAGAATAAGGGTGAACATCTAATTACCAAACATCTGGTCTTTGCCTTGCATGTCATTCTCTCTGTAATGGAGACCCATCTTCTGTTCTTGAAACTCCAGGCTTCATTATTTCACTCAGAACTTTATGTTGTCTCATTGATTTGGGAATTCACATATATGTAAAACCAAAGCTATCTGATGTTAATTTGATTGTATGACCATCCCAAAGAACCCCCGGGGATATCCCTGGGGATGTCCCCAGGGATAGGGGAAAATTTCCTCTCCTCCCTAACAATCACAAAGTACATGTCGTTACAGTGGATAATAGGGGAGTACTTCCTGGGCAGCTGGATGGATTCTTGAAGGAACCAGATGACACTCTCAAGTTAATGTGAGGGTAGAGTTATTTACTACAAATAACTTTATAATAAAGTTATAAAGGGGTTACTTACAATGGTAGGGTCAGTGTGCATGTAGGGGAGTTAATGTAGTGCCCCGTTGGCCAAAGTCAACTGGAAGTTAGAAGATAAAGGAGTTGTAAGCAGAGAACACGCAGATCAGCTCTCTGGAACACAGAATTCAGAGGATAGAGTGGAGCGAGGAGACCACGGTGAAGGGCAAATGACTATCTCTACAAAGTGACCTCATTTCATTCTCCTTTTTATATTAGCGAGTTTATGTTCTTTATACTAGTTTAAATGTAATGATATACTTAAAACTGGAGGAAAACAGAACAAAAGCAATGTTTTTTCCTCTATCCAGAGATTACTGTAAAGCTGTTTCAAAAAATAGAAATGAGGAATAAGAAACATTAAAATAGCCAATAGCAGACATTATGTTCTTACCCTGGGTTCATTGGAAGTTCCAAATCATAGGCACATCGCTGCTCATAAGTGTTAACTACATGTCCCAGATGTCCTTGCCTGTAAAATTAAGTTACCCTTTAATGTCCAATAGTCTGAGTTTCCATATGAATAGACTTAATTTCAGTCTTTCCAGCTGCCTGGCAAAAGGAATATAGAAAATTCCAGGTGAGCTCATCTGTGTCACAGATTCTCCTGGTTGAGACTTGCCACATCAGAAAAGAGCCATAAATCTTCCCTTGTCATTTTATAAGAAAAAGTCACTGCTGGAATCTCTGTCTTGAAACTGTAGGGCCTCAAGTGACCTCAGCTCAAAATCATACACAAGTTAAAATGATCCATCTGAAGGAGACCTGTGTAATAGAATAACACTGCAAAACTTTTGTTAAATTACAGACTTTGAGATCAATCAGATCTAGGTCTGAATTCTGTACGAAGCACTTACTTTCTGCAGATAACTGTTTAAGTTGGCTTTGTTGCATCATCTAAAAGGGGAGGATTATAACTTAGCAAGGTTATAGTTAAAATTAAATTTGTTCAAGCTTGTACCTGGAACATATAGCATACTCTGAATTGTAGGTTTTGCTAGCTTCTTAATCATTACAACAATGACCTCTAAAAAGTGCTAAAACCTTAATTCCATAGGATCATTTCTTATATTGACATTCAAGAATGCCAAAGACAGTAATATTAAGTTCTTTAGTAACTGCAATTTTACAGAGAGCTACACTAATTCAGACCAATAGTTTAACTTATGGTAATAATTTGATAAAGGGTTAGAACTGAAAGCTTACAAAGGGTTGAGGAGCAAAGAGTTAATTTGCCTCTCTCTTCTGGATCCTTCACAGGCTGGTCAAGTAATCAAATTAACATCAGAAAGAATAGTAGGAGAGGCCCTCCCTGGTGGCACAGCAGGTTAAAGCACTGCTCCTAGAGACTGGAGCCACTTCTGCATGAGTTCATGAGTTCGATTCCGCCTGCCCCAGAGGTGACCACATGGCATGGCAGACCTCTCCTGGCCCGCCTGCTGCTCCCCTCAGCAGTGTACTTCGTCGATCTGCCTGTTCTGTTCCCCGCTCTGTCTCTGGTTTAGCCTCTCTCCACCCCTGAGCCTCTGGCCTGTACCCCAGTTCTGTATGTACAAATAAATAAATCTTAAAAAAAAAAGAATAGGAGAAAAGAGCACATTTAGTTACTTATTTAGGAAAATAGATATGGCTATAAATTTTAAAATAAATACAAGGAATGGAATATGGGCTTAGGGCTTCAAGGAGAGAGGAGTGGGATGTGTAAGAGGAAAGAAGCAAGACCAGAAGCTTTCAGTGTTTCCCCTACTATTTAGATATTTAATTCTCTGTAAAGGTTATTTCTAGAAATAACCTTAAATCTGACTAATACTCCCAATTTTTGTTCCTCTAGGTAGTTAAGAGTGTGATTAAACGTTTCTCTTAAAATTTTGAGCTGACTGATCGCAGCTCAAAATAATACATATGCCAAAGTAATACATCTTGGGCAAACCTGGCATTCAAGGTGTTTGTTAATGTTGCACTTAAACTGTTTTCAAAATACAGTTATCTCAGTTGCACTTTTTGCATAAGTTAATGAGATCAACTCAGAGCTGAGCATTCTGATGAGTTTACCAAATATATAAATATCATTTGCATAGATATATTCTTTGGGCCCTCCCTGCTGACTCAACAGGTTAAAGTGCAGCACTAAGCACTATGAAGCTAACTGCAGCCGCTTCACCACAAGTGTGATCCCCGGCCAAGGAGGTGACCCACATGGCAAATCAGACCTCTCCTATCTCTCATGCTGCTCCCTTCAGCAGTGTACTTGGTCAGTCTGCCTATTCTGCTCCCCACTGTGTCTCTGGTGAATCTTCTCAACCCCCACACCTCTGGCCTGTATCCCAGTTCTGTATGCATAAATAAATAAATCTTTAAAATATACTTACTTAAAAAAAGAAGTACTCTTTGTTGTTAACCAAGACTACAAGGTAAGTTATAGATGTGTACTTGACGAACTTTTCCCTTTACTTGGCAAGTAAGGGAATGTTTTGCTTGCCAAATAAATTGTAACAAGTTACACTTACACCAGGAAGTGGAAAACAAAGGTAAAAATTTGTTCCCAGAAAATATTTGCTTCTTTTTCTTACTAGAACTCACCAAAAAGAATTTTAGAATTCTAACTTTTCTCTACAGCAGAGTGAAAAATTTTTTGTTTCATGATCAAAACTTCTGCATTCAATTTTACAAACTGAGAAGTTAAAATGTTTTTGAAATGTCACATCCAATCCTGAGAAAACAGGGAAATAGAAGCATTATGTTACCAGACTAATTAAAACAACATGGTATTGGCATGTGGATCAATGGAACAAAATCAACAGCCCAGAAATATAATACACAATGGAATATTACTCAGCAACCAAAAAATAAAAAAATAAAAAATAAACACGTCTTTTGCAACAACATAGATGGAGCTGGAGAAGATCATGCTTAGTGAAATAAGCCAGAAAGAAAAGGAAAAACACCAGATGCTTTCACTCATAGCAGGAGTATAATGGACCAGGCGAGAAAATAATAATAATAATAACGAGCAGTATATACCAGAGACATTTTATGGGGGTGCAGTGGGGAATGGGATCAAAAACATTGGGGGGAGGGAAATGCATTGGACTATGGTGATGGCACATAGGTGATTTGGTGTTGGGAAGCCCATGGGGATTACAACTGAGATGGAAAAATGTACAAAATGATGTAAAAACAAACTATTATATTATTTTAAAAAATAAATAAATAAACCCATGTATATATCAATATTTAATCATGAAAAAGGAGCCATGACCATACAGTGGACACAGGACAGTCTCTCTAACATATGGAGCTGGGTAAACCAGATGGCCACATGTAAAAGAAGTTGAATTACTCTCTAACCCCAGGCATAAAAATAAGTTCTATATTATGCATATAGGATAGCTCTATGTGTTTTTAAAATCTTATCATGAAAGAAAATGATAAAGGTAACAGGAAAAAGAAAGTAGGAAACATTTTTGTAGGTGCAACATGGGAAGGGACTTTTAAATAGAACCAAATACTACAAGTCAAAAGGTAAATAATAAAACTGATAATTAGTTTATATTGAAATTAATGATATCATTCCAAAAGTATACAAATAAGAAAAACACACTGGTAGCAGATTGGGAGGAAATATTTATCACACTGAAGATCTAAAGGTTTTTATGTCAAGAACAAAGAAGAATAAAAATCAACAAAAGATAGAAAAAAGAGCAAAGGATATGAGTAATATTCAGAAGAGGAAATACAAAAAACTAACCAGTGCATACATAGATGTTCAGTCAGTCTTGCTGTTAAATACAAATTAAAGGTTAAACTTTGGCTACAGTACACACATAAATTAAACATCACATAGGTAAAGCATTAATCAGAAAATGTTAAATTTTAATTAAAATTAAAAAAAAAATAAATAGATGGGCCCTCCCTGGTGGCACAACAGGTTAAATCACAGCACTATGAGGCTTTCCGCAGCCACTGCAACACGGGGTCCAGACCAGGCCAGGGAGGTGACCCACATGGCACAGCAGACCTCTCCTGTCCTGCCCACTGCCACTCTCAGCAGTGTATGTCAGTGCATCTGCCTGTTCTGCCCACTCTGACTCTGGTAAGTCCTCTCACCTCCCCCACCACCGCAATTCTGGCCTGTACCCCAGTTCTTGTATTTATACATAAAAAATAAATCTTTAAAAAATAAATTTAAGGGCCCTCCCTGGTGGCGCAGCGAGTTAAAGCCCAGCACTAGGAGGCTAAGGCCACTTCCGCATGAGTTCGATCCCCGCCTGCCCCAGAGGTGACCACATGGTGCAGCAGACCTCTCCTGACCACCCTCTACTCCCCTCAGCAGTGTACTTCGTCAGTCTGCCTGTTCTGGTCCCCACTCTGTCTCTGGTGAATCCTGTCACCGCCCCTGCACCTCTGCCCTGTACCCCAGTTCGTATGAATAAATAAATAAATCTTTTTAAAATAAAAATAAAAAATAAAATAAATAAAAAATAAATCTAAAAAAGTGTACAAAAAACAGGGGGAAATGGAAATGGTTGTGCACTACGGATGGAAATGTGGCAATTTGGCTATGCTGGAGAGCGTGTGTAGTCTTCAGCCGGTCCATAAACAAGAACTCCTTCTCCTAGGTGTAGTTCTAAGAAGCCTTGACCACACAAGGCCACAGACATGGGGTCTGCACACAGGAGCAGCTTTCCAGAGCAGGCAGCCAAAGGTAGTGCTTAGCACAGATGAGCCAAGTCCAGCATAGTAATGTGAAGCAGCAGTCTGAAGGAGTATGAGCACAATCTTAAAAACAGAGTATTGTTTTAAAATCCAGAAAAAAAAAGATCACTAGTACCCCACTGCTTAAATAAATTTAAAATAAATTTATATACAGTCAGCAAGGTATTTCTTAAGCAAATACATTTATCTATATAGATCGGTGGATGGATGGATAGATAGATAGACAGCTACATAGATAGACAAACAGATAGATAGATAAATGCATAGATATATTTTAAACTGTAGGAGCAGTACACAGGAACCATGAGCCACTACAGTGATGAATCATGGTCTCTCCCAACTCCCACACAAGAAGCAGCTCTAGAGGCAGAGTCCCATGAATGAAGAAGTGACAGGGTTCTTCAGGAAGCATCGTCAGCACTAGCACAATTGTGTACTCTATCTTCTTCCTGGATCTCTAAGAAAGAAATGTGTGACCCTTTACCAAGATGACTAAGCACTTGATAAATGGTAACCCCCAGTCTTTGAGGATGTTCCCAGACACTGATTCCATTTGAACAAGATCCCACTTGGATCTATCTGACAAAGTGAAACCTAATTGTGAAGGTTGAAGCGACAAATGAAAATTATGAAAATTAAGTTATGGTTTGAATTTGCCTCAAATATTATCTATAAACTCACAAGATTTCTCTAGTTCCTTAGTATGCTGTTGAAAGATTTGAAATGAAACCCCCAAACAATGGAATAAGGGATATTATGGTATTAAAGACTAAGTTCTTTGGGCTGTCTTCCTTCAAACCCATAAATACAAAATAACAGCACATCCCTAAGGGAAAACAGAGATCAATGCCAACCCTATCAAAGACCAGGAGAAGGTGGGAGTTGACTCCTAAGACATCCCAATTTAAGTCACTTGCTGGGCTTGTGAGCAAGACACTTGGATCCTAGGAATGGCAGTTAGTTGTGATCTTTAATATAATCACAGGTGGGATAACTCAAGTTAATTTTACAAATGTGGTCTATTTCCTGGAGCAAATCAATTCAGTTCAGTCCTGAATAATCACTGGGACAAGGGAACACAAACAGGTAGAGGATGAATGGAATGGAAGCATAAATAGCAGCTAACCTTGTGATAATTTGCAGAAGTAAGTACTAAACTACTCAGCACTGTTATGGAGAAAATTGTCATCTGGAAGCATCAGTTTCCAAGTCTGTAGCATGTAGGCTGATATAATCTTACCTACTGTGCAAGGTTGCCCTGTGCATTATTTTCAGTACATGAGTGTGCAACATTTACTCCCCTGTGGTGACAGTGAACCAAGGCAGAAACGGCTCTGACACACAGGCCTCCAGCACTGAGCTGGTAAATTCCAGCAAACGTGTAGCAATAGCAATTGTCACAGCCAGTCAGAACAACCCTCAAGCAAATTGAGCTTCCAAGAAGCCAGCATAATTCTGTAATCTGTTCCCTAAAATATATGACTAATGCACATGGATGCTGTAAGAGTAAACACAGCTCCACCTTGTTACGGCCAGCTGCTGTGAGGAGCTGTTTCATTGTCAGTTAATTGCGCTTTCAGTGGCTACAGTTTCTGGCCCACATTCTCCGTCTTTCTCTCTTTTTTTCTTTTCTTTTTTTTTTTTACTTTTTAAAGATTTTTTATTTATTCATGCACACAAGAACTGGGATACAGGCCAGAGGTGCGGGAGGTGAGAGGATTCACCAGAATAGGCAGAATTACTGAAATACACTGCTGAGGGGAGCAGTGGCTGAGACAGAAGAGGTCTGATGTATCCTGTGGGGCAGCTCCCTGGCCTGGCCAGGCCGCAGCTGGTGATAGGTTAGTAGCGCTGAGACTTGAGTCGCTGCGCCACCAGGAAGGCCCCTATCAGCCTCTTCTAATAGCCAGTCAGCTTTGACATGGAGTACGGAGAGAAGGTTTGGGTTAGTGACTTTTTTTTTCACAGAATACATGATTTTATTAATAAAAAGCATACTTAATCAACAAAAACATTGCTCAAAATAACAAACATATTTAGCAAAACTACAGGATAAAAAATCAGTTAAAAAAATAACAGGGGCCCTCCCTGGTGGCAGCAGGTTAAAGCACAGCACTAAGAAGCTAAAGCCTGGTCAGCAGGAGTTCGAACCCCGCCCACCCCTGAGGTGACCCACAAGGCATGGCAGACCTCTCCTGAACTGCCCTCTGCTCCCCTCAGCAGTGTATTTCCTTGAGCTGCCTGTTCTGCTCCCTGCTCTGTCTCTGGTGAATTCTCTCACGGCCCCTGCACCTCTGGCCTGTACCCCAGTTCTGTATGCATAAATA
>NW_004567102.1:71168609-71170360 GCF_000260355.1 Condylura cristata | reverse complement strand
GGCAGAGATCGAACTCATGCTGAAGTGGCTTTAGCTTCTTAGTGCTGTGCTTTAACCTGCTGCACCACCAGGGAGGGCCCTGGATGAACATTTTTTAAAATCAATCCAGAGAAACAACCCCTGTCTTAGGGATAACAAGTTTACAATAAAAATGTCAATTGCCAACAGAACATTTATTTGGAATGAAGGAGAACAGAATATGCTACCTCAAAGTATGCTACTTTGGCATGTTGATTATTATGAATTAAAGAACTTGAGAAGCAACAGGTGCATTCTGACCCTCCTTGGTTCCCCCTAAAACAAGAGATAACTCTCCAGGTGAAAGCTACCCTAGCTGTAACCAAAGGGTGGAAGGCATTCTTACCACTGATATAGGAAAATTAGCATCATTTCTACCATGGATAAAGGAAAATTAGCATCATTCTTACCATTGACACAGGAAAATTAGCATCATGGGGCCATATAAACAAACCGGCTGCTTCATCAATTTACTATCCTAAGACCAAACTCCTTTGTCTTGTTAATTTTGCACAAATATGCTGTTTCTTTGTAGTAAAGATTCAAAATCTTCCTGCTCTGGCCACTTATTTAGTCTCATATTTTTATGGTAGATAGATGCAAAATATAATTTTGTTTTACTTCTATTAATTTATTTATGTCAATTCAGTCATTAGGCCAGAAAAACACCTAGACAGGAAAAAGGGAAATATTTTCCCTGACTGGTCATTCTTCCAAAATCTGAACCTCTTCTCTGCTGGAATTAAGACATCAAGGGAATTGAATAAGAGCATTTATTGTTTCTCCTCAATAACTAAGACTGATGAAAAAAAAAATTCTGATCTCTCTCAAGTAATAGACAATAAAGCCATTCTCAAGTTTTAAATAAAAGAATAGCCATTATAAGGACTAGATACTTTAATATAGAGGCAAAATAAAGGAACTAAATATTTATTTTTCTAGGCTCCCCAGTCAGAAAAAATGGGCTGCCAATCTAAAGCATTTCTTCATCTATTCTAAACAGAAAGACTAGCTGAACAACAATTCCAGAAAAACAGTACACAAAAATTCCCACTTTTAAACCATACTTTTCATTAGTCAGAAATGTTCAACTCTTGTGACAACAGAAACATTTCTTAAATGATCAGCATAAATAAAGTTGAGCAACTTCCCCTCAACCAAACCATAAGCAATCATAACATAAACAGTCATATCCTTAAAAGAGAACAACGAAAATAACGGAGTTAAATTTGGGGCTGTGGAAAAGGAACAACTTTGTTGAAATGTAACTTTATGATTTTTCTGCTATGGACACTTATTTCTGTGAGACAGAGAATAACTAACATGCAATTATCACTGTATGCATGATGCTGTACACCATGAGTTATTTCATTTATTCCTCATACAATTCTATGAAAAATTATTCCTACCCCACTTTTGACAGGTGAAGGAAGTAGAGTTTAAAAAGTACATGACTCAGGCCATCCCTGGTGGCGCAGTGGGTTAAAGCACAGCACTAACAAGCTAAAGCCACTTCAGTTTGAGTTCAATCCCTGCCTGCCCTGGAGGTGGCCTCAGAGCGGCAGACCTCTCCTGACTACCCGCTGCTCCCCTCAGCCATGTACTTTGTCAGTCTGCCTGTTCTGCTCCCCACTCTGTCTCTGGTGAATCCTCTCATCACCCCTGCACCTTTGGGTCTATACCCCAGTTCAGTATGCATAAATAAATAAATCTTTAAAAAAAAAAAAAGTACA
>NW_004567102.1:71166480-71167729 GCF_000260355.1 Condylura cristata | reverse complement strand
TCCCCACTCTGTCTCTGGTGAATCCTCTCACCACCCCTGAGCCTCTGGCCTGTACCCCAGTTCTGTATGCACAAATAAATAAATCTTTAAAAAATCTTATCCAGTGCTTACCAATGCCATCTCTATTTCATGCCTCTGTTCAGCAGTATTGGCTGAAGTTGCTTTCCAGTTTCTAGTTTCCTAGTCGTTTCCTAAGCCCAATTAGTCATCTTGGAATAGTTTTTCTTCAGGTATTCCCCTGAGAGCTTTAGCTCTCCTCAGAAACATCCTAGCATGTTGTGCTCACCTACTTCCCCACTCCAGCTTACAAACGTGTCCTCCAGATATGCAGCACACACACCCCTGTATATTGGCAAGCTGTCAGGATTTTCCTGAACTCCACAGAAAAAAAAAAACAAACCCAAAATTGGTGTGACTTCCACAGGATGGAGGGGGGAGGGAAAAGCCACTCTTGTGCTCAGAACTTGACAGACCATTTCAGGCTTTCATCATCTAGGCGATGGTGGGGGACATTGAAAGACATCCACACCCAATAAATTGGGCAAAGGACTGTTGTTTTCTAGTAAATGTGAGCTTGCACATTTGTTTGGAATGGTTAAAGGAAAATTAAAAAACAAAAGCTTACAGCTTTTGTTTCTGGCAAGGACAAGGAGCAGGAGGAAGGCTCATTCTCTGTGGTGGCTATACAAAAACAGTTTGGTGACTTCGAAAAACAGTTTGGCAGTTTGTTGTCAAGTTAACACTTAAAATGTGTCCCAGCAATCCCACTCCTAGGTTTTAACCCAAGAAATATTTGAGTCTATGTTTGCAGCCTCTTTATTCAAAATCACAAACCTGGACACTTATAATCACAAAAAGGGCCATCAAATGGTGACACAAGCAAGCAACATGTTGCACATTTCAATCCTACACCACTGAAACAACAAACTCCCAAGTGGGCAAGAACATGGGTGAATCTCAAAAGCATTATGCTAAGTGAGAAAAACAGGACACAAGGCCACACACTGATTCCATAGCATGGCATTCAAGAAAAGGATATAGAGACAGAAAACAGGGAGTTTTATCAGGAGCTGGAGGTGGATGGCGGGCATGATCACAAGAAGGCCCGTGAAGCTTGTTTCAGTCATGGAAAGTAGAACTATGTGGCTGTATTGGTTTGTCAAAATCAGAACAATTCACCAAAAATTGGTGAACTTTACTATATGTAAATAATATCCAGTAATTCTAACTTTAGAAAGTTTTTTTTTAA
>NW_004567102.1:71095211-71165322 GCF_000260355.1 Condylura cristata | reverse complement strand
CTGCCACACCATGTGGTCACCTCCGGGGCAGGCGGGAATCGAACTCATGCGGAAGTGGCTTTAGCTTCTCAGCTGCGCCACCAGGGAGGGCCCACTCTTTCTAATGTTTAAAACACAAATACAGGTTAGGAAACTTTATTTCTTGTTGAGATACCAAAAGAAGAAAATTCACAATATAATACATTTAATAGATTAGGAGCCTAAAAGAACATTTAACTATTTACCTTTGCATAGTACTATAGAAATTTCTATTCAGATTACATAAACTGGAAGTTAAGACAAACCATTTCAAGTTAGATTTCTCTATATAGACTCATTAATGCAAATATTAGTGAGTTCCAGTGGTAAGGAATCAAATGTGAAAGAGAGCTACCTTCAGTTAATCAGCAGGCTAAGTGTCAAGATTTTGCTTTATGAAATTCAAGTGCAAATATAGGCTCCCTGTGGATGCAAAGCACCATGTGGAAGATGTCTCAATGAATAGCAAGCTTGAAAAGTAACAGCCCCCAAGTATAGCTGAGATAAGAAAAAGCACACTGAAGGTGCTCTATACTTTAAATATCAATAAATGATTTTGGAAATGGTGTTTTCAAGATATGGCTGGTAATGTCATTATAAATTAAATCTTTGGTTAAAAACACTGCTCACTTCCTTTTTGATTCACTCACTGCTTGAATTTCTAAATGCCCACTTATCACTTGAATTTCTAAAGCCTTTCCTGAAATATTTTTCAAGTGGATCTAAAATGTTCAGATATTTTGACAAGTAACTTTAAATCTAGATACCTGCCAAGTAAATAATTAGGAGTACATAAAAAGATGTCTATTTCTAAGGTCAACCATTACATTACATGCCCAGCCCTGGTTCATTTATAGAATGATATCACCCAACCTTTAAATAGTTGTTAATAAAACAGAAAATGTTAAATGTATATTTAGCCCAAGTCAGGTAAGCTGTATAGTCAGCACAGCTATGTAAACAATAAAATGTGATATATATGAAGAACTGGAGGGAAATAGCCAAAAATCTTTTTTTTTAAAAGATTTATTTATGCATACAAGAACTGGGGTACAGGCCACAGATGTTGGAGGTGAGAGGATTCACCAGACACAGTGGGGAGCAGAACAGGCAGATGCACTGAAACACACGGCTGAGGGGTGCAGCGGGCGGGTCAGGAGAGGTCTGCAGCGCCATGTGGGTCTCTCCCTGGCGGGGTAGCAAACTCTTGATGTGCTACAGTGACTGTAATAGCTTCGTAGTGCTATTTTAACTCCTTGTGTCACCAGGGAGGAACCAAAAAACCTTAATAGTAGTTCTCTACAGATGGGAAGATCACCCTATTTTTTCTGGTTTCTTTATACATCTTTGTATATTTCATACTTTCTATATAAGGATTATTAAGTAAACTAAAGACATTTTTAAAAATTAGAGCCGATTGGTGAGAGAAACTAGACACAAAAGGATAAAAAGTATAATTTATAGCAAAACACAGGAAAAATTGATCTGTGTGTCAAAAGTCAAGGCAGTAGCTAGTCATAAGCCAGAGGGCAAAGAGATCTGGAATATAAATGGGGTTTGGGGTGCTGGCAACATTCTTTTTCTTCTGAGTGCTGGTTTCTTAGTATATATCATTTTTGAAAATGAATAATTATGTATTTATGATAAGTATATATACTTTTCTGTATGTATACTTAATTTATTAAAAAAAATTTAAGAAAAAGTTGTATAGTTCTTTCCCCAGAAATGTGTGAAATTGCTTGTTTTAAAAATCCCAGATGTCCTCATAAACATAACATTATCCAATGATAAATTTTCTCAGCAGAGAATGTAATTCATCCCACTACTGCAAGCAACCAAGTGAGAAAAAAAAAAATAGCACTTCAGACCTAGTCCCAGATTCTCACAGGTAATACTATATGTTGTCCAAAGCAAATAAAGGCTATCAAGCAAAGGTCTTAGGAGTGTGCAGAAACGAGCTAGTAAGCCATGACTCACCTATGTATTTTATTGAAGAGAAAATGCACTGCTTCTTCCTTCCTGGCAGGAGATAAGGACACTTTCCGTCAGTGGTTCTCGAAGTGGGTGGAGTACTAGAGGAGAATAAGAACAGCCAAGCAGAAAAGAAAGTGAAGGAGATAAACTTCACTGAGGTTTGCTCCAGTTAAGGTCACATCTAAAGACTGGTAGGAAAGGATGCCAGAAAAAAGAACTTGCAAAGGGCATATAATCTGTGCCTATACAGAGGCAGTCAGGTAAGGCTTAGTATAGAAAGCAAGCCACAATGTTGGGAAATAAAAATATTTTTTAACTGATGAGGATTTTTTTAAAAATGTCCTTAAAATTAGTGAGTAATGTGGCAAGTGGGAAAAGTATTTAGGAAGAATATGCATTCAAAAGAAGAAGAAAAAACAAAAACTTAAGAATCTCTTTTCCTTCCTCCACTTACTTATTTTTAACATCAAGAATTTTCTCACCGTTCTCCTGAAATCCCCCAAGATACAAATCTTTACTTCCACAATATTAAAATAATAAGTCGTCTATTTAGCACAATTGGACACCTGCCTTTTCTGAGATCCAAAGTGCCTTTTCTAGAAAGCAAAGCAGGTTTTTGACAGCTTTTAATAAAAGGTAGAAGACCTATAGCATTTGAAGAGAAACCAGAGAATTATTTGGCTTAAAGAGACACTTTCTTGGGCTTTCCCTGGTGGCATTACAGGTTAAAGCACAGCACTGTGAAGCTATCTGCAGCCATAACAACAGGAGTTCAATCCCTAGCCAGGGAGGTGGCCCACCTAGTACCCATCTTCTCCCCCCAAACCTCTCCCTCTCACCCACTGCTCCCCTCAACTGTATTTCAGTCGATCTGTCTGTTTTGCTCCCTACTCTGTCTCTGGTGTATCCTCTCAGCCCCCACACTTCTGGACTGTACCCCGGTTCTTGTCTGCATAAATAAATAAGTCTTAAAAAGAGAGCAAGAGACTTTCTTTCAGGCTTGAGTCCAGGGAGCTTTGCCAAGGAATATAGCAATGGGCAGTTGGCAAAGGCAGGAAGGACCCTGGCTCTTGGTCAGAGCCCAGCCTCCGGCTGCATCAACTTAGGTATCAGTTAGTTGGTCAGTGCCTTAGTAATTACTTCTACACAATGTTGATAAATATTGGCACTGCCCACAGCCTTCAGTCGTGGGAATTCAATAATATAATGGTTATTTTAAAGGGCTTTCTAAAAGATAAAGCAAACAAGAAGTTCCTGTTACTACTAGATCTGTCAGTCAGAATGGAGAGAAGGCCCAGATGCTCTGGCAACCACAACAGGAAAGATGAAAAGCCATATGAAGGAGAGTTACTAAGCCGTGGCCCTGCAGGATGTCTACACCTCAGAGGCATTCTCTATCTGTGGCTGAAATGGATTTATGGGTAAAGTCAGAAGTCATCCAGTTGCTTCTTAAGTAGATCCATAGAAACAGAAAAACAATGAAATAACTTTCCATGTCTCTGCTTCCTTTCCCAAGCCCCTGTCTTCAAACTCTCTCAGTTACACCAGTATCCTCCCAGCAAATACTATCATTTTTTAAATAAAACTATAGGACAAGAAAGGCCAAGCAGAAGACTTGAAGCCTCATACTTAGTACCTTGGAGACACTGAATCTTAAGCGCAGCCATGATGAAAGAGGAGTGATTTCCTCTCCTCCCTGACTCCAGTAGGAGTCAATGATAGAGAATGGGGACAGTGACATGGTGGCAGACTGTGCTGCAGCAGTGACAGGTCAGAGGGCCTGAGACCAATATGGTGACCACATATATGTAGAGAAAATGACAGCAATAAAGAACATTCTCTAGACCAGTCAATATTCCTTCAAGTCACATAATTCAAAATTCTCCTGTAGCCACATTAAATAAGTATAAAAAGAGCCAAAGCAAGAAAATTGATAATCTTTTATTTAACCCAATAAATTGAAATTATGATCACTCAATGGAATCAACAGCTCAAGTATATTAGTGATGTTTTATTCTTTTCTTTTGTGCTGGTCTTCCAGGTCCCGGATGTATTTTGTAGTTATATCTCATGTCCTTTGGAACTAACTTCACTAAAAATACTCAGTAACAGGCACTCCCTGCTGGCACAGTGGGTTAGTATGCAGCACTGCAAGCCAGCCACAGCAGCTTCAGTCAGCCGCTTCAGTGTGAGTTGGATCCCTGCCCCGGAGGTGATAACACACGGCAGAACTTTCCTGACCCACTGCTCCCCTGAGCAGTGTACTTCGTGGATCTGCCTGTTCTGCTCCCCAGTCTGTCTCTAGTGAATTTTCTTACCACCCCTACACCTCTGGCTGCACCCCAGTTCTGTATGTATAAATCTTTTTAAAAAAATACTCAGTAAACTATACAGAGCAAGTAGCAAATCTAGACTCTTACAATGTCTTTAAGTGTTTTACCCTTTCTTGTCTCCTAACCTCCCATCCTGGGTAGGTTTACAGAATTTTTAATCCAAATCTTCATTTTATTAAAAAATAGAGTGTTAAAAATAAATGTATGCCCAACATACTTTCTTGTTTCAAAACCTTAGAAGCGAGGCTTCTGTTCACATAAACTGGAACTAAAGTAATGTTTTTACAGGGAGTATTCTTGCTGAAAACTATATCCTAGCCAACTTCTAGCTCTCTGTTATGGAATTAATCTCCCCAAAATGGTTGACGAGTGTTTTTTCAATGTGTACAGAGTAGGCCTCTTGCATTAAGTGTCAGTTTGCACAAGGATTAGAGGTCAACTGAGGTCTGTGAGCCTCACTGGTCTATTGCTGTTCTTAAAGAACTCGGATTATTTATGTTCCACAAATAGGGGAAAGCATCCTCATGAGAGTTTAGAGGAGGGTGTGAAGCATGTACACAAATGGAAATGTGAAAATGTACCCCAAAGTTACAAGGACATGCACAGCACTGACAGATTAATAAAAATTGAAAAAGAAAACACAAAAAAGAAACACAGATTGTTTTGAACTAAGAGCAGTGGAAACTCTAGAAACTACGAGAAGCTTTTTCTTTTTTTTAACTTGCTTACCTTTTTCCTAATGAAAAAAGCATTCATTGCTCTCCCTTTTTATGATGAGAAGGATGCAATTTGGAGAGAACTTGCAGGTAGAGGTTTATCTGTCAGTATGTCTGTGGTCTGAGAACTTGGTCTCAATACAAGAGTTAAGTCAGCCCATCCTTGCCTGTTATGTGACATCTCCCTGTCTCTATCCTTGATGCCTCAAGACCCTAGATACAGAATAAGCATCCCTGCTCTGCTTCATTATTCTTTAAAATGTACAGCCATGCAAACTCTCCATTTATATGTTATTTAATTGGTTTTTCTCTTTGCTAGCCTGTTTGATGAGGTTTTGATTTCCCAAGCAACCCGAGATGAACACAAAGGAACCGAGGGGTGGGGTTTCCCCTGTGCCCTGACTACTGCTGACATATTAACACACACACACTAAACCACAGAGCTGAAAAAATCTTTTGAAGTGATAATGAAGTAATGATTAGAATTTAACACCTTCTAAAAAAGGAAATTCATCGATAGCTCTTTAAACTTTGAGATATTCCCCCAATAGCTTTCAATAGATTAAAAGAGCAATTTTAAACTGCCCCAATATTTTTCAATAGATTAAATGAGCACCATTACCATCAAAAGTTGATTACTTTTATCATGTTACTCCTTTACCTGGGGGTGGAGGGCTTTATGTGATTGTTTAAGGAATTGGACATGTGCTTAGAGAAGCTGGCAATTGTGCAATCTACAGAGTGGGCAGACGAGCTGGAGATTCAGGGAAGAGCCAAGGATGCAGTCCAAGCCCAAGGCTGTCTGCTGGCAGAATTCCTTCTTTCAATTAACTGAAGGAGGCCTTTGCTAGTGTGTGACCGAGCCGCCCAGACTTCTCGTTCATGGAGAATCACTCTCAAGTATGTGCTGCTCCAGCCTCCTTACTCTATTAAGCCTATGTTTCTGAGTACCAACTGCAGGCAGGGTTCAAGGTCATCATCTCAAGAGGTTTCCTTCCAGTCTTGGTAAAATCAGAGGCTTTGACTCTGCATCTGTTCAATGTTTTCTTGTACCTTTTATATTTGTAATTTGCTTTGAGGGCAGCTCTTAAAAATCTTATCTCAAGAAAAAATAAGGTGGCTGTAAGATGACGAATGTTAACTGAATTTATTGGGGTGATAAATTCACAAAACATACAAGTAGTGAATCATTATGTAGTACATATAAACTAATAGGCAGTAAATTATAACTCAATTAAAAAAAAAAAAGAAGCAAGGTCTTATCCTAACTTTCTAACAGACTGCTGAACTCTGACATTAAGACTAAGGAATGGGGTGTGGTAGGGTACAGAGCATGTGATAATTTAGTGCAGGAACCATGAGAGACAAAAACTAGGGGAAAACAAGCTGATAATGTTTATAAATTTTCTTACTACAACCACTGGATTTTAAGTAGTCAATGTTTTTGTGTCAAAGTGATAGTCAGTCTCATTAAGAAAACATGTACAGTCCAAATTTTCTACTTTATTTTCTCCACCACTGTTTGGTGATCGCTAGGAGCCCAAGGTGAGAGTAGAAGCTGACTTCAAGATTAGTTCACAATTGCCCTCCTCTTGTAAAGCATTTCCTCAATTTTCTCCAACCTCTTTGAACTGACCACTCCCTGCTATAGTCTCACCAGAGCTGGTATAAACTTCTATACAAGATAAATAAAAATTTAATGCCAATTTTAGCTTCTCTCTCTCTCTCTTTGTCTCTCATAGAATAAATGCCTTCAAAGAAAAAATATTATTTATTCTTCTTTAAATCATTTTGTGTGTGTGGTAGGGGGAGGGACAGTATCTATCTAGCAAATAATAATTCACAGCTAAATCTGTTTCTTTCCTTGTCAGGCATGGGGCTAACCCTTATTCTCTATCATCTCATTTAATCTTCACAAAAATCCTATATGGCATGTATCATCTCTACTTTATTGGTAAGGAAACTGAGGCATAGAGAAGTAACTTTCTTGAGATCCAGAGACCCGCTCCAGAGATATTATGCTTGGTCATGGCACTACAATGTCCCTCTCCTGAAATGTCTAGGAGGACTAGAGAAAAATTTTCTGCTTTCAGGACTAGAGAAAAATTTTCTGCTCACTTCTGATCAGCAGCTAGTATTTTGTGACAAAAATTCTTCTCTATATAATTTGTCTAGACTCTTCAGGTTACTACCATAGAGTGAATGAATTACAAACCACAGAAAATTTATTTCTCACAGCTCTGGAGCCTGGAAATCCAAGACCAAAGTTTGGCAGATTCAGTGACAGGTGAGCACCAGCTTCCTGGTTCAGGGACAATCATCCTCCTGTGATGGAATGAGATAAGTGAGTTCTCTGCAGACTCTTTATAAAGGTACTAATCCTCCCATGAAGGCCCCACCCTCATGGCCTAATCACCTTCTTCTGAAGCCTCCACCTCCACCTCCAAATCCATTCTAATTCTAACTTGGGGAAGGACACCATTTGTTCATAGAAAGTAGTAAGAAATTATCTATCCATATTGGCTTGTTTTTTGGTGCAAAAAAAAAAAAAGGCATATTATACTGGGGCCTCCCTGGTAGCACAAGGGAATAAAGTGAAGCACTATGAAGCTATCTGTAGCCACTGTATCAGGTGTTTGATGCCCAGCCAAGGAGGTGACCCAGATGGCACAACAGACCTCTCCTGTCTTGCCCACTGCTTCCCTTGACTGTATTTCAGTCCATCTACCTGTTCTCGCCACTCTCTCTCTTCCCCCACTACCCCCCCCACACACACCTCTAGTCTGTGACCCAGTTCTTGTGTGCATAAATAAATAAATCTTTTAAAAATCATATTATAAATTCTTCATTCATACAAAATTAATACATTCCAATTTTCTTTGTAAGGTCTGGATATTAGCATATATACATTCTGACTATGATAGCTCTATAGTATAACAGGGCAACCCCAATGTGAAATGGGTCCTCACCCACATGCTTTAAAGGGACTTATAATGGGTCTCAGCTGCAGGCACACACAAGGTTAATAAAGGGTCTATTTAGAAAGATGAAGAAATTGATAATTCAGGGAGAAAGAAAGAGATATAAGTTAGGGAATGTGTCCTACTATTTTCACTGAACTGGAACCCCAATAGTATGCTGAAAGTCGGCAAAAAAGCCAAAAGGATCCCCAAGGCCCACATGTTTGGTTATACACCAAACTGGGCTGCTTCACTCCACCCTGTTTTCAGCAATCCTTTCTTCAGTGGTGATGACATTATGGGATTTGTAGTTCTTGCTGTCCTTTCTGGTCTGGAGTGGCAGTGGGTTCATAAAACTTGTGTTTGTGGAGTTTTTTTAGGACGTCCTCCCCCTCAACAGTAGCAAGTTATCATTGTTAGTGAATTTAAATTAAAATGTGAAATGAGGTAAAGTTTCTAAGCTAAAATGTCTATAGGAACCAAAAAAGGAACATAAATCTGAAAGGTCACGGAAGAGACACATGGACTCTTGGAGACCCAGGGAGACAGGGAAGAGGCTCTTGAAATCTGTCCTTGCATTAATTTTTGACTAGCCCCTGGAGAAAGCAGCACAGAACCCTTCCCATAAGGATGGAAACCTACCAACCGCTTCCTCCCATCCTGGGCTCAGCTGCACTCAGCCCTCATCTCCCCCATACCTGACTGAATCTCAAAAAGCCCTGAAACAGCACCCTCCCACCCCAGAATCTGCCCGGGGGCGGGACTTCTCTGATCCCCGTGGGGGTCGGTGAACCTCACCTGGGAGCGCTCCAGTAAGTCTCCTTTGCTGGCCACTCTCCCACTCTCTTTTCTGTCCCTCCTCTTTGTGTTTCTCTATGATACCACCGCCACTCCTTTCAAAATTAAGTAGTGCCAGAGTTTATTGAGATAATGGGCTTAGAGTTCAAGTGGGAAATATTGGGCTATAACGAAAAATTTTGAGTTTCCACAGTTACAATTTCCTGAGCAAATTTCAGGGATCTGCGCTAAAAGAACAGGCATGATTCAGCGAGTGACTAAAAGTGAATTTATGAATGATTACCTAATGCGCCTTCCAGAGAGGTTTGCCTCCACAGAGCTGCTTGTCCTGAGGAATGGCCCTCAGCCCACCACGAGGACCAGTAGGAAGTAAAATTGCAAGTTCTTGTTTTAATCTTCCTTGTGGAGACATTTATTTGCATTACAAATTTGATAACTTTGGATCCTGTTCCTTTTTCTCTTTACAGAGAATTTGTTTACAATAGAGAACAAGCGAGTTCTCAGAAGGGGAGAGACCTATAATGTGTAGTTTCATGTGACAGAGAGAAGTTACTCACTTGTGATGGACACTCATGTGTAGGAATGGTAACATCTGATTGGCTTGCTCCAAAAATAATAATTGAGACAAAGGAAAGGCCTCCCTGGTGGTGTAAGGGGTTCCGTCTCTGTACTACGGAGCTATCTACAGCCACCACAGCATGATTTGGACTCCTGGCCGGGGAGCTGACCCACATGACACTTACCCACATGACGCAGCAGACTTCTCCTGTCTCACCCGCTGCTCTCCTCAGAAGTGTACTTCATCAGTCTGCCTGCTGTGCTCCCCACTCTGTCTCTGCTAAATCCTCTCAATACCACCCCCCACCCCACCCCCACACCTCTGGTCTGCATCTGAGCTCTTATATGTGTAAATAAGTAAATATTTTGTTTTTAGAAAAATTTTTCAGGATTTTATTTATTTATGCAAACAGAAACGGGGTACAGGCCAGAGGTGCAGGGGCAGCGAGAGGATTCACCAAAAACAGTGGGGAGCAGAATAGGCGAATCAACAAAGTATCCTACTGAGGGGAGCAGTGGGAGAGACAGGAGGGATCAGCTGTGCCATGTGGGTCACCTCCGGGGCTGGGATCAAACTCGCACGAAGTGGCCACGGCTTGGCTTACCTTCGCAGGGCAGAGCTCCAAGGCGTTGCGCCACCTGGGAGGGTCTAAATAAATATTTTTTTAAAAGAATCAGGACAAAGGAGAGATGAGATGATAATTTACTATAAATAAATAACCCATTCTCTTCTAGAGACTCAGACAAGATAGTATTAATAAATATAGACATTAACACTCTGCCTAGAAACAATTAAAATGAAACGCTTGGTTGGCCACTGTACATATCTCCAGGCTGAATCAGTCCAAGATTTTCTAGTTTGCAGTATGAGTATCAGGGGTGCCCTGTCCTTTGGAAAAATGGGTGGTTGTATCATGATTTTACGGGTATCCAAAATATCCCTTTTCTGAAGACAAAGTATCTTCCTCTACATTCTTGTCAACACCTTAGTGGCGACTGCCAGTGTTTTGCTAGTTAAGTCTCTAACTAGAAAATGCAGCTATAAAACCAGGCCTCTTTTTTCTGCCTCAAGTACTCTCATTTACTTATTCTAGTTACCTTATGTGTTGCTGCTTCTCTTTTTTATTCCCTTCCTCCTCTGTGCCCACCCCCATATTCCATTATGGTTTACATTCCTGCTTTATTTATTTAGTTTGAGTATTTCAGGTGCAATCTAAAGCCAGCCCCATGCAGTCTCTCTAGGGCAAGGAGTGACCTAGAAAAAAGCAGATCGCTACATTCTGGTGGGTGGCAGTTTTAATCACCAAGGGACTTAATGGTAAGGCTGTGTCTTGGATGACCACAAGAGGAGTGTTTTCCAATAACCAACCCACATATTACATAACAGGCCTTTCTGGGTTTAATCCCATGCACAAGTTAGATGGTCTCAATAAAGCATTTTATCTCTGGGATGTGCCTCTGGGCAGCTTCTGGGAGTGTGGAAGGTAAACAAAATGCACAAGAAAGTAAAAAAAATGCACAGGAGCTTCTAATTGCCTGGGTCCAGCACTTAGACTGTCAGCTTCTTTTAATGGCCTTCTCCAACAACCTAACCTTGACTGAGAATTTCACTTCTATTAACAGAAATCTTAACTGGCAGTGGCCTAAATCAATAGAACTTAACTTTTTCTTTTTGAAGGAAAAAAAAAAATCAAAATTGAACACCCACCTCCATCCCTTAGACCCTGTTCACTCCTTCCTCTCAACCTCCCCCCTTTACTTTTGATAACTTCATCTCATTATCAGTGTCCAGTAGTTTTTCTTCAAATTTATTTTTTCTCTTATAACAAGAGATAGTTGCAGGTATCGGTTTAGCTGCTCAGTGTTAACACTGGGAATTTCTTTTCTTTCCCTTTAAGCTGCTGGTTTTTCATCTTCAGTTACATTGCCTCACGGTTGCAAGACGACCGCTGCAAAATTAATCATAATTGTGTTACATATGAGGCAAGAAGACTGGAAGCTCTTCTGTTGCATCTGCTACACACACACACATTTCTGTTTATGTCGGATTGACCAGTTAACTACACTTAACTTCCAAGAAGGCTGGGAAAGTGAATGTTGAGTTTTCTCCCTCTTATAATGGGAAGACAGCACAGTAGAAGGCTATTGAAAAAGGCTTTAGCCGTTAGCTACTGAACAATGTCTGCCACAGACCTACCTTCCTAGCGTGGCATCTAAGGCAGTACTCAAGGACAAGCCCTCTACTAGAAGACTTTGCAACCGATGGATAACTGCCTTTGTGCCAGGGGGTTGATCCAATCTGATCAGATGTCAGCATGATAACTTTCTTTGGAAATGGTCTGTGTGCAGGACAAAAACTGATGCTACTTTTCTTGGTACCAGTTGGATAGCCAAACAGATCTAAATTCTCATCTGTGACATTATTACAGCAGTAACAATAGGGAATATGTCCCTAGGTCCCCAGTAAGTACCTGAAACCTTGGCTTGCACTGAACCCTGAGGAATACTATGCTTTTTCCTATATATGCATACTTATTATTAAATTTACTTTATAAATGGGCAGAGTATGAGAGTAACAATAATAATAAAATAGAGCAGTTATAACAATTACTATAGGAAAAGTTACATGAATATCAACTCCCTCAAAATATGTATATTTATATACACACACACACATATATAACAAAATCATAGAAGTTAGAAGTGAAACATTGGATAAAGGGGAACTATGATATAACTTAGCTACAAATTTAACTCTATCAGTTACAATATCAACTCTTAAAATATATGTATTTATATATACACACACATATATATAAAACAAAATCATAGAAGTGAAACCTTGGATAAAGGGAGAACTATGATATAACTTAGTCAGCTACAAATTTAAATATATCAGTTACAATCCCATATGGGTTCACAAACTTGCTTTGATCATTCATACCTATATCCCATAAATATAAATAGAATAATAGGCCCTTACCTAGCATCAGGAAATTACAAAATAAAGTAAATAAGGAGCTCATTTTCTAGTGGAAGAGAGAGAAATTTATTCTAGTAATCCCATTACTTTGGTAGAAATCAACAAATTTTCAGTCCTTACATATTAAAATATATGTATGTATGTGTATACATACATGCAGATTTACAATCTCCAGCTGATGATAAAAGCTTGGCCAAACATAGGTAAGGTAGTGTAGAAAAGTCATAAGGCATGATAGAGGGTCAGAGAATCAGGATGTTTTTGCTGTAATTTGTCAAATGTTCATAATTCAAAACCAAATGCTTTAGTCACAAACTTTTTAGCAGGTTTCCTTTAAAAGGAAACTGGCAGATATTTCTATTCTTTAGAAAAAGGGAAGGAAATGCAGAGCACCAGGATCCCCCCAAAAGTACAAATTGTGCTGTACAGTTTCATTTCTCACTATATTCTAATTTCTTATTTTATTTGACCTATTAATTTCTTCTAGGTCATACAGCGTATGACCTACAAAATGTAATCTTGTTCCTGAACAGCATTTTAGTTTACACTTTCTTTGCTATTACCACTCCTTAAGCCATACTGGTTTTCTTGGTTTTAAAAATTCACTAGAGGATATAGTGGGAACCAATATATATTTGGACTTCTCCAGTTATTAGGATTGTATTTTTTTAAACATTTGTTTATTTTTTTAAAAAAAGATTTGTTTACTTATGCATACAGAACAGGGGTCCAGGCTAGAGGTGTAGGGACAGTGAGAAAATTCACTAGAGACAGAATGAGAAGCAGAACAGGCAGATTGATGAAATGCTGATGGAGCAGCAGGCAAGACAGGAGAAGTCTGCTGTGCCATGTGGGTCAGCGCCCTAGCCAGGGATCTAACCTGTGCTGAAATGGCTGCTGCTTTAACCCCTTGCACCACCAGGGAGGGCCCAGGCATTGGATTTTAGCAAAGAAATTAGCAGTGCTCATTTGCTTTCTGTGTGATTATATATGATTTATATATTGGATAAATACAGTTTAGCCTTCTTCTTACTTCTCTTACTACCCTGTGACCCACCCTCCACCTCCAGCCGCCACCATTTATCTTTATCTAGGCTATTTCCCCCTATTCTTTGGGCTATCGCATAATTGAAACTACTTTAAGAAAGAATTTACTTAAAACTTAAATTCCGATTTATGCTCCAGTAAATCTAGTGTTCTGCTTGATAGCAATTATAACTGTTTCAGCACTTATTTCTAATAGTTTGATTAAACGTGTTCAATCCCTCAGTAAACTATAACTCCATGGCAGGGGCCATGTCTGCCTTACCTGGGTGCATATCTCATTGCACAGCTGTGTCGGACACACACAGAGCATACTAATAATGTTTAGTGAATTAATAAATGTCTTTAGTCGCAGATGACAAGCACAGTGCTTCATAAGGCTAAGTAATGTGTGGGCACAGAAGACAAAGCTCTATCTAAGCCCTCCTTCACTTAGAAGACATAACCCTATCCACTTCCCACCGCAAGGAGTGTTGTTTGCAGAACCCCTCATCTGTACTCTTTGGAGAATGCCTCAGCTAAAGAAATGGTCAGCCTCAAATCATGTCCCCTTCTTGGGGCATTTTGTATCCAATGTCTAATCAATGCTGTCACTTGAAGAGCCAGTCATTCATACCAACTCAAGACACCTCTTAATGGCCATCTTGGCTCCAGTGCTTGGCCAAAGCCTTTGTCATTGTGATTTCACAGATCAGCTTCTCCCATTGCTCTATCTTGCATTCTCCACTTATTTCTCATAGTGGTCAGTTCCAAAAGCATGCAGGAACTTGTCATGCATGCTAATCTTCTGTTCAGTGTACTTCATGCAAAACCCAAACTTTGATGGCCACTGCAAAACATTTGCTAAACCGAAGTGAATTTTATGTCCTATCCTACTCCATAACCTCCTCTAAAGGCAGAGAAAAAAATTGTCCCCATCCCTCTGAGGTCTTCTTGGGCTGGCTGATTGAACAGCCAAATTAACACAGGATCGATTAGTAGGAGGGAAAATAAATTTAATGACATACATAGAGGGAAACCACATAAAAGTGAATTTTAAGGTCAGTGAAGAGAATCAGGAGGATATCTCCTGAGATAAGGAATGTGATAGGGCCTGGGACTTTACAAAGAGAGAAGAACTCACATGAGGAGGAGAGAGCTGTTCAAATAAGAAAGAACAGATGTTCTATAATTAGGTATTTGTTCTATCACACAGATAAATTTATCCAATAGAAAGTTGTTGTTTTTTTTTTTCTGATAAAATTATAACTCAAGGTGCTGGTAAAGTTTTTTTTTTTCCAGATAGTTAAGAGAGTGTTAAATTTTATTCTTCCAGGTTGTTAAAACAATAAAATTATCTCCAGAGATTGAGTAATAGATGTGGCCAGAGAGGAAAGAGGACAGAGCTCAAAATGATTAATAAGTCCCTATACAATATTTAATGGCTGAAAAGGTAAAGTAAGCTGCTTCTCTTCCAAGAATAAAATACAGACGAGTCTTGAAAATTTTTCGTTTAAACCACAAGATTCCACTTACCCGCTGCTTATTATATATCAGAAGTTATGCGTTCTGAGCTCAATCCCCTCTTCCACAATCAAACTCAGAATTCACTTATATTTCACCTACATGGAGGATGGACTATAAATTATACCCTGATCCTCCACTATGGCCATCCCCCAAGCACCACCACCCAAGTCCTTCACTTCTGCCTTGTGTAAGGGTCGACTGTAGTTCTTGGTCAACAGATTAGGGATGGTTCTGGTTCCTCACATAGAACTTCAGGGGGTGGAGAAGGCATAGCATCTAAGGATTCTTTATGCTGTAGATTCTCGGAGGCCCAGATGGAAACTTCTTAATAAGCTAAAGTACTTATTGTTCTGGGTTGTAGGATTGTGCCCACTGTAGCTAGCCTAGGGTAGTTCTCTAACCCCAGGACATTGCAGAAACGGATTCGTGGAATATGATGCAATCCACAGAAAGCACCCTTTGGACTCCAGTTCCTCACTATCCTGCGAGCCCAGGACGTGACCACAAACTCTTCCAAAGACCCTGAGCTCCCAAGGAGCAGAAATCACAATGGTTCTATCTCCTACCCCCGCGCCCCGCCTTTGAGTCCAGCCCCGACCCCGCCGTGACCACGCCTCTCCACCTCTAGCCCCGCCTTCCCAGTCGCCTTCTGGCGGGGTCCCTAGCACCACCGTCTCGCCCTGGCCCCGCCTCCCCGTCCTGGCCACACCTCCCCATCTGCACCCTGTCTCCCGGGCTTAACACTGCCTGCGGGTCCGGGTGTCCTCTTCCCTGTCCACGCCCCTCTCCCCGCCCACGCCCCGCCCCTGGGGCAAGGACTGGTCCCCGACCTCGGAAGTGACGCGCCAGGGTCTGGCCGGCTGGGGCGCCTGCAGTCGCTCGGGGTTTCACACGGTGTAGAGACAGATCGGCATGGCTCTTCTTCTCTTCGTCGTGGTTTTGCTGGCCGGGAACAAGGTTGAGATGAGCGCCTTGGATCCGGAGCTGTCCTCGGGTACTGTGGTTTGCGGCGACGCCGCGGCCGGGTGGGAACGGGTGGGGATGGAGGGAGCCGCCCCGGCCAGGAAGCCCCGCCTCGGCTGGACTGCGCCAGAGTTCGCTCCCGGGTGCGGCCGGTCTGGAGGCTGGGTGCTGATGCCTGCGTGGGCTGCCGGCAGGAAAGCGATGCCGGATCTCGGCTGTGTGCACAGTTCCTGTTCTTTTTCCTTTAACGCTGTTGCCAAAGCAACGAGACCCCGCTCTTGAGTCTTCAGTTCTTTTATTTCTGAAATAAGTGAGTTTCTTGGTCTACAACAGTATATTGGGATCACAGCTCACGACTTAAGGGTGACCCCAAGTCCTTACTTAAGGGTGACCCCAAGTCCTTCGCCAGCTGAAAATGATTAAGTGACAGTTAGCTTTGCCGTCTTCCATCTCAGTCTGGAACTGATGCAGTCAAGAGCCCATTTGTTAGGCTATAGGTGTCTTCATATAGCTTAGTTCACTTAGACATTTTATTTCGGCCTGTTTACTGAGATTTCCTGGGAAAGAAATGCTAAGATGCTTTTGTTTTCTTTGTGTGAGTTTTGTTTTTCTTACATCATTGTTAATTTTTGGACATATTCATTGAGATGCTTTTGTAAACCCTGATGTTAGGTGATTAGGAGTGCCAATGAAATCAACACGTTTTCTGCAAGAAGGAAAAAACATAATTTACCAGACAGCCTGAATGCCTTCTCAGTGTCCACAGCTATAGCAGCTGCCTAGAAAAGATGAAAGGAAGCCCAGCCTCCTCCATCCTTTAGAACTCACGTGGCTCTAACTCTCTGGGAGCCCTTGTTAGGTATGCTGCATTTATTGGCAGGCTCCCTTTGACTTGTTCTCTAAAAGTCAGACAACTATGTAGTTATTTGGGGACAGATATTCCAGTGCCAGCCAGATGTTGAGAATACAAAAAGGAAATTATTCAAGTTTCTGCTTTCAAAGACCATGATTATATAGCTCACATTTCTTGAGCTCTTGGTACTGACTGTTCAAAACACTTACCACATCTCATTTCACACCAGACCTACAGAGTGGGTTTGGTATTTCCATTTGTGGGTGAGAAATTGAACCATATTGAGGTCTGCTCAACTTGTAGAAAAGCTCTGCTACTTTGCTGGGCTCTAGAGTCTTAAATTCTGACTAGCTTTCTGCAAAACTACCACCCTCTCGGGCAGATTAGACATCTACCAGGGCTGTTGCATTCACTGTGTTAAGATGCAGAGGCTTGTGGACTGTTGCATGGGCTCTGGAAAGCAAGTTACTGAGCGCCAAGGTCTGGTCAGAGGAGGCAGGAAAGACTTCATGGAGCTGATAACCCCAGAGTTGGAACTGGAGATGCAGAAAGATGCATATAAAGGACACAGTGAAACAGCAGCTGAATTAGTATTCTATCAGTCATTTTATTGTAGAATATTTGTGTGAGAATACAAGAGGAGCTAGAAGAGTAGAGAAGAAGGAACCATTAACAACGTGCCTTGCCATGTTTAACAGCAAAAGTTAGGGGAGCAGCTTTGGCTAATTTATGGCAAAAAGAGGAGTGTTTTAGAGAATTTGTTCCCAGAGCCAGTCAGGCTGTTTGCCATTCAAAGCCAGCACTCCCAACCCCTAAATAAACATGATTTACTCCCACCAAATTATGTCTCAGTTCCTGCTTTCAAGTGGCCAACACCAGACCCTGCCTCCATCACAAGCCTAAGAAAGAATTAGAAAGGTCGAGATGCCAGCTGGCCTTCAGGAAGCCAAACAATGAATCCAAGTTTGCAAAGATTCTCCTCTGCCTATTACTGATTCCAGGTGTGGACAGCTTTCCCTACCTGGCAGGAGTTATGGATGTTGACAACTTGCCACATCCTCCAGTCTAATGAAATTCCAAGGGAAGGCTCTGGTGTGCCCCCCCCCTCCCCCCGCATGGCCAGAACATTGTTGGATAGGGTAGCAGTAGGGGAATCCCAGAAGAAATATTGTTCCTCAAAGTCAAGGGCTGAGTCAACAAAATATTATGTTCATTGTTCTTTGCTGAAATTAATGGTCAGACACTGGATTGTACTTAAAAGAGAAATGATTTTATGCAATGCCAGGTTATTTGGAAAGCCCACTTACCTTGCAAAATTGTTTGAGGGTAGACTCTTAAGGAGAGGGATGATTTTGGCAAGCTGTGGCTAAAGTCTAGGAAGAGTTGATGAGAAGTGGCAGTTTTAAATGGGGAGAAGAGGGCAGTTTGAAGAACTTATGGAAGACAGTAGAGGTAACTGGATTCTGGAAGAGAGGAAGATGACTCAGCTTCCTGGCGTGGGCAGAATTAAGCCAAATGCCAGGCCTTGTTCTGAGCCAGGGTCCTCCTGAGTGTGGAGCTCCTTGAGAATGCACATTCTTGAAGCTACCCTGAAGTAGAGTTTGCTGCCTGACTATTTCCCAGAGAAAGATATCCTTGTGGCTTTTTTCTCAAGCATTTTGCAAATATAGATGTCAGTGAACCCCCAATCCCATTTTTTTAGTACATTTCTTTACTCTGTGTTGTGTTCTCTGCTTTTAAAATTAGTTTAAAATCCTTCAAGTAAGAGGAAAATCTGTAATCACAGTCTGCATCTGGCTTGTGGTTAGCTTCCTCATCTGCACACTTACTGTGTTAACTCTATTATTGCTGGGTTGGACTTTATTTTTGGGTGTTTATTTTACATGACAACACTTGTAGGAACAGGAAAGCAAGCAAATCAATGCAAAAAAAAAAAAAAAAAAGAGTTCAGCACATTGCTTGTCCTGTGGTAAATGTTTAGTATATGTTAATGATTATCATTCAACAATGTCATTATTTTGACAAAGATATTTTTAAACATTAAATTGATTTGTTATATATTAAGAAATTGGTTGCCTTTAAAAATCACTATGAAAAATTTAAAAATAAACTCAGCAGCCAACTGATTCTTTTACCTTTCTCCTGTTTTTCATAGACTGAAAAGACTGCTTCAGTATTTTCAATTCGTAGTCTAAAAGGGAATTAGTGTTGAAAAATGACAACTCTCAGGATCTGGATGGGTCTAATTCAGTTAGCATTCAGTGGCAGGCTAAGTTAACCCAGCAATTAAATTGGAGAAACAGGAGCAAGAACAAACCCTGCATTCAGGTCAGGAAAGTGATTGAGCACAATAGTATTAGATAATCAACAACTTGGTGGGGGTTTTAGTGAACTATCTGGAGCATTTTAGCTAATTGCACATTTCAGTATCAGCTACTATATGATAGGTTCATCCCTGAATAAAGAAGAGCAGAAAAATATTTCATTCGGAAGTGCATCACTTCTGAGATGACGAAGAGACAGAGAGATTGAAAGATAAGAGAGGGGGTGAAAGGTAAGACCAGAATAGGTTGTGAAGACAGACAGGAAGAGGAAAGACTGCAGGGATGCTGGGCCCAGCCCAGCTGAGGGGCGATGCTATAGAAGGTAAGAGACCCAAAGGGCTTTAAACATCCTCACTTAAACCCTTAAGTTCCAAATCTTATCTTTTTTTCTGGAGATGCAAGGAATTAATAGAGGAAGTAGAAAATTGTTTCACATTAGTTTCACAATATGATGGATATGTATGGATATGTATGGAAATATTTCATTTAAAACTTATAGAAGCACTTGAAATATCAGATGTAAGAATTCTCAATCCTTTATTCATCTCAAATCGAAGGAATACTTCAACCTCCTAGAAAAGTTGAAAAGGTTAGAAAGCATGAAGGAAAAGAGCCATTTTATCAACACAATAAAACCATTCTGGAGAAAGGTGTGTGGTCATAAATTATATTCTGAAAAGAGGCCAGAGTCTTAATTTGATATTATCTTTGTGATAATACCCACGTCTCACAGCTTTAACCTGGGGAAGCTGTTGGATCTGTTCTCTGAGTTGGTTTTTCAGTAAAGGATCTGGATGCTTTGGAGCATTTGTTTGAGTTGTAGTGTCAGATGATTGGGGTTCCCCTACCCCTCCTGCAACCCAAGTAACTACTAATCCCTGTAGCCTTACTTCTTTATGCATCTAAATTTGTGCTTCCCAGAAGAAAGGTCACTAAACCACATCGTAGAAGGAGCTCTGCAGGGTCCAGAGCTCTGTTCTGAGTGAGCTGCGGATCGTCCATAGCCTTTGTTTGCACTTATGTAGAATCAATAAAGAACTCTTTGCCTGCCTCTTTGTCAGGAGACACCCAGGTGCATTTCTGTTATGAAGTAGAATACAGGTGGCAGCTGCTGCTCCTGTCCTTGTCCATGCAAAGCAAGTCTGGAGCTAGCCAGAGAATGGTTTGTTCTCCCTGTGCTACTTGCCAGCTCTGTCACTACAGAGCTGCCCTGCAGGCTGTGCTGTCTTTGGTGCGCCTCATTTGTCCTTCCAGTAGCAGGTTTCATCCCTTACTGAGCAGCCCCATCTTTTCTGCCCTCTTTCCTGTGGGCTTTCATCCTCTGTCTCTCCTACCTTATCACAAAAAAAGCAGTTGGTTTTTATTTCCTGCAACAAGTAATTAGCATGCTCAAGATACTGCTCCTTCTCTCCTGGGTTTGGTTTTGTTAAATCCTCAGCGGTTACTTCTCTAGAACTAGAATTCTGGGAAGCAGATCTTCATAACTGCCGTGCGCTCTAGGAAGTGTGCAGATAGTTGTGCACCAAATAGCTCACAACCCTAAACATGAGAGGACATGGTTAGAGTAGGATAAGGGCTTAGATGATCACTTTCGAAGCATTTAAGATAGGCAGATGGTAAGAGGAGGAAGTTTCCATGGGATAGAGTCAACAGAAATAACTGATAGATTAAAGGAGAATTTTAGTACTTAAAAACTTTAAAGGCTTAAATACATGTTTTAAATTTCTAGGCATTTTCAAGGGATGAAAAAATCTTAGTCTGTTTTATTTAATTAGATAATCTAGTAGGAACTTTGCTTAAATTCCACAGATAATGGTGTTGTGATATGTCTACTCACTTTTTTTTTTAAGATTTATTTATTTTTCATACAGAAAAATGGGGTCCAGGCCAGAGATGTGGAGGGTGAGAGGATTCACCAGAGATAGAGTGGGGATCAGAACAGGCAGATCGATGAAGTACACTGCTGAGGGGAGCAGCGGGCGGGTCATGAGAGGTCTGCTGCCCCATGTGAATCTCCTCCGGGGCAGGCGGGGATTGAACTCTTGCAGAAGTGGCTTTAGCTTCTTAGTGCTGTGCTTTAACCCACTGTGCCCCCAGGGAGGGCCCTGTATACACACTTTTAATTAATATAAATTTATTAGTAATAGAAGTTTGCTGTAATATTGAATTATTTTCATTTGAATGGATAGCAGCTTAAAGTTAAGGGTTTGTAATTCTGAAACTTAACAAGGAGATTTCTCACATCCATCATGTGATTTTGATAAAGGCGACAAAAGCATATGTCTAATAACCACACAGTTTCTCATCCGTGGCATTAAAACCACAGGTAACATCCTTTAGTGTAAATATTTAGGTTTCTTCTTAATCTAGTGATTAAGTGATTTCTGTCTCTATTATAATTCATCAAATCCTCTTTGTCCTGCTGCCTGTCCGTCTTGATGGTGTTGGGAGCTATCATTTTAATTCTTGTCCTATTCTAATCTTGTCCAGCCTTTATGGGAAACATTGCTTGATTCACATTTTAAAAAGCTACACAAGTCTACTGTTTATGGTTTTATAATAGTCGGTATATGATTTAGTAACTTCTCAAATACAAATGCATTTTATATGATGTTCTAGCACATAGATTGACTTTTATATGTCTTTTCCACAAATACTGGAATTGCAGCTTGAGTACATACTCTTAAAAGTCATTTCTGGCCCTCCCTGGTAGCACAATGTATTAGGATGTAGCACTGCAAGCTAGCTGCAGCCTCTTCAGTGCGAGTTTGATCCCTGGCCCCAGAGGTGACCCACATGGCACGGCAGACCTCTCCTGGCCCGCCTGCTGCTCCCCTCAGCAGTGTACTTCGCCAATCTGCCTGTTCTGCTCCCCGCTCTGTCTCTGGTGAAGACTCTCACCGCCCCTGCACCTTTGTCTTGTCCCCCAGTTCTGTATGTATAAATAAATGCATCTTTAAAAAAAAAAAAGTCATTTCTATTGGGAATAATTTTTTAGAGGCTTAAAAAGAAGTGAAGAGCTTGTCATTTTTGGAAACTGGGAAGGAGAATCCTTGCTACCTAGCAGCAGAAAGTTTAGTAACACTGTAGTAATGGGTAACAGGAAAATAAGAAATGGTATGTGAGCTGTTTGACCTGGCTAAGAAGATTTCTAAGCAGTATTGAAAGGGGCATGTGGCTTCTTCTTGCTTTTTTTAGGAAGCTGCAAGACTTTTTTTTTTTTTTTTTTTAAAAAAACATCAGGGGAAGGACTTTTAAACAAACAGAAGCCAAGACCTGATGGTTTGAAAATTCTCAGTCTCTGGAGAGGCAAAAGATACTAAAATTAAGAACTGGATTCTTAATTCAGATTCATTAGGTGTTCCTTACAGTTAGGTATCTCTTACTTACTGGTTACAAGATTATGTTTACATGTGTGATTTATTTTTTGATACTAATGTGGAATGTTAGCCTGGGGGGAGGGTGTGTTTTATTTCCTCCTCAACCATAGACTGTGAGCCATTTGAGACTAGGTGACTTCAGGAAATTAAGGTACAGATATGCCACAGATACAAGAACCCTGCTAAGGAAATGTTCCTATACCTAGCTTTCTCTGGTTTCTCAACTATCTTCTCACTTGACAGATAAATCTGAATTAACTGTTTAGTTGGGTAGCAGGAAAGAACCAGCTTTCTTTTAAAGATTTATTTTACTTGTTATGCATACAAGAACTAAAGTAGAGGTCAGAGGTGTGGGGGGTGAGAGAGTTCACCAGAGACAGAGTGGGGAGCAGAATAGGCAGATCTACTAAAATATACTATGAGGGGAGCAGCAGGTAAGACAGGAGAGGTCTGCTGTGCCCTGTGGGTCAGCCCTGTGGCTGGGTGTTGGTCTCCTGCTGCAGTGGCTTTGGACAGCCTCATGGTGCTGAGACTTAACCCCTTGCACCACCAGGAAACCCAGACTTCTTTATGTCCATCCCAGGAAATATTTTTCATGTTTTAGATCCAGTCTTCTTAATAAACGCCCTGATCATCATTATCTAGGGAACTTAAAAAATATGCAAATTTTTGAAGATACGTTTTGTTTGGAAGCCCCTGTACCTGATCATGTCGCCATTCATTTATTTTTAACTATAAATGAGTCATCTTTAAAGGAATTCCCCAGAAAGGATTGAATAATCTTAAATTTTGAGAGAAAGGAAGGAAAAGAGAGAAAGGAAGAAGGGGGTGTATGTGATCAGTGTTCCAAGAGGTTGTGAATGACACTGAGCAGGGGAATAAAATGGCTAAATGACAGGTTTTGATATTGTCCAGCTACAAAATGTTGAATTGACTTATCCTTATTTTCTCATATGATCACATGTTATCTACAGATAGTCTCTAAAGGGTTTAAAAGAACAAAGACAAGAGGAAATCTTGTATATGTTTTGTAAAAAACATATGTGTGTCCTAGAAAACACAACGCTCATGCTACAGAAAAGGTCCATGTCTCCTCCAGTCAGTCGCTAGAATATAGACAGGTTGTTTAAAAAGTACGTAGTGGGACTGGGTGCAGAGCTGAGAGTCTGCATGGTATTTTAGAAGGATCTGACCATCCCTGAAGTATCAGTTGTCTTCTGGCCATTGAATGCAATCTGTGGCATCAATGTAGAAAACTGAATGTGATGAAATAAACTGAGGATTATTATTACAAAAGACAATATACTTTTTTCTAAAATACAGGAATTTTTCCTTTTATCACAATGGTGCATCAGTGATCTAAAGTGAATCCGAACTCTCCTATACATTTTAAAAAAGAATTTATTTATTTATTCATACAGCACTGGTGTACAAGCCAGAGGTGCAAGGGCAGTGAGAGGCCTCACCAGAGACAGTGGGGAGCAGAACCGGCCGATCGATGAAGTACTGCTGAGGGGAGCAGTGGCTGCACCAGGAGAGCTCTGCCGCGCCATGTGGGTCACTCCCCAGGCAGGGATCAAACTCGCACTGTGGCAGCTGCAGCCAGGTTGCAGTACTTTGTCCTAACCCAGTGCGCCACCAGGGAGGGCCCTCTCCTATACATTTTTAAATAAAATTAATTTTTAGACATCTCTCAAATATACTATGCTTGTGAGTTCTGCTTTTTTTCACAATGCCTATTTGCCCAACATGGCTTCTTGTAATAAGGTTTTCTAACGTTAGTGTTAGTGTTTTACTCTTGTCCATTTTCCGTTTTGAATCTCTTACAGTGCCAGGACCGACCAATCTTACAATTGAGGCCTTTAACATGAATACTCACTTTAACTGGGAGTATCCAGCCGTGTCTCAGACCCCTGTCTTTACTGTACAGGTAAAGACCTATTGGTGAGTGTTATTCTTTTATCCTTTTAGCCTGCTTTTCTCTGGTCCTTGCCATTCCATATTCTGCATTTCCTTACGGAACCCTCTGTCCCCTGTGGCAAAACTTCCTGAAATGATTATAGACTTGGGATGTAAATCACCTCTTTTCATAATACTCCTGCCTCTTCGTTCTTCCTATCAGTATTGAGGTAAAAAAAATATCAGCACCTCTGATACTTTTAAGATGTGACAAGTGAACTTTACAGTTTATTAAAGGAATGATGTCATCTTACTGTTAAGTAGAAAGATAAAACTTCAAAAATTTTTCTTTTGTTAGCATGGATTCTGTAAATAGTATGTTAATGGAATCAAGTTGTCCAAAAAGCAGAGTCCTCAGAATTACATGTGGAATGTGATTTTTACAGGTGTTACATGTTGAACTGAACCCCTTTGTCATGCAGGAGTTGTAGTATTCCTAACCAAACACTGCTTACCTTGTCTTATCCCCTCTATCCTATTCTTCATCTGCTCTTTCTACTCTGTCTGCTCCATGATGTGAATGAAAAGCAAAATACAGAGAGAGATGGTTCACTTTTACACATTAACAGTAAAAGTCACCTTTGATTCTTTCTTCTTCCTCATTATAGGCGTGCAAAATGGGTTGATGCCTGCAACACATCTAATCATTATTGTTATATCACTTCCCTTGTTGATGATCCATCAACCCCTCTCTGGGCCAGAGTGAAAGCTAGGCTTGGACAGAATGAATCATCATATGTACAGTCAAAAGAATTTACTTTGTGCAAACAAGGTGAGTATATGTTAGATCTAAATGTTAATTTTGAAAATGCTCACACATGTCTTCTGTATATATTTTCTATTATTAGCACTGCTAAAACTTACAAGAATGTGCAAGAAACATTCAGAAAAATTGAGGAATTTCCTAAATTTTAAGGATTTCCTCTTTTCTGAGCTCCCACAGAAGAGGACTAAGAGGCAGCCACCTCGCTGTGCTTCTGAACTGTCACTCCATGCAAACAAGTGGACTGCTGTCCTTCTGGGTTCCCCTCCTCTGACATTCCTTTCTAGGTATCATCACTGGGGTGTTGGGCAGCTAGTTGCTCTCTTTCTCCCTCTTTTCCTTAAGTTCTCAAGACTCATAAGAACTTTAATACCAACACTTACACAATAAAAAATTGTAGTTTTGTGATCTCTTCAAACCCAGTGATTTTCAGCTCTTTGTTCTAATATCTCATTCACCCACTGCTGTAGAATCTTCAGTGCTACTTCTCCCCACATGGCTCTCACTCCTCATGCTGGATCAAAAAAGCCTTTAGTCTCTTTTCTCCCCCTAGTGGATTGGTCCTTCAGCACCTTGTCTTACAGCTCTTCATTTCTTCGTTCAATATTCTTGCTTCCTTACTTCAGCCACTGCACCTTGGTTCTGTTCCAGCTTTTCAGATTATACTTATTTGGTCTCTTCCACCATCCCTTCCTCTACTTCCTCTTGAAATGTTTTGATCCCCCAAGGTCTCTGCCTATGTCATCTATGTAAAAAAAGTGTGCTGGGCCTGGAGGATACATTGGGGAATGACTATAACCTGCCTGCTGTACAGTAGATGTGCAGTAAATAGGTGACAAATCAGTAAATGGTTCGCCAACAAAGTCCCAAACATTAAAAATATATAACATTTGTTGTCTGGCTAAATATTTAATTCTGATCTTCACAATAAAATTGAACATTACTTAGTAGACGTTTATGAGCCCTTCTTGCCAGGCATCCATATGCATTGGAAATAGAGTTTCATGAAGGTTCAGATATTTTAGATCACTTAAATGGTACTTCTGAAACATTCTTTAGAAATTCAGCTTTTTAAATTTGCATACCAAAGATAAAAGAAAAACACTGATACAGAGATTACATCAAGGTGTTTTCTTTTAACTCATTCTTGATCAACTATTTTTTTTTGGACTAGAAATTTATCTATTTTCATTTCACACCTTTTTAAAGAACTGATACTCCACCCCAACACCACTACCCCTTATAGCCTTATGCCCCATTCTCCCACTCTCTTCACCTCAGAACCTTCACTTCATTAGTGTCTTCTAATAGATGATGTGCCAGCCTTTATCTTTCTGACTTGCTTAACTAAATTGCCTCGAATTCCTTCCATTTTGCTATAAATGCAACATTTTATCTTTCCTTATAGCTGAATCATTTTTCATTGTAGAGACAACAGCACATCTTTTTGATCTATCAGCAGACACTTAGATTGTTTCCATGTCCTAGCTATTGTGTAATGCTGCAGTACACGTTGTGAAGCATATAATTTTTTGAGTTGATAGCTTCATGTTCTTTGGATAAATTCCCATGTGTGGGATTGCTGGGTCACATGGTATTTCTATTTTTAGTTTTTTTAAGGTAACTCCAGATCACTGTTCAAAGTGACTGCACCAATTTTGCATTCCCACCAATGTTAGAGTGTTTTTTTCTCTGCATCTTCTCTAGCACCAGGGGTTTGGGATTTTTTTTTTTTTTAAGATTTATTTATTTATGCATACAGAACTGGGGTACAGGCCAGAGGTGCAGGGACAGTGAGAGGCTTCACCAGAGACAGAGGGGGGAGCAGAATAGGTAGATCAACAAAGTACACTGCTGAGGGGGACAGTGGGCAAGACAGGAGAGGTCTGCTGTACCAGGTAGATCACCTCCAGAGCTGGGGATTGAACTCGCATGAAGCAGCTGCGGCTAGCTTGTAGTGCTGTGCGTCCTAACCCATTGCACCGCCAGGAAGGGCCATTTTTGGGATTTTTTTAATATGTGCCATTGTCAATGTTGTGAGATACCTCACTTTGGTTTCTTCCTAAATCTCTTCTTTTTAAAAGCTTTCGTAAACACTTTTCCATCTGTCTGTTGGCCTGCTTGGATATTCTCTTTGGGGACTTATCTATTGAAATCTTCTGTTTATTCATTAATTGAGATGCCTGTTTAAATTATTTTATATATATCTTGGATATTACCCCCCTTTCAGTTTATCTAAATGTTTCTCTCATTCAGTGGAATGCTTTCTTAATCTACTTATATTTTATTTCACTTTTAATTTGAGATAATCCCAATTGTTTATTTTTGTTTTGTTTTCCTTGTCACGTCAAGTCTTCAAAAAAATCTTCATCATTGTTATGAAATATTGTCAATATTTGTATGTTTTACTATTTCAGATCTTCTAAGTCTTTAATGCATTCAGAATTTATGTTTGAGCATAGAGTTATGCTCTAGCTTCATTCTTTTACATAGTGCCATCCAGTTTTCTCAGCACCATTTGTTCAAGAGACTACTTTTGCCATTGTTTGGTTTTAATTAATTACATGAATTAAGTATTGATCTACCCTAGATAGATAGATAGATAGATAGATAGATAGATAGATAGATAGATAGATAGATAGATAGATAGATAGATAGATAGATAAGGATAGGGATTTATTTGGGGGCTTTTGATTCTGTTACACTGATTCCTGTGGCTTTATGTGCCAGTATGGTACTGTTTTAATTGTTGTTGCTTTATACTATAGTTTAAAGTCAGAGCACATGATGCCTCCATTTCTCTTTTAAGATTACTTTTGCTATTCAGGTCCTTTGTTCAATTTCTTTGAAGAATATTGATGGAGATTATGTTAGATTTCTATATTGCCTTTGGTTGAATAGTTATTTTAATTAATGATTTCCCCTTTCATGAGTGTGGAATATTTTTCTATCTCTTTATGTCATAATCTAAAATTATTTACTAACATCTTGTAATTTGCATTGTATATAAGTTACTCACTTTCTTGTTTAATTCCTAAGTATTTAGTACTTTTGGAAATGATTGTGAATGTAACTATTTTTTTAATTGTTTTTTCTTCTCTTTGTATGTGAAATACAACCAATTTTCATATTTTGATTTTTTAACCTGCCATTTTGATATTAATTTGTTGTTTCTAATAGTTTTTAACGGAGTCTGTAGGATTTTCTATATATAGTGTCATAGTTGCAAATTAATTTCTTCTTTTCCAGTCTGAATTGCTTTAATTTCCTGTTGTCTAATTGGTTTAGCTAAAGTTTCTAATACTAAGGGAAGTAGAAATGGTAACAGGTTTGTCTTGTTTCTTAACAGAAAAGCTCTAAAATGAGGGGGGTGGGCTTTTCTGCTTTCTCCATTAACTATTATATTGTTTGTACTTTTGTGATATGTGATCCTTCTTATGATGAAATGTGTTATCTTATTTAAAGTTTTTATCATAAATAAAGTGTTGAATGTTATCTAGTGCTTTCTCTGCAGTTGTTGATATTACAATGATTTTTATCTTCACTCTGTTGGCTTAATTTGGTTCATTGATTGATTTATGTGCATTAAACTATCCTTGCTTCTGTGGCATACATCCTTCTGTATAGTTCTTAAAGTATATTGTTAAGTTCTGTTTGCTGATACTTTGTTGAAGATTTTGCATCAGTGTTCATTAGGGATGTTGGTCTGTTGTTTTCTTGCTCCATCTTTACTTGGTTTTGATATTAGGATAATGTTGGCATTATAAAATGTGTTAGGGAGCATTCCCTTTTCTTGAATTTTTGGAAAAAAATTTGAGCAAGATAGGCTACATTCTTTTTTAAAGGTTTAATGGAACAGAAATGAAATTGAACTGTTAAAGAAAAATTTAGATTAGTAAGAATTCTTACCTGAGTAACATTCATTATTAAGGACACCAAACATATGTTCTAGATATTTATGAATGATGTAAAGGTAGTCCTGCTTTAAAACAACAGAAATGCTTATTGATTTATTGTGGTAATTTTATGTCACTTACTGTAAAATTTCAGGGCTGCTATCAATTCTACTTCTTTTTTGTCTCCCATAGGAAAAATTGGGCCACCTACATTAGATATCAGAATAAAAGGAGGAGAAGTCATTACTGACATATTTCATCCGTTAAGTATGATAAATGAGTCATATGCCTTATATGATGAAGAAAACGCTTGTTACTCTTTTATATACAATGTGTATGTGAAGGTACATGAAAATGAGGTATGTATTTGTGCATTATCTTGTTTTATCTTTATTTTGAGAAAAATGGAATTTTTTTAATAACTAGCATAAGTATTTTTTAATAGATATTATAATGAAAGTGTAGCTTGCACGAATATTCAGGCAAGAATCATGAACACATTTAACTGTTTTTTGTTTATTTTTGCCTAGCTTAGCAGCATGACCCTAATCTAGAATTTTTTTAAAGATTTCTTTATTTATGCTTACAGAACTGGGGTACAGGCCAGAAGTACAGGGATAGTGAGAGGATTCACCAGAGACAGAGTGTGAAACAGAACAGGTAGAATGACAAAATACACTGCTGAGGGGAACAGCAGGCGGGTCAGGAGAGGTCTGCCGCGCCATGTGGGTCACCTCCGGGGCCGGGATCAAACTCATGCTGAAGTGGTTTTAGCTTCTTAGTGCTGTTCTTTCACCTGCTGCGCCACCAGGAAGGGCCCCTTAATCTAGAATTTTAGCCAGTGTACAGGTGTCCTCTTCTATCCAAAAGTAGAACACTTGGCTCTATTTGGTGTGATTTGGTAGATTATTTTTTGAGTCTAGAAATACTGTTTGTACTCATTTACATGAAAATTTTTGAGTGTTAACAATCCCAAAAAATAACCTACTAAAGTATACAAAATGGGAACATTTCTATTTTTGGAGAGTGAGGAAAGCAGATCTCTGTTTTTCTAATGGTAAGATAAAGATAATTTTAATCTTTTTTGCCCTCACTGGTAGTGATATAAATTAATGAGAGGCTGCATTGGAACCATTGTTTTGCAAGTAAAAGCTAGGTGCTACTATGGGGAACTTACCCCACTCCCACGCGGCTATGGAGACCACACTTTAATTAGAACTGCTCCATTTCATCCCTCCCTGTAGTGCTGCCATTCCTGTATCTAGCAACGTTGGTCAAATATGTAATGCATGGTACAGACAAAACTTCACTGATGAGTACTGTGGAGAAAAGAGGGGACGGGGACCTGGACTGTGTGACAGGAGACAGGCCTCAGTAGGCAGGGGACAGCAGGCCTCACAGGGACGGTCATATTGGAGCCAAGAGGGATGCTGTTAGGCTATATACGGGGAGTGTTTGAGGTAGAAAACCTGGCAAAAGCACACTGTGCATGTGAAGGGAACAGCAGAGTTCAGACAGGCCACAGAGACCCACTTCTCTTAGGGTATTGGAGGGCTGTGATTTTACTCTGAGTGAAATATCGTACCCCTGAAAAAATTTAAGCAGAAGAGTCACGTCCATTCAAGATTTTAAAATATCACTTTGGTTGGGCCCTCCCTGGTGGTGCAGTGGGTTAAAGCACAGCACTAAGAAGCTAAAGCCACTTCAGCACAGGTTCAATCCCCAGTCCTGGAGGTGATCCACAAGGCGCGGCAGACCTCTCCTGACCTGCCCGCTGCTCCCTCAGCAGTGTACTTCGTCGATCTGCCTGTTCTGCTCCCCTCTCTGTCTCTGGTGAATCCTCTCACCACCCCTGCACCTCTGGCCTGTACCCACGTTCTGTATGCAGAAATAAAAAAAATCCTTAAAATATAAAAACAAAACATCACTTTGGTTGCTAGCAGAGTTGTGCTTCTGAATCTAACCATATTATCTCACACTTAAAGCCCTTTAACAAATCCCCACCAACTACAAAATAATACTTCATTTTCTTTTATGGCCTGCCTTGCAAGACTTAGTTTGGTCTCTTGAATCTTTTCTAGCCATCTGTCTCCCCTGCACCTTCTGACTTTATTTGCATTTGTTCTTTGGTGAACCGCTTCCCTATAAGTACCATGCTCTTTCCAAAAAGTACCTTTTCTACTTCGGCAAATTTCTGCTTATTTTTGAGTATTAAACTGGCTTTTCATTTCCCTTTTAAATCTTTTTCTGTCATTTTAGACTATTTCCCCTTTTATGGTCTGATTATTTCTAGTCTCCTCTAGTCATCATCTCCTCTCATATTTCTTGTCTCTGGTCTACACTTTATTATGTTATTTGAAGTAAGCACTCACTGTCCTATCTTTATGTCTTCAGATCCAGGCACAGGTGATCTGTACACTTTGGCTGGTTGAATAAATAGTAAACAGCCAGAGGCTGCTCCAATCCTGTCTGTATATTAATGCCAAGAGACCGCTACAGTCTTTATAAATACTTTTATTATTCTTTCTATAAAATGCTAATACCACATGAGCTAGTTTCTAGCATGATAGCAATAGGCTTATAAACACTTTTGGTTTAACAACAGTTAGCATTTATGATATCTGAGTGTTAAACTTCATAAGTTCTATAGAGAACATTTTTATGGATCCACAGTATCATGATAATGTTACAGGGTTGCCCAGAGTGGACTTGGGCTTCCTGTCTGTGGGGCCTCACCCACGCATTCAAAGTGTAATTTTCTGCAGACACACACAAAAAGGGTAATGGGTTTATTAAAAAGGGGGGAAAGGAAAAGGAAACAACCTAGGGAAAGAGAGAGGGAAACAAAGTAACTGGACTAATGTTAGGGTCTGAAATCACCAGGTTGTCCCCTGCAACAAAGAACAGGACCAGAGATGCACAAGCAAGCAGAGTTTATTAAGTCAGCTAGCTAGGGTCAAGCCTTCCTGCAGGCCTGCAGGCCACACAAAGAGAGCAAGACCCAGACCATAGGAATGACAGAGAATTTGTAGGCCCTTCTCGGCCGATACATACATCATAGCCGGTGCAAATTCAAAGAGTAACAAACTTCATAGCACTCAAGGACGGGTTTCTAAGAACAGAGCTGATATCAGAGCTGATGTCATGGTCTAGTTTCAGCCAGTTCTAGGAGCTGGCACCAGGTATGCTATCTGCCTGCCCTTCTTTCTTGGCCCAAGGTGAGTTAGATAGGGACCCAGACAGAGGGGCCTACCCAGAGGGGCTTAACACTATCTCACCAGCTCAGCTAACTTGGAGCGCTAGTCCCAAACTAACACTGCTAGCCCCAGCCACACGGTCTGAGAGCCATTGCTCCAGAAAGAGAGAACCGTTACCTCTCCAGAGTGACAGTTGGAAAACTGCTCTCTATTAATCCCCACCAAAGTCCCCAAATGCCTGCTTAGCTCCACCCTTAGGTCCTCACAGTCCTCTCCTTGGTGCTGCTGGAAACTGTAGTTTTCCAGTCACTGGAGTGGGGAGTGGAATCCAGAAAGCTGGAGTAGGGGTGGAGTCCACCCAATTCTGCAGGTTCTTTTAGGACATCCTTCCCCTTAACAATTGCTTGTAGTAACAAGTTGAATTTTGATCTGATTCAACTATTTTCGGACACGTTCACTGATCATCACATGTATGTTTTCTTCAAGTGTTTAACCGGGATAGACAATGGTGATACTTTTAAACATATAAAAGGGACATTTTCATTTTTTTCCCATACAGACCATAGATAAAATTCAGAAGTACATTGAAAATGATTGCAATGAGACCCAGTGCCAATTCAAAATTCCACTACATACTCTGCGTCATAAATACTGTGCTTCAGCAGCGCTTCTACTGAGTTCGAACTACTGTGTGTCAGCAGAAGGCTTCTCAGAAGAGTGGTCTGTCACAACTGAAATGTCCCCAGAATCTTGTATTGCCATTTGTAGCGTTAATGGTAACAACATTGAAGGTAAGTTCTTGCCATTTTTCCTAAATGTAAGGAGTGATAAGTAAAAGAAGGTAATATAAAAAGAAAGTTTGTCATTACAATAAATCTCTACCTTTAAAGAAATATTTGGCAGTTCCATTCCTCAGAAAAGCTTAAAATTTAAAAAAAAAAAATGGCCTTTTCTGAAGCATTAAAAGATACAAAACAATGAATTCATAAAGCTACATAGTGACCTTTTGACCCACGAAAGAAATAAAACAAATATGTAAAGCTATACGAATAGATGTCCATATTCAGGATTATACAGAATAGTAAAAGTAAAATTTAATACTTGTATATCCAGCTTAGTGTTCTCTGTGTGATCAGTAAGTTTAACAGCTAAATATTAGGAATGTTCATTGTGAAATGTGAACGGGACATGCACTGGACATTATTTTCAAAAATAATTGTAGATTAGTAATTAATGAATTGTGGGTCATATTTGTAATGTTGCAAATTATTTTTACTTCAAGGCTTTCCTGATGGTCTCAGTGCTGTCATTGAGTTCAATCCCCGGCCAGGGAGGTGACCCACATCCGGTGCAGCAGACCTCTCTTCTCTCCCTACTGCTCCCCTCAACAGTATAAATCTGCCTGTTTTGCTCCCCACTCTGTATCTGATGAATCCTCTCACCCCCGGCAGCTCTGGCCTACACCCCGGTTCTTTACATAAAATAAACAAAATCTTAAAAAAAAAAAAAGAAAAGGATATTGATATTTCATCATCTAGGTGTAGGGGGGTAGTAGAAAATAGAACTTTAAGACTGGTATTGCCCAGGAGTAGGTACCTTAACAAAAATTTGGGCCTCTCTTTGCAATCCTGAAATTTATATATTTATGCATACAAGAACTGGGGTACTGGCCAGAGGTGTGGGGGATGGTGGGATTCACCAGAGACAGATGGGGAGCAGAACAGGCAGATGCACTAAAATGCACTGCTGAGGGGAGCAGCAGGTGTGTCAGGAGAGGTCTGTCGCGCCATGTGGGTCAGCTACCTGGGTAGGGGTCAAGCTAATGCTGAAGTGGCTGTGGATAGCTTCACAGTACTGCACTTTAACACCTTGTACCACCAGAAAGTTATGAAATTTAAATACTCGTTATAGATAATTTATAAAATAAAGCCAAATGAAACAAAAATTATATATAGTTTGTCTAAATAACTACAGATACTCCAGATATTTATTCTTTGGTATTTATCTATATCCTGTTTTCCTCTATTTGCAAAGCTGTGATAATATTTGTATAGCATGTCTAATGTTGTATTCAGTGTTAAGCATATATTATTAGTATTGTGTCCACTTGATTTCACATACTTTTTGATATTTTTCAGTATTTCTATTTTGTCACATAGATGTATTCTACTTGATGAATTTTTTTTTTTAAGATTGATTTATTTGTGCATACAGAACTGGGGTACAGGCCAGAGGCTCAGGGGCGGTGAGAGGCTTCACCAGAGACAGAGTGGGGAGCAGAACAGGCAGATTGATGAAGTACACTGCTGAGGGGAGCAGCGGGCGGGTCAGGAGAGGTCTGCCACACCATCTGGTCACCTCCGGGGCAGGCGGGAATCGAAATCATGCGGAAGTGGCTTTAGCTTCTCAGTGCAGTGCTTTAACGCGCTGCGCCATCAGGGAAGGCCTGATGAATTTTTTTAACTTTTAAATTATTTTCAGATTTTCTCAGTAAGTGAATTGATGACTATGTGTGTACATGTGTATATGTCTGTGTATCTGTGTGTGTGTATTCCAGTTGTTAGGATATTTTTAGAATGTATTTCCTAGGTTATAAAAAATGCATAAAACTTACATGATACAAGTATCATTTCAAAGAATGAAAATCTAGGTTTAAGAATCAGACAAATACCTGAAATTTAATCCTAGTAACTTTTAAGCCATTACAGCATGATTTCAAACAGTACAGTATGTTTTATGTCAGTTCGCAATATGCTATTTTGGAAAATAAAATCCCAATTAATGGACAATAATTGAAATAATGTCAGTGCTCCAGATTTTTTCTTTTTGAGTGCCTCGATTATAAAGTGGGCTGACACTGTGGCCACATGCTGACACTGCCTTCTCTGTCTGCCTGTACTGTGGTTTCTAACACCGTGTTGGTTTTAGTTATGTGATTATTTTATATTTGACCATGACAGTCATTTAACTGGTTTCATATCCTATAGCAGGTATGATGCAAACACTCAGCTGGTAGTAACATCAAAGACAGAAAAAGATTCCCATTCAGTAGAGGAACACAGCCTGGCTCAGCCCACAGTCCAGCTGGCTGTGGCTTTGTCTCAAGGGAACAGATAAGGTCGGCTTGGGAAGAGTCTTAACTAGATTTTTCTGAACTAGAAAAGAGGGAGGGAGAATTTCTCACTAGCCCTGGGGAGACTGATGGGAGCAAGGTATGCGTAATGAAGAGGGACCCCTTCCCACTCAGAAAGGAAAAAGCTTAAATAAAAAACCAGCTGCTCTCCTGCTCGGGCAGCTCTCCTGCTTGCTTGAGACCAGCGGCCGCTGCAGTGTACCCTCACTCCCTTCTGATGCTTGGTGACATTCTTTTCTTGAGAGACACCAAGCACCTTCAGCTATCACAGTGCTCAGCGGCAGCGTCCAGGATTGCTATTCCAAAGAAATAACTTTACAGTAGAAATTAAAGGTCTAAAAATGCCATGAAAGAGCCCAGACACTGCCCTGATCCATAGAGCACTGTTGATTTGAAAGAAAGGACTATGGGAAAAGATACGAGGGCTGTGCATTGAAAATAAAAGGCAGCATTATAAAACAAAAAAAGTCATTTTGCCTTTTTAACAGAAAAAGGTGAAGCTGGGAAAACCTTACTTTGGGACTCTAATTGTCAGGAAAAGGCTGTTTTAGCCACGTCGTGTCATGGCAGGATAGTTACAGAGAACTTAGAATTGCAAAACTGAAGAATCACGGATGTCTAAAATTTTTACTCCCCCTGCCTACATTCTGTGTTGCTGTTCTTAAAAACTGACTGTGTTAATTACCTGGTGTGTAAATCTGATAACAAATAATGGGAAAGCTTCTTAACTATTTAATGGATATAGCCATAGTCCATCTTTATGCTGATTTGCTTCTTTTTCCTTTTTAGGTTATATTTGGATTCCAATTTCTGTTGCTGTCCTCCTCTTTCTCTTAATTATCCTGGTATTTGGATGTTACCGCTTAAAAAAGATTCACTCATTTAAGAGAGAAAGCATCATGTTACCCAAATCCTTGGTAATGTGAATGTTTTCTTTAGTTATACATACTAAAATAATAATTTAAGCCGTTTTGTTAGTCCCTTAAATTTTGTTAAAGTAGAATGATGTTCAGCAGCGTGTCACCTACCATAATCTCTTCACCTACCACCCATAAAAAATTCCATATATTTTTTTACTACCCACCAGTGACTTTTTTTATGGAGGAGGCAAAACACATACAGAACTGTCAAGGAGCACAAACACGTCTAGTGGGCGAAAAAATAAGTATTCAGTGGGTGTATGGTATGGTTGGTTCAAAAATAGAAGTTCACAGGCCAGTGATGCCTTTGTCCACCTTTGGCTGTTAGAAGTCAGTTGTGACTTTTCCAGAAGCAGTGATGCCAGGGCACTCTGCAGGGACAGAAAGGAGTTTATCCACATTCTCAGGGACCGTGTGTACTGAGGCCAGTGACGGGAGAGCGTAACTTTTAAGGATTGCAAATATCTACACAGTGTAGCAGGGTCCCAGAGATGACACAGCCTTGGGCTTTGTATTATTCTTAAGAATTTAAAAAAAAACTTTCATAAATAGTTGTCTAGAAATACTCATTTTAACATGTCCTGTAAATAAGGCAACAATTGGAAACATCTTAACATTTCAGAAAAATGACTTAATCACAAAGATTAAGAAACTATAGGAGCCTAATGAAAAATAATTATGAGGGCAGGGGTGAAAATATTGCATACAATACGTAGTTTGCACTCCCATCACACATGTAACGTAAAGACACATGGGAGGTAATGCACATAAAGCAATGGAGAGGTTGCTTATGTGGTGGGTGGCTTTTTCAGAATCCTAAGAACTTATTTTTAATCTTAACATAGTACATTTTCATTGAAAAGAAAAAAAGGGCAGCTTTCTATTATATTGTGGTATCTTTAGGTTACACTTTTTTTTTTATGCATACAGAACTGGGGTACAGGCCAGAGGTGCAGGGACGGTGAGGGATTCACCAGAGACAGAGTGGGGAGCAGGACAGGCAGATTGATGAAATACACTGCTGAGGGGAGCAGCGGGTGGCTCAGGAGAGGTCTGCCGCACCATGTGGGTCACCTCTGGGGCCGGGGATCCAACTTGCACTGAGGCGCCTGTGGCTAACTTGCAGTGCTGCTTCCTAACCATTTACCACCAGGGAGGTACGCCTTTCTTTTTTGAGGGTAGTTCAATAATGTTTTTTTAAATCATTGACTTCTCTTTCTTTAGATGTCTGTGGTTAAAAATGCCTCTTCAGAAGCAAAACCTGAGTCAAAATATATATCACCCATCACCTGCCAGCCAGTTGACACAGAAAATGAGCAGGTGATCTTTGAAGAGCAGCTGTCTTCTCTGTCAACAATTTCAGGTCACACGGAAGACAATCTTGGAAGAGCAGAACACAAAGAGTGTGTTGATGCGACAAAAGTGGTGGCCTCTGAAACACATATGTCCACCGTGGTGCCTGAGAGCCCTCTGACCCCAGTGAAGAGAGACAATTCTTTGCACTCAGGGAGCAATCAGTCTGAACTCTGTAGCGTCACTTTGAATTCTTACCACTCCAGAAATGGGTCTGATAGTGGCGTCGTGGAATCGGACAGCTTCTTCTCTGACACAGAATTTTCTTCAAATAATAAAAGTGAAATAAAGACAGAGAGACAAGAGCCCATGATGCTCAGAAATACCTTTGGCTACGATAAGCCGCATGTGTTGGTAGACCTGCTTGTGGATGATGATGGTGGTAAAGAGTCCCTGATTGGTTACAGACTCACAGCAGAATCCAAGGAGTTCTCCTGAGATCAACTGAGATGCACCAACTTGGAAGCATCCTGAGCAGTTTGTCTGTCATGATTTCATGGAGAGTTCATGATTTCAGAAATGGTATCATTGTTATTAACCAATTGCATTATCTTGGTTTAGTTAAAAATCAAAGAGACTGACATTTCGTTGGCAAACCATAGACTTTTTAAAAAAGACAGCAAGTCCTTGTCACAGATGTGCCTTTCCATGTGGGCAGTTCAGCATTAAAGGTGAACACCTGTCATAACCCGAATCATGTGATAAGTGGTGACACCCTGGTCTCCCTTCTGCACACATCAGGATTCATTTTCTTTTTCTATGCCTCATTTGTTAGGGTTTGTTTTTTGTTTTTTGGAAGTTTACATGTTTGTATTTTAAAAGCTTGATTTCAGACAAAATCTGAAATCAAATTTAAACCAGTGGAATTAATAGACTGTCTAGCTGTATGTTTTTACGGGATATTGTGGTTAGGTTTTTTTTTAATCTATATATAATAGTTCATTTTTACATCATGTTGTGCCTTTTTCCATCTCAGCTGCAATCCCATTGGACTTCCATGGTTAGGCTTTTTAAATAAAATATTTTTAAAACTCACCTTTTTGTTAACTTTTTGAAGCATTTAGGTATACTAGAATGTTTTTATACATTTGCTGTTTTTATGCACTAGAGCTATAGAATTATCTTCAAATTATTCATATTTAATCTTTAAAACATCTTTGCCTCTACATGCTGGGTACTTTCTATTGGTGACTATTGGCCACTTTCTACTAGTACTATCAACTGGAAATGGATCAATCAAAAAAAAAAAACAAGTGCCTAATTATTAAACTCTTTAAATTTGTATCTCATTTCATCTTCACAGCACCCTGAAAAGAGGAATTGCTATCTCTGCTTAAAATGAGCAGACCATGATTCAGCAAGTTTAGTAACTTACCTAGTAAGCAATGGAGTGAGGAGTCTCCCCATGCTTTTTCCAGTAAATCTCGGCTGTTGGCTAGTGGTTATCGACATGTTTGGTGGTAGAGCAGTCTTAAGAGTGGAAATTGTTTTGGGGGATGTTTAAAGTATTCAACTATCCACATAGAAATATCTCAGATATAGATAAAAACTAAGAGAAGTGGAGGGATTAACAGCAAGGGTATTGTAAAGCAAGGGAGAGCTATTTGGTGATGGTGATTGCCAGTGAGATTGCTGGGTTGTGTTGAGTTTATTAAAGATGAATGCTTAGGTTTGGAGAATGCTTTGAGAGTCTCTGGAAAGCTTTTCTGGTTGTCAGGAAGTAAATAATTAAAATTTATTAGAGCCTTTGTATGTAGTCAGGCAGTAAACCTAGTACCTCCTTACCTCCTTACAAAAATCCCACATTACCTGTATTTTATAAGTGAAGATACTGAGTGACTTCCATCTTGCCACAGAGCTGGTCAGTGCAAAACCATTGTTTTCAAGATGAAAAGTGGCCAGGAGATAGCCAGACCTTCTAGAAGCTTAAGGATAAAGGGGGCCCTATAGTACCACTGGGTGGCAGATTAACTTGGCCCTGTGCTGCACTGGTAGAAGGTCAAGAATACCCAATAGGCTGTTCACAATGGCCAGGGTGAGGAACAGGCTTCACTGGCATTCACCTCGCCTGGATTATTGATCATGGCTAGAAAAGGGGCACTCTAAAGTCAAAATCGAAAAAATGGATCAACATGATGTAAGAAATGTCTTCAGATGACAATGTGATCTAAGAAATGTCTTCTTTCAGTCATTTATTCAGCACCTACTAATAGCCAAGCATACATTGGTTCCTCATCCTAAGTATGTTTTAGGGTAGTAATTCCCAATTCTGTTAATCAAGTGTTTGGGGCAGGTTATTTCTCTTGTCTGCCTCAGTTTACGATAAAGCAGGGATTGACCCTTGAACAATGTGTGGTAAATTCACCAGCCCCCATGGAGTTGAAAATCCACATTTTGACCTCCCCAAAACTTAATAGCCAGCTGTTGACCAGAAGCTTTGCAGAGAATATAAACAACCCATTAAATAATTGGTGTGCTATAGGTATTATGTATTGTAATAAAGCTAGAGAGGAGAAGATCTTACAAAGATTTTAAGGGAAAAAGTGCATTTCCACAACTACACTGTATCAGCACCCTACCTTTACAAAAATGTCTACATCTAAGTGAACCTATAAAGGTCAAGTCCATGCAGTTCAAGGGTCACTGTATGTAGAACACGGTGTGGCTATGAGATAATCTTATATTGCCTTAGCACACTTAACTGAGAGAACTTAAATAAAAATTAGTACCATAAATATGGGAAAGAAACTACAAGTACACAATAAAATTCTTAATTACCAAGTCATAATTGTAGCAGGAAAAGCACAGGGTGTAACCTAAGCATAACACGGGAGCTAGCTGAAATCAAGTTAACCTCTTGAGAAATTAGCACTTCAAGATAAATCAGGTGGTAGGCACAATGACCTAGAAACTTATAAAACTAAGGGTCAATAAATGTAGGATTTTGAGCTGCAAAACTGCTGTACAGTACATAATGATACTGTTTGTTTGTTTGTGCTTTGGTTACTTCCTCTTCCGTTCAACCTGTTCTTCCTTCCTTGCAATTCAGTAATCCCAAGGAGTAGAGTCAAGAGGCCAAGCAGAGTTGCCTTTTGCAGGCAGGCACAAGAAAACAGGCTTGTTTTCCATTGACCCAGACAAGGAACAATTGAAATAGAGGAGTTATACCTCACACACCTTCTGTTCCCAGCCCCGTGACCTCAATCTTAATATTTATTACTCTTATTTTGTATTTTTTTCTGTTTAAAACAGAGTGGGCTATCTTTCTGTGATTTCAGAAAATTTGAAAACTTTAGAAATTCTTGCAAGCCAAAACTGAGTCAATAAACTAAAAGAAATAAAAGCATGGAATTACAGTCACATGGTAAGAAGCTAGAAAACAAATAAACAAAGCCAGTTTTATTTTTAGGCTCCTGTCCTCCATCCCCGGAATAGCCTCCTAAATTCAGTGAATCAGTTTCACCTCAACAATTCTACCTGCATCACACCATCTACAGAAATGCTCATTCCCGTCATTTCCATTGTTCTCATGTAGAGCTAGCAGGGAGCCATACAACTCGCACTCTAGGTCTGCGGTGTTCCTCCCCTTCACACAGCAGGATTCCTCCTGGATCTCTTTAAGTGTTTGGGAAACAATGGCAGCTATCACAGCTCACCAAGCCTGGAGGGAGGGCTAATATTATCAAGACTGTTACAGGTCAATGTTCAGTCAGTTTTTCTTCAGTCAGTTTTTCCTAGTGAGTCAGACATTAGATCTTATTTCTAGTGAGGAAACCAAGTCACAAGAAAGAAGCTGCTAAGTAAACTAGTTAGCGCAGGTGCATCTCTTAGAACTCAGAACACATAAAACAAGGAAGGTGGCGGGGGCATGGGGGTGCTGGTGGAGTGGGGGGTTGGGAGGAGGGAAGGCAGCTCAGTGGACAAGGAGTCAGCTAGGAGCTGGGACATGGAACCCGGCACATGGCAAAAGGGCAGGGACCTTGTGATTTGGGGTTAAGACATGAATGCGGAAAGGTTAGACACCCTGTAGGGTTCATGTGGAGCCCTACTCTGGGGATTATGGGATGTGTTAAGCAGTTTGTGCACAGAGCCTACAAAAATCAAATGAACTTAGCAAGTGCTCTGAGCATTTGAGAAGAAGACATGGCGTCCTAGGGGCAGTTAAGAATCAGAAATGGGTCCCCACCACAAATGGGTAAAGCTCAGAGAAGTGTGTTTTGAGGCATTTGAACTTAGGTTTCGCCTCTCTCCAAAGCTGACTTTTCCACTGTGGTCTGATGTCTGTAGCTTCCTGTATACAAAGGGATACTTATTTTTCCACTTGTTTTTGAATAGAAATCATGTGCTGACATTGATAACCTGACAGCACACCCAGAAATAACCTTGTGAAGCTAGAAATACACTTTAATTGAAGTTACTTATGGGGCTTACTCATAATGATACAGTAAAAGATCCAAAGTGGTTACTTTAAAATATAAAAGGTGTTCTCCTTACTCTGAGTTTCATGAGACTTCTTAAGTTTTGTTTGGAAGCTCAGTGTACATCTTGTAGGACTGATATTACACAAGCACTTTTCTGGTCGTGTTTTATCTTTGTTCATGAATAATAAATTAACCCTGATCTATTTCTGCCCTTCAACTCCCAGAAATAAAAGCGATAAGAGAGGGGATTTCCGAATGAACGTGGTTGTGTAAGTCAGTGACTTCTTTCTTCTCTTCTGGAAATCTTAAAAAGATAACAGTGAGAATTAAAATTAAAAAGACTTCCACTTAGAATTTTGTTTTTAATTATCTCTATTAACAAGCCCTTGGGTAAGATAAAGAAGTCTACAGTGAAGAATAAAGAAAAACAAATATTGAAAAATATTACATTTCAGAGCCAAAGGGGAGTGTATGGGCTGGATGATGACAGCACTTTATTGTTCAAATAGTCATAGTGTTTAATAAGCTGCATTTATCTGAAATATAAAATGAACTCGCCAATGGCAAAGCACAAGCTCATTTGGGGAAATAAATCAGGCAGCCCCCAGTGGACTTAGGACACGGTGATAAGGGTGGCATCCCGAGGGAATGCCTGAGGAGAGCTTCCCAGAGTTTATCTGAACCACCAGCACTCTGACCCTGGGAAGACAGACTCAAAAAACAATTAAAAAGGCATCTAGGCACCAAAAAAAAATCACAGATGCCTCTTCACACTAATTCTTCCTTTGAGGAGCTGCCAGTCAATCCGGGCATAGCAGGAAGCTCCTCTGTGGAGGTGGATTCTGAGGCCATTCACTACCTCGTCCTGACTGAAGACAGATGGAGGCTCCATGCGGACAGGTGATGCCATCTTGTTCATTCCTTCTTCCCTAGTGTGGTGTCTGGTCTGCAACACATGCCAAATAAACATTTGCTTGAGTTAATAAATAAGATGAACCACCAAATCTCTTATGACATCATTCTATCCCTTTATGGAGTAAATATTTACAACTGAAGAACAAAGCTGAATAATTTTATAAATTACCTCAGAGCCTAAGTCAACCAGATCTTGTTTTACCTCTTGATTTCTCACTACATGCTTTAGACCTTGTTATGGCCTCTTAGCCTCTCTATGACTCAGTTTCTCCAGCTGTAATACCAGGATAATACTATTGATGCCTGGGGCTTGTTGTTAGGGTTAACTAAATAATACAGAGAAAGAGCTCAATACATGTGCCAAAATGATTAGATCTTACTATTAACACTAAAATGGTATTAAAGTTACCAAAAAGAGTTTTATAAGGATGACATGATAAAAGTTTTAATTTTTTTTGTTATGAAAAACTTCAAATATATACACTTTACAAAAGTAAGGTGTAATGACCCTCCATGTACTAAATACTGTTTCAACAATGATCATTTTAAGAAAAATGACATGGTCGGCTTTCCCTGGTGGAGCAATGGGTTAGGAAGCAGCACTGCAAGTAAGCTGCAGCCTCTTCAGTGTGAGTTCGATCCCCGCCCCAGAGGTGATCCACATGGCACCGCAGACCTCTCCTGACCTGCCTGCTGCTCCCCTCAGCAGAGTACTTCCTCAATCTGCCTGTTCTGCTCCCCACTCTGTCTCTGCTGAATCCTTTCACTCTCTGCACCTCTGGCCTGTACCCCAGTTCTATATGCAAAAATCAATAAAATCTAATAAAAAAGAAAAGAAAAATGGCATGGTGAAAACCTTATTATCTAATTGGATCAGATTGCAAGGACATTATGAAAAAAAGATCTCATGTAGCTTAAAATAATTGTTTTCCACATTTATCCTTTTAAGGAATCACTTGTTTTGACAGGCTTTAAATTGTTGTCAGATCCTGGAAACTAAGAGTGGGAATGGGAAAGAAGAGGCATTGATTAAGCAGGACCCATGGCTACCATGAAGGGGGAGCCCCAAGACTATGACAGGGAGCCCTATGGAGAGCCAAAGGCTTGGCAGGTGTGAGGCACACCAGCAAAGAGAGACAGAGAAGAGGAGAGATCCCTGCCCCTCCCTGCTTGCTTGAACCAGTTCATAGTTGCAACTGTCAAGCACATGGCTCATAATCACATGTCAGCTAAGTCTCAAAATCACATGTCAGCTAAGTCCTTGTGGCCAGATTCCCTAGACTATTTCAATCACTCGCCTGCCAACCCCGCCTTGCCCTTCAGACTTTCAGTCTGGGTGTTTTGCCTTTTTATAGCTAACTCTTTGTTTCAGCAAAAATCAAACACCACCGCAAATGCCTCTTTAAATTCCTCAAAAAGCAAACAATAAATAAATAATAATAATGTGTTGACATATAGAAAACCACCGTCACACTGAAAAGGGAAAGGGGCGTTTTAGCCTGAGGACTCTCCTATTTCCCTGCTGGCGCACACTGAGCTCTCATTGAGGGGACACTGGCCAAACAGACACCCGCACAGCCATGATGCCCTCAGGTCGCTTGCTCGGCTTCCTTGTCACCCTCTCCCTGACTGGTGTCCTAGGTAAGTGCTTCCTTTCTTTTTTTAAATATTTGTTTGTTTGCTTATATAGTTACATTGTTGTTCATTTTAAAACAATGCTTACTTCACATCTTTTCAATTGCTCACAGCTTCAGAAATAATGCAAGTGTTTTTCGTGCTTTGTGTTTGTTTCGGCTTTCTTCTCTCACTAAAGAATCATGACAGGCACAGTTTGCTATATGCCGCATGAATAGCTCTTTGGGGACCTCAAGAGTAGTTACTAAAAAGGATGCAAGAAACTTCATACAAAAACAACACCTCCAGCTCTCTGCCTTAGCCTTTCTTTCATCTTTAAGGCATGTTTGACGTCGGAGCACCTCGGAGGTGGGGATTTCAGTTCTGCCATTTACTATCTCTAGGAAGCCAGTGCGATTAACTTTTTTTTTTTCATTTTACACTCCAAGTTTAATACACACTAGAACAAGCCACTATAAAGGGTGCCACTAGCCCAGAACAACATGCATCCCAAACCCACCCCAGGACTTTTTTTTTCATGCCTCAATTTCTGTCTGTAAGATGGGCATTGTAGGTCATTGCAAGGATTAAATGAGTTGATTATATGCCAATGCTTAGAGCAGTGCTGGTGGCAGAATTGAGATCATGACAGTGAGAACTTGCTATTGGTATTCACAAAGAACTCTTCAAGAGCAGAAGTCTCTTACTGCACCAACAAATCTCTGGGCAAGGCCACTAGAATCCCCTTTAACAGATGGGCACCTCTCAGTGTAAGTGGCTCAAGTAGTGGTTCCAATTATCAGTTGCCAAGTGACTGACAACACACACATTCAAGACTCTGCTTCCCAGAAATGTGAGTTTGAGTAGACTATACCCTTGGTCCTTGGTGGTACCAGGCTTGATTAGCAAAATGTGGCAGAAACTCAAGTGCCATACAAATGATTGTGGCTTTGCCTTTTGTAAGGTCTGTAACTTTGGGCAAGATCTGCAACTTCTTGAGAACTCGGTTTCCCCATCTGTATATAACAATAAAAATTGCCACTTTATTTGGGGTTGTGAGAGGGAAATAAGATATAACTATTTGCACACAGTGTCTGACACACATTTAATGTTCAAATGTGATCAATGTTCAATAAATGCCTGCCAGAGAGAGGAGGAGGGATAAAAGAAGGAATAGCCTCAACCTCTAATTGTTTTGTTTTGTCCATTATTGCCCCTGCTATAGCTGAGAAGCAGGTTGTGGTTTGTCCTCAGACTGCCTGAGTACAAAATCTGCTTCACAATTCACTGTTGAGCACATTCCTTCACTTCTCCAGGATTTAGGTTTCTCTAGCTTAAAAGAAGATCACAATAGTATCTTTTTTAAATAAATAAACTGGCAGATTAAATGAAATAAAGCAGGTAAAAACCCATGGAGATAGCAGGGGTAGTGTTTAAAAAGAAAAAGAAATCCATAGATATAAAGAGCATTGAGTCCTCTAGCTACAGGCTAACAAATCACCTGCAGGCAGGGTCTTCAGGAAATTAACTACCATCTCCTGAAAACTTCTGGAATTCTTACAAACTAGATATGGTTGATTAGGTTACAAAATGGAAGGTGGAATAGACTTATTCAAAGTCCACACCACCACTGGATACACTGAAAGAGGTCCACACAATTAAAAAAAAAATCTTCCAATAGTGTTGACATAATTTTTTTTGTAAAGATTTATTTATTTGTGCTTACAGAACTGGGGTACAGGCCAGAGGTTCAGGGGCGGTGAGAGGCTTCACCAGAGACAGAGTGGGGAGCAGAACAGGCAGAACGAGGAAGTACACTGCTGAGGGGAGCAGCGGGCGGGTCAGGAGAGGTCTGCCGCGCCATGTGGGTCATCTCCAGGGCAAGAAGGGATCAAACTCATGCTGACGTGACTTTAGCTTCTTAGTGCTGCACTTTAACCCGCTGTGCCATTAGGGAGGGCCGTGTTGACATTATTCATTAGGTAAAAATATCTACCTAAGGGAATAGCCCCATTAGAACACATATCTTGAATTGTTTAAAGCTGAGATTGTGGACTTAGGAGAATATGATTTCATTGCATTAATATTCGAGCAAAGAATTGAAGTAGGTGGAGAGATCAGACATGTGTCAATGCAGGGGACAATATTTGTTAGCAAAGGAAAGCCGTCAGGGACCTTGGGGTGAAACCTCACCCAGCATGGTGAAGTAGGGCAAAGGGATGCACTGAAGTGGAGAGAGGGTAGGAGAGGAGGTCCAGGGAAAGGCAAAGGCTGTCACTCCTGACCTCTTCTGCCTAGCTTCCTACTCCTCAGAAACTGCAGACCAGTCAGAGAGGCAGTTTTATATCTGCTGATCTTAAATTTTCACCTGGGACTTAAGCAAAGGGCAGATTAACAAGAGAGAAGCAGTTTATTAACACATGTGTTTCATATCACCAGACAGAAAGCTAATCAAAGAACAACTCAAAGTGGTGACTCAGATTTCTAGCTTCTATAGCACCTTGAACAAAGAACAATAAATTCATTAAAAAAAAAAAAAACTTGACAGGAGAAAGGAAAGTAATTTAGGCTCTCAAGGGCAGCTAACTGTGGGAACAAAGAGAGAAGCCTCTGGTGTGGTCTCTGACTGAGCAGTCGTTTTCCAGTAAAGGGAGAATTTATATCTTGCCTTTAGGCAGAAAGGGAGGTGGGCGGAGAGAGAATTTTCCCTGCATTTAGTCCTCTTAATTGGTTTCAGCTCAAAATGATTTTTATGACAGAGGCAAATTTTAACGTGACATATTCCAGCTCTTTCAGGCTCTCCTGTAAGATTTTGTCAACATATCTTTTTTATTTTTAAAGATTTATTTATTTATGCATATAGAACTGGGATATAAGCCAAAGGTGCAGGGGCGGTAAGAGATTCTCCAGAGACAGAGTGGGGAGCAGAACAGGCAGATGGAGGAAGTACACTGCTGAGGGGAGCAGCGGGCGGGTCAGGAGAGTGCTGCCAGCCTTGTGGGTCACCTCCGGGGCAGGAGATCGAACTCACACCCAGGTGCCTGGGGCTAGCTTGCAGTGCTGGATCCTTACATGTTGCACCACCAGGGAGGGCCCTGTCAAGCATATCTTACCTCCGGTGGACTAAATGAAGGTAGAACCAGGCCACCCATGTTGCAGGGTTTGAGGAATGTGAAATGGCATCTTTCCTGACAAGATTGTTGGAATACAAGGCCCATTAGGTAGCACTGTGAGCAATTTTCTCGGTAACATGGACCATTTCATGCAGGGAAGGATGCCAGGGTCCTGAGTGCCAGGACCATTCAGCAGAAGGACAGCAAAGGGCCACCTCTGTGGAATACAGCCAGGTCAGAGAGTACATTTTCAGCTGAGAGACCTGAGGACCATGAAGCAGGATCCAAAGACTGAGACAGAAGAACCCAATGCTACACTGAGCTCCTAGAGCTAATACTGACCTCAGGCAAAAGTCGGCCTCAGAGTAGCATTCAGAACGCTGGCTGAGGAATGCTGGCGCCCTGGGGAAGGTGGGCCAGTGGCCTCGGTGTGGGTCTTTCACCTCAGTCATTACGCGCCCTCTCCTCAGGGACGAGGGAAGGACCATACTTTATCAGTGGCATTTTCCTTCTCTACATCTTGGGAATGAGTGGGCATTCCTTGCGTTTATTTTTACTATCTGGAACACAATTTGTATCAAAATCATCACAGCAAAGATGGAAAATGTTGGTTTCTGGGCTTCCCTTCTGCACTCTGCCCATACAGCAACTACTTCAGGGAATCCCAAGACAGGCTGGCATTGAAAACGCTTGCTGACAACAACGTGCTCCTATTCACATTCCCTGTTTTTCCTTTTCTTATTTTAGACATGAAGCCAGCCCATGAGTCGCTGAAGCCACAGAGAGTACATTTTCAGTCCCGAAATTTTCACAATATTTTGCGTTGGCACCCTGGGCAGGCCTGCTCCAACAATGGCAGTCTCTATTTTGTGCAGTATAAAGTGTGAGTAATTTGAGCTGGAGAAAGCTGGTAGAGATGCTTACAGATAACAATGATGCATGAGCTATGCTCACTTTCAGAAATCTTGAGAAGAAGCAGAGTCTGGCCCCCTCCCCCACTCTAACCCCTTTCCCAGGGCTGTCTGGTAACACAAATGCATGATGAGGTGCAGTCTCTAGGGGAGGTGCAAGGTGCATCACCCCGGGGAGACCCAGCACCCAGGCTTCATGACAGAGCCTGGCACATAGTGGGCTTTTAATGCTTGTGTCAAGAGAACATTGGAAGCAACTTGTTTAACACACAGTAGGTACTCAGCTAACTTGACATTATTGATAGTTAACAAAGAAGTTGTGGAACATAGGAAGTGAATGTATAAAATATATTTTCCACTTAAGGTCATTGGTTAGAGAGGGTTTCCTATTTCAAAAATTATTTTGAAAAATTAATGACTCCTGTAAGTGAGGACACAAACTGCAACACGTTGCTGCATGTCCCTCCCATGCAAGCTTCAGGCTGGTGCTGGTGGGTTGTTGCCAGTACTCAGATATAATCCACTTTTTTCTGGATTAAGGCCTGGGGACATAAACTCCTTATTTGCCAATCACGGGTTTTCCCACTCTTATATTTCCTGGTTTCTTTCTTTGTTTGTATGATTCTAAATTATTTTTATTGAGGTAAAGTTGGTTTACATTGTTTCATCTACTTAGGGAGTTATATATTTAAATCTCTATAAATATAGGAGGTACTTCCTTCTTTTAAGTAGTTTCAGAAACAGGTTGAACATGAGACAGCAGATAAAAGTTTAGCTCTAAGGGCTTATTAGAAATTCAGAAAAACAGGGCCTCCCTGGTGGCACAAGGGGTTAAGTCTCAGCACTATGAAATTATCAGCAGCTGCTTCAGCCCAAGCGTGATCCCTGTTCAGGAAGCTGACCCACGTGGCATGGCAGAACTCTCCTGTCTCGCCTACTGCTACCCTCAGCAGTGTTATTTTAGTCAATCTGCCTATTCTGCCACCCTCTTGTCTTTGATGAATCCTCTCACATACCCTGCATGTTTGGCCTACACTCCAACTCTTGTATGCAAAAAACAAATCTTTAAGAAAAAACCAGAAATTCAGAATCAAATGCAGCTAAGGGCCAAAACAGCAAGCAATTTACTTCACTGATACGTACCTGGTGAGGAAGTAAAGCGTCAGTCTTTCTTTTGCTGTTACACCTTCCCGTTTTTTTAAGCTAAATCAACTTATCTGCCTCTTGTCCTCATTACCTTTTTATTTATGGGTTCTTCTTGCTCTCTCCTAGCCTCTAATTATAAAACTACTTATATGATCCCCAGTACAGCTCTTGCTCAACTTTCAGAAAAGAGATTGACCAGAAGAGTATTGGGTAAGCATTACCAGAAGTGAGAAGTGGTAGTAACGTCTTAGAATCAGTCACGTTAGTCAATAGCAAGTTGAGCAGCAAAGAAAGTGTTAACACTTCACATAGAAATACTAAATGGAAGTTGGTCCAAATATCAGAAGACAAACTTCTCTGAGTATGAAAAACCAAAAACCCTTATGTTAGTGATACAGAAAAGTGTCAGGCTTAAGTCTGTATTTTAGCAAGACGGCACCTTGGTTAATAAAAAGGGATTCTTTTAAAAGATAATTAAGAGCAGCCATAAGCTTTTCCAGTGGTGCCGATATTGGAAGAAAAATTCCAATCATTCTAAAAATTTAAAAAACTGAAGTACTTCCTTTGATGAAAAAAGAAACTCAGATCTGTCTTTTTTTTTTTTCTATAGGTATGGAGAGAAAGAATGGAAAAATAAAGAGAAATGTTGGGGTATTCAAGACTTATTTTGTGACCTTACCAATGAAACATCAAATATACGGGAACCTTATTATGCAAGGGTGATGAGGAACTCAAATGGCATCAACTCAAGCTGGGTTATGACTAAGAGGTTCATCCCTTGGTGGGAAAGTGAGTTCCATAGAGTCTTTTTTTATTTGCTCTTCCTGCCCTTGACTAACCCTCAGTGAACTTGGCCAATTACCAGGACTTACATTCTGTTGAGGTCTACACATCATCTCATCTCATCTAATTCTTAGAACTCTAGGAGATGACTTTTCTATCCTTATTTTATAGACAGAAAATCAAGGCCCTGAGGTTTCAGTAGTGCCTGCCTGGAGCTCAGAGCTCACGTAGAGCTCAAGTAAGGGTTCAAATTCTTCTGACTCTGACTGAAGAGCTGATACTCTATTTCTCTACAAGGTTGTTACCTCATAGAGAAAAGAAGGGCAGTTGACCATTGGACAACAAGAGTTTGAATTGCAGGGATCCACTTACATGGGGATTTCTTTTCTACCTGTGGGCTCTGCATTCACAACTGCAGATGTCCATTGGTAGACTACACAGACGATGTAGAGAGTCAACTATAAGAAGCTCCAGCATCTGGGAATTTTTGTATGGGGATCCAGAAGTAGCAAGGGATGACTGTATTTAGGATACAGGGGAGTCAAAAATTATTTTACTGTACAGGGGTGCTCCTTTCATTTAGCATAATGTTTTCAAGTTTCACCCATGTTATATGTAGCATATATTAGTACTTCATCACTTTTAGTGGCTGAATAATATTCCAGTACATAGATGCACACATTTGCTTATCTTTCCTTAGTTGATGAATATTTAAGTAGTTTTCATCTATTGACTATTATGAATAGGACTTCTATTGTGAACCCCCCAACTCCCCTGTTCTCAGGATATTGTCTTGGTGCCCAAAGTTTCTGCTGGTCAAGCTAAAATGTAGAGTCAGGCAGGGGGCCTCTCACCAGGACAAAAGTCATGGTATGAGGATATCTACTGAAAATAGTGGACATTATGGCCAGATTAGTATAACCAGCTAGACCACCTTGACAGGAAGTTAAGTATAAACAGGGACTAGTGATAGGTTGTTTTGATCAGCAGCAACAATGGCACCCCAAGGAACAGCCCCTTTCACTCCCCCTTGCTTGTACCAGACTATTATTCATCCCCAATACACATCCCCTCTACACTTTCCTCCATGTACTTGTTTCAGTAATACACCTTCTTAAACATTGGATTCTAATTCTCTTAATCACTATTAAGTAAAATTTCCTTCACATAAATTTTGTTTTCTAAAATTGTCACCACAGGCTGTGGAAATAATTAATAAATGGCATCTTAAAGTTGAAACAGAATTCATCAGTCTTTGAGAATAGAAAATTACTGCAAAGAGCTTTCTCAAAAATTGGCGTTTTAGACGTCAGCAGTATCTCTTTCTAGTGATTTTTGCCACATCTGAGTTTAATAAGAACTTGTTATTGTCCATAATGCATCCATTTGAAATGTCATTGTCTTGAATGATTTGTCAAAGTTTTCTATTCTATTTCCAGCCAAAATAGGTCCTCCAGTCATAAATATAACCCAAATTAATGGATCTTTGTTGGTGATTCTCCATGCTCCAAGTTCACCATATAGAGACCCAAAAGGGGGAAATGTAACGATGGAAAATTACTATAAGCTAGAATACCGAGTCTTTATAATGAACAAGTTACTAGAAAAGGTAAGTTCAAGTGAATGTATACCACTCATATTTTTTTCTTTTGTTCATTTAACTAACATTTTGGCTACATTGTACATCTTTTCTTTTGCTGCTCTGTCTCTTATTGTTCCTTATCCATTTAGTGCTTGAATCACCAGCAAAGATAATGTAAGAGAAGGGGAGGAGTTTTATTGGAAGCTAACAAGCAATCTCATGTACAGACAAGGGTAGAAAATAACCTGCTGCCAGGAAGGAAAAATGCAGAAGCAAACTCTAAGACCCCCTCTCAGCTTCTCTGTGTCCACATCTTACATTTTTATAATTGTCTCAAAGTCCATTCCACTCTTTGTGCACAGCTTAATTTTATGAAAATGAGACTCCAACCACTGAACCAATTAACAACTTTAGAAGAAATCATGTGGTTATCTACATGACCATCCTTTTGTTACAGGGCAGGGAGAGGGGCATCCCTGAGCCCCCAAACTTGCCTGCTTTAAATAGGTTCTGCCATCCGCCACATCAAGACAAAATATGTAAGACCTTTAATGGAAAGGAACCTTAATACAACTCATGTGCTATACAGAAAAGGCAAAGAATAAAATTTCAAAATCAAACACCCAAGGTTACCCATCCTCTTGTGGGTAAAAGTCCACCGAAAAGGGATTGGCCCAAAGCCAACACTGAAATCTCGCCACAAGTCTAAAGCACCTTCTGGTGGGGACCCATGGAAAAGGGTCAAAAATATCCAGACAAGTCTGGGGGGGGGGGAATGTGCAAAGTCAAAATCAAGATAAATGCTGCCAAAGTCAACCTCCCAGGGATCTCTCATCCACATCTGTTTCAACCAGTCCAGGGCCAATAAACAAGAGCCACTCCTTCACATGTCTCTCTGCTCCATGTGCTTCACTCAGGTCTCCTTCTGGCTCCCCTTCCTGTCTCCTTCTTCTTTGTCTCTTCTTCAGTCTCTGCTCAGCTTCATTCTCCTTTTGGGTGGGGCAGGGAACCTGGAATCGCCCCTTTTCCTGGGGACCATCCTGTTACACTTTTATTAGGCTGCATATAGGACCCTGGAAATGGAGGATGTGTTTGGGAAGAACCTTGACAGCCCACCTACTGCTGTTATGATGTAATTTTATCAAAAATATCAATGAATCAAAAACTGCAAAACAGATCAAAGACTTACAGAAAACTACTTGTCTTCTTTTTTCTCCTTGTGTATAGGAGCAAATAAAATATGAAGGAGCTCACAGAATTGTTGAAATTGAAGCTCTAACAACCGGGACTGGCTACTGTGTAACAGCTGAAATATACCAGCCCCTGTTAGGCAGACAAGGTCCCAGAAGTGAAAGGAGATGTGTGCAGGTCCCTTGAAGTGGTGTGGAGTGTTGCACGATATTGAGGTCTCTGAGAAGGGACCACTGGTTTTCAAAAGAGCTCATTGGAAGACACTATATTCTCTTCATGCATTGTCTACTACTATGCTTCAAGGGCTTCTTTGCTTATTCATTCTTCTTCCTATTTTATTTGTAAACAAAATTTAAGCATCTTTCCCTCCCCCCAAGTTACAGTTTTAAAAAGCAGAGAATAAACATTATGAAACATGAAACTTTACTTCCGAATGTAACCAGTAACAACAACCTGATTCTTCTAAGACAGATAAAGGAAAATTTAAGATTCTGTCAGGGGAAATGAACTTTACAAATACAGGTTTTGTGGACTCCACCCACTCCAGACATGGAAACTACAAATCCCAGCAACACCAAAGGGAGGACTTCTAGAAACCCAAGGGCAGAGTTCAGCAGCCATTTTGGGTTTAGGATATGCACTGGTCCTAAGTGTGTTATTGAGGTTTCAGGTCAGTGGAATTGGTAGGACACATTAACAAATTTATCTCTCTCTCTCTCTCCTTTCCTCTGAGTTGTTCATTTCTAAATAAACCCATAAGTAGTCTTGTTACAGGGTAGCCCAGAGTGGACTGGGCCGCCTGTCTGTGGGGCCTCACCTGCGTGCTCACAACTCAGTTACACTGCAGGGACACACAAAAGGGTCAATAACGGGTTTATTTACAAAAGGGAAAAGGAATAGGAAACAACCCAAGGAAAGAGAGCAGGATACAAAGTAAGTGGAATACCTTACTGGCTAGGCTGACTGAACACACTGAGTCATGAGGTCAGGCGAGCTGCTTCCAGAGCCAGAGAGAGCGAGACCCTGAGCAAGAGATGCAATCACGCTCTATTTATCCCCGCAAATGTCCCAGAATTCCTTCCTGCTAGCTCCGCCCTTGGGTCCTCACAGTTCTCTCCCTGGTACTGCTGGGAGTTGTAGTTTTCAATCACTGGAGTAGGAAATAGTGTCCAGAAAGTTGGAGTAGGGAGTGGAGTCCATAAGACTCTGCAGAGTTCCTTTAGAACATCCTTCCCCTTAACAGTCTTTCTGTATGTGCCTGCAGTTAAACCTTACTAGAAGTCCCTTTTAAGCACACAAGTGAGGACACACAGTAGGGCAACCCAATTCACATGGGGGTTGCCCTGTAACAGCAATGGAAATTTGCCTTCTCCACTTTGCCAGGAACCTTGCTCATGGCCTATAGGTGTCTTTTTTTGTGAAGAAACCCCCCAATAATTGCTCTAAATGTTTAAAATATATTATTTAAAATATAGGAAGTACTTCTGGTTATATTCAATTATACATAATAGTAAATGAATTTTTAAAAAATCAGAAATACATGAAGTGAGAGGATAAGAGAGAAAAAGAGCTGGAGAGTTGGTTTTATTTTTCCTATTTGTTAGAAAAAATGAATATGAGCATAGATCTAGAAACAAAAAATGCTTTCATATATATTTTCAAATGATGCGATATTTTTGGCTTACTGTTTTTTTCATCTTTTGTTCTGTTCTTTTGGGGGGGGAAGAGGGGGGACAGTTTAGAAAAATGAAGTGGCATGTAAGTTTTGTGTGCTATAAACATTTAAAGTCTTGGAACAGATTTTAAAATACCAGTTCTGGTTGCTTCGTGAAAGTTGTTAGGTGGCCTCACATTTTATTTTTATGTTTGCTTTGCTTTGTTTTTGCTTTCATGTTTAGACAAGTCACCTAGCATATTCAGGCAAAAATCAAATACTTTGTTACAAAATAACTAATCATCACTTTCTTGATTGTATCAGGATTATATTGTGATAACATTTCAATAAATATTTTCATATTTGTGCCTTGCATTTTGAAATATTTACTTGAATTTTTTAAAGGAAGGATATAATTTTGTCTGTTAGAGTAATATTTTTGTTAGTTTTTTTAGTTGTTAGTTTGGCCTACTTTTTTCCTTTGTTATTGTCATTCAATAAATTTAAGCAAAGAGTTGACCTTTAGAACAAGAACATAGGGGCAGGAGAAATCTGATAGGGCGATGGGACAGCTGATGAGTGGTTATCTGCTCTCAGGAACAAATAGAAACAACCCGAACAGTACCTTTTTGTTCTGAGTGTTTGGAAGTTTTAAATACACTTAAAAACCTCCAGTGTCCATATACTGGAAGGCAAACATTTACTAGTTGGTAAGTTCCAACTCCAAATTGCTTTGTAGTCTCTTTGGTGTCTTGGCTTTCAAGCAAAAATTGAAAATTTTATTTTGTTCTGAAGTTTCAATACTTTCAAGGCAAAGTAACAACAAAATAGCCTAGTGTGTTAAAATCTGACTTATAACAAACTTTGGACAGGTGTTTTAAAAGTAGAACTATTTGATCATTCTACCACCAAACTATATGGTTTTTCTTCACTTATATGTCATTTGCCCAGGGCATATAAGTAGATAAATGAAACTGGAGAATTGAACCTCTCATTGTTTCAGTGGATTTTCTTTTGTTTATTTTATCCTTCTGGTTAGGAATACGTTACTTGGAAAGGAAAGTGGCTCTTTGTGTTTAAACAATAAAAATACTCATTACATAACCATCTGATTTGTCTAACCTGAACCACAATAATTAACATCCTCAAAGCTATCCTCCAAAGAGAGAGGAAATTTGACCCCATTACTCAAAGATATAAAATCTTTTTTTTAAAAAAGATTTATTTATTTATTCGTACAGAACTGGGGTACAGGCCAGAGATGCGGAGGGTGAGAGGATTCACCAGAGACAGAGCGGGGAACAGAACAGGCAGATCGGCGAAGCACACTGCTGAGGGGAGCAGCAGGAGGGTCAGGAGAGGTCTGCCGCGCCATGTGGTCACCTCCGGGGCAAGCAGGGATCGAACTCATGCGGAAGTGGCTTGAGCTTCTCAGTGCAGTGCTTTAACCCGCTGTGCCACCAGGGAGAGCCATAAAATCTTTTTAACTGAGACTTTACTCCCCTTCAGCACTTCTTCAACAATAGCTAACCCAACTTCACCTCAGCTCTTGGACCTGATGTGGGCAGGGACAGTTCATTCACTCTCAAATATCAGCCTTCCTCCTTTCTGATCCCCAGAGAGTAAAGAGCGCAACTGGTTGCACTTGACTGGTACTCCCACAAATAAGCCAGTTCTGTGAAATATTTGCACTTGGGACTTTTTATCGGTCAAAGATTATTGGAATAAATGCTTGCTTGGAGTAAAGCTGATTGCACACAGTGCTTCTGGAAATACGTATTTCAGAGAGGAAGGCGCTTCCTCCACCCTCAGCCCCCCAAAGTCATACTGTGCCCAAGAAGGAGGTACACAGCAGTGGGTGTGTTCAATCTTTCCAGGGGTCAAGGCTAAACAGGAGATATGTGTGTCTAGCCTCGCCACAGCCTTTCCTTCACATTCACCCCTCATTCCATCCTTCAGTGCCAATATTCCCACGTGACAACACCCAGGCCTCTACTACCACCCCTCACTGTTCCTCTATGTCACCTACTCCAGCTTCCCCATGTACAGATATTGCTTGACCATCTGGGGAGGGTTTGGTCAGACCAGTTGGAATTCTCTTCAAATACTGATGTTGCAAATAGAGGAGAGAGGTCTGCTCCCTTTGGGTATCATGTGCTGTAAGGAGCAGCTGAACTTGAAGCTGTTACAAGGTCCACTTTCTGACCTAATGGGGAACCTGTTGAAGACTAAAATCAAAACAGAGAAAGGGGTGGGGCTTTGCAACTCAGACATGACTGCCTCTGGTTATATGGGAGATTGGCTCTTTCGATGGCTCCTTAATCCTAACATCCACTAGAAACATGCTTTCTTCTTTGTCCAAATTCCTTAATCCTAACATCCACTAGAAACATGCTTTCTTCTTTGTCCAAATTCCAGCTGATAGTTCGTTTAGCCACTGTGCTTTGTATTTGTGTAAAGAGTAGTATTTTGCATTAATTAAAATCAATTTGCTATTTTTTGTTTTCTCAAGATAACCTGAGAAAGAGGGCTGTTTTTCAGATATTATTGTTTCTCAACTCCCCATCAGAACAACAGCCACCAGGTTTATATTATGTTCTTGTTTATGATGTTTTATCCACACCCCAGGGGAGAGATTCTGGGCCATCACTAGTTTTGCAACTATAACAAGAATGAAGCTGCCAAGGCAAGACTCTGACAGACGCCAGTGCCTCCACAAGCCAGGACCCATTGTTATTCATTAGTTTTCTGATGGTTTGATTTTATTATTCAAAGCAAGAAAACTGTGAACCCACATTGGCCTGGAAGGAAAGGAATCTGATACTCAGCTCTGAACTTTTCAGCGTCTGTACCTTGAATGGACATAAATTCCTTAGTCTTCCTGCCTGTAAGTGAGGGAAAACAACTAATTGAATAGGGAAAGCAGTCCAGAAATTTCCTTCACTAGCACAGTGGCTAGGACAACATGGGTAAACATCAAGTATTATTGTGAAATTCAATTCCTATCTCTGTGCAGACATTTGTTACTCTTCAGAGGGCACCTCCATGCAAGCCCACATGTTATGTTTGAGGAATCTCCCAAGTTGATGAGATATTAGCAGGTGTTCTCTCTCTCCAAGGGGCAAGCATGGCAGCTCTACCCAAGCTGATATCCTCGCCCCAGACTTTGAATTGTAAGCTCTGTCACGACGAGCAGTTGTGTGCAGAATCCATCCTGGCCAGGGTGGTGGGAGAGTGGCCCAGAGACAGCTGTGGTTGCAGTTTTTTAAACATCTGTTAACAAATATATGTTTAAGTATTTATTTATTTATGCATACAAGAGCTGGAGTGCAGGCCAGAGAAGAGGGGAGTGTAAGGATTCACCAGAGACTGAGTGGGGAGCAGAACAGGCTGACTGACCAAAACACACTGCTGAGGGGAGCAGCCGTGAGACAGGAGAGATCTGCCATGCCGTGTGGCTCAGCAACCTGGCTGGGGACAGAACTCGTGCTGCAGTGGCTGGGGATAGCTTCAGAGTACTGTGTCTTAACCCCTTGCACCACCAGGGACCAATATTGTATAGACCCCAAAGATATGCTTCTTCACACCTAGTCTCCTATGTACAGAAACAAAAAGGCATGTGATGTGGGATGTACATCTGCCTATGCCAGAGCACACACAGTTGCAACCTTTCAGGAGAACTTGAAATGTAAAAGTGTTTAGCACAAGATATGACAGCTCAATTTCTCAGTTATTCCTTCCACACACAGTTCTAAACTAATACATGTTTGCATCCAATGTATCATTTCCCAAAAGTGTCCATTTTCTTGTTTATTTTCGTGTTCTAAAACTTGTTTCCAGAAATACAAGTGCAGGATACACAACCGGTTTCACAGGGTAGGAGTTAAGAAACATTTTGTGAAACCAAGCTCTTCATTTTCTCTCCCTTACATTGTAAGTCATAGACAAAGGGCTTTAGTATTGACAGTAATAGCAGTAACCAGAACATCATCATTTTTCATTGATTCACTGCTAAGTAGATCTGAACTAAGATCCACATATAACTAAGACACTTCAATTTAATGTGATATTTTGGACAAGACCAAACCTAAATGTAAGATCAAAACTAAAGAAATCTGAACAAAGAATGCATTTCACTTAATGAAAATGTATCAATATTGGGTCATTAATTGTAAAAAGTATAATATAGTAATATAGTAAGATATCATAATAATTGACAGCAGGTTTGGGGGTATATGGGAAATATCTGTATTATCTTCATATATCTTTTTGTAATTTAAAAGTATTATAGTTTATTTTTTAAAGTTGAGTAAATAAAAAAATGATAAATAGTAGTATGTCTTATCCTTTAATATTGAAAACAGTATGAAATTTTTTATCAATGACTATTGTTCGAGAAAACTAGTTTTGAGTATCTGAGAAACCACTGACCTATCTGCTGAGGACACATTTTTTCCACCAGAGTGAAATTAGAAGACATGTGACCAAACCACAGTAATATCCACTCATAGGTTACAATTTCAGATCATTCTTCTGCATACTACTTAGAAGTTTCTTTCATCAACCCTGCTATGAATGAACAGAGACTAACCACAGAAAGCAGAGTTGAACCTTCTCTAAGAGTTAAACATGTCTTCCTCTGGAAAGAATTGTAAAACTGGGGTTTCTTGGTGTCTGGGTTCTCAGGGGATTTTTTAGGTGGGGAGTCACTACAAACACCCCAGACTCGAGTCTGCCACAAAGGCATGATTCTTCACAAGCTTATGCCTTTTTTCTTCTTTCTTTCTTTCTTTTTTAAGATTTTATTTATACATGCAGAACTGAGGTACAGGCCAGAGGTGTGGGGGTAAGACAATTTACCAGAGACAGAGTGGGGAGCAGACCAGGGAGATGTACTGAAATACACTGCTGAGGGGAGCAGCAGGTGGGTCAGGAGAGGTCTGCTGTGCCATGTGGGTCACCCCCCTAGCCAGGGATTGAACTTGTGCAGCAGTGATTGTGATAGCTTCGTAGTGCTGCGTGTTAACATGTTGTGCTACCAGGGAAGGCCTCAGCTCATGCCTTTTCAAAATCCCCTTGGCAACCCTGAATCCTTGTCTGCATGAACCAGCTCCCTCACTCAGGAGGTAGAGAGAGGGCAACGGGGTCCAGATCCATGCATACCCCATTCCACCTCATCTTTGCAGCCTTTCACATCATCCAGGACTTTCAGCTTTTGTCTCTCCTTAACTTCTATCCCCATAGTCCCAATGTGAGAAAAGAGGGGCCAAGATTACTTCAGTGTGAAATAGGAGGCAACATGCAAAGAGTTAATCTCAATAAGTGGTCTGGAGTTTTAATGCCAAGCCCTACATATTCATGGATCTAACCATAGTCACTTAGATGCCTAATGTATTCAGAGGTAGTTTTAAAAATGAGTCGGGGGTCTTATTAACCCCACTGTGAAGTTCTGGAAACACAGGCTCAGAGTGGGTAAGTGACATGACTAACATCAAGAGGCTACTAGTGAAGATGAAAGACTGAGGCCTATTCTGAGCCCCAGTCTCATGGACTCCTTCTATCATAGTATTATTTGAAGTAAAGTTGTCCTTCTCTTTAAACAATATCATCTATGTGTCCCAGAAGACAAAACTCCATCATTACTATTATAGTCTTTTTAATTATTTACTCTCAGTATTCCTTCCAAAATAATCTAAGCCTCTGTCAATTAAGATAGTAGTGAGTGAGACAGGACAGTGAAATCTGGCCTTGTCTAGTAGGTGAAGAGGCACATCACCACCACAACCCAAGCCTGATCTGGCAGGAGTAGAGAGAAAAATGGAGCAGAAGGAAAGAACAGTGAATAAGGAGATAGGTCCTCCAAGATATACTTTTTTTTTTTAAAGATTTATTCATTCATACAGAACTGGGGTATAAGTCAGAGGTATAGGGGCAGGGAGAGGCTTCACCACAGACAGCCAGATGGACAAAGTACACTGCTGTGAGGAGCAGCAGGTGGATCAAGAGAGGTCTGCACCATGTGGGTCCTCCCGGGCCAGGGAGCAATCTCATGTTGAGGTGGCTACAGCTAGCTTTATAGAGCTGCACTTCAACCCATTGCACCACCAGGGAGGGCTTCCTCTCAGAGGTTCTTATAAAGAAGTTATACCACAAGGTAGGTAGGCATCCTACTTCCTGCCAAAATCCTAGATTTCACCTGTATACTCTCAGTCATCCAGATAATTCAAATTAAAAACTAATAGTAACCCTCACTAAAATGGATGTGATGCTCTGATTTGGCCTACATTATCCTCTTTGATTAAGGAACAGGGAGAAACCCTCACAGTAAAGATCCTGTAATGGCACCCAAAGCACATCATGTAAGTGCAGGACTCTGGACCATGTCACTGCATGGACCCCCATTCTTTCCCTCAGTGGGTTGGGGTTGGGCTGCTCAGGAGAAGGCCATTAGGAAATTGGAAAGAGTAGTGGCTAGAGAGCAGATGCTCCTGCCTTATAAATTAGTGGAAGATTATGCACAACCAGCTGTACCATATAAATGCCCGGTTTTTATACCACACCATGACCCTCTGTGTTTATCATATGGTCCACCATCTGGTCAATTCTGTCCCCAACTCCCATATATCTATTCAAATCAAGTATTGACTGGGGATTTATTTATGTATATGCTTCATTCTCAATCAGCATTCCCTCCTGAGGTCTTAAGTTGCAGCATGGCAGAAAATGACCTCAGCTTGTATTTGTGTTACAACTCGAAGTCCCACATTCACCTGGGTTGTCACTTTATTTTCACAAGGTTTAGGAGGTGAGTATTGGCTAAATAAGGAAAATATGTAGCTAGATAAAGATACAGAAATATAAGCCTCAAAGTCACATACCCAAAGAATGAAATGTGGATATCCTAAAATAAGGTAAGAATAGTATCTTAGATGTTTCTAACAGAAATTTACCTATTTCCTATTAAAAATCATGGACTGATGCACCTGAGCCAAAGAAACCTGAAGAAAATCCAGTCTCCACTTTTAGTTCTGTGGGCAAGTATGCTGCTCCCATTGGGGGGAAATGAAAATAAAGAGATCACACTGATTTAACTCCTACATCCTTGCTATCTGTTAGTCTTTCTCTACCTGGGAACATTTGAGAGCAAATCAAACCTCTATCCAGACAAGATAAAACTCACCATCTCCTAGAAAAAAAGTATGCGCTGAGCCTGAGGTTATGCATGAGTTTTCTAAGTTTCTTTCCTTTGTAAAGATAACTTTTTTCCAAGAAGAAAATCCATTCATTGATTTCTTGGCTTTGGGTATTTCATGTCAAATGTCTTTGTTCATTTATTTTTAATAGGACCTGAGTTATGTATGTCATTCTCTTTGTGGTAAAAAACAACAAACAACTCTGTCTTTTAACACACATCACAACATGATGTTGTCTTTTAGCCAAAATCACAACACATTCTACATTGATCAAAAAATTAAAGTTAAAAAAAATTTCACACTGAAAGTAAACTTAGAAGAACAGACTTTTGGTAATTTTTTTTTCTAATTTCTGGAAGGCAACAAGTTTTAGAGAATAAAAACAACAGAATTCATAGGTTTACCTCATAAATCTTAAAATTTTCTTAATCTTAAGATTTGACATAAACTGAATTAAAAGACAACCAGCAAGGTGTAATTTTTGCAACTCATGAGCAAAGAGTTAATGTTACATGTTCTAGTTATTAAGAAGAAAAACACCAGAATAATAGACATTTCTCAAATAGGAAATACAACTTGCAAATAAATTTTTTAATCATTAAATTTAGTGATAAAGTTTTAAATTTAAAAAATGCCATTCTAAACCTATTGAAGAGAAAAGGGTTTTACTGTGATACTCCATTTTGGCAAGGATGGAATGAGATCAATAAATCAGGGCAAGCAATTTGGAAAGCAAATTGGCTTTAAAGTGTTCATATCCCCTGACTCAGTAATTGCAATTCTGAGCTTATATACTAAGGTGAAATATTCAAAATGCAGATATAAATTCAAGCCCAGTGATAGACACTACAGTGTAAGTTTTAGTAGCAAAGCAAAAAGTGGAGATAACCAAAACATTAAATGATAAAGTAAGTTAGGATGTGTCCATTAGGCTACTTAGTCCCATTAAAAAACATTCTTAGGGCCCTCCCTGGTGGCACAGCAGATTAAAACACAGCACTGAGAAGCTAAAGCCACTTCAGCATGAGTTCGATCCCCACCTGCCCTGGAGGTGACCCACATGGCGCAGCAGACCCCTCCTGGCCCGCCCGCTGCTCCCCTCAGCATTATACTTCCCCCATCACTGTTCTGCTCCTCACTCTGTCTCTGGTGAATCCTCTCACTGCCCCTGCACCTCTGGCCTGTACACCAGTTCTGTATGCATAAATAAATAAATCTTTTTTTAAAAAAATTCTTATAAGAATTTGAATAGAAAGGGGAAATAAATTCACAGTTCTCTGGTCTAATTGTTACAGGGTAACCCAACATGAACTGGATTGCCTGTCTGTGGGTCCTCACCCATGCACTTAAGATTCAAGTTGCAGATACACACAAAAAGGTCAATAATGGGTTTATTTACAAAGGAAAAATAAAAGGAACAACCCAGGGAAAGAGAGAGAGATACAAGTTAACTAATGCATCCTACCAGTTCCCCTGGCCTGGAACCCCAATAGCACACTGAAAGCTGATCAAGAGCTAAGCAACCAGCCAGCAGTCATGAGGCCAAGAGAGAGAGTAACTCTCAACCCAACATGTCCGACTTTATATCCAAACCCCCAAAATGGCTGTTTAACTCCGCTCTCGGCTCCTAGCAGCCCTCCCTTTGGTATTGCTGGGATGCGAAGTTTCAGAGTCTGGAATGGGGGTGGAGTCCACAAAACCTGTATCTGTAGAGTTTGTTCAGGACACCCTTCCCCCCTAATCAATGTGAAACCTTTTGCATGCATACTCCATCTCCCTGAAAAGCCAAGTCTTTGTGCAGCTCTCAGTGCAGGGCTGACAGGGATCAGAGCTTACTACCCTGGCATGTCACTGTGCAAAAAAGAATATTCTGAGCTAAAGGCAATTAAAAATCAACAGATACAGGAAGAGTTCTTTGCCCTCTCTTCCTCTACAGGCAGTCTGCAAATTTCCATTTGTGAAGGCAGAATAGTTCTCCCATTTTTCTATACCAAGATGAGGAAAGCAACCCTATCACCAGATGGAATCATTCAGAGCTGAATCAGCATAACCCAATTAACAAAAATGCCCTTTGTCTTCCATTAGCTGTTCCCCTCACCACTTGTATTTCCTACTCATTAACCCGCAATCCACAGTCCCATGCAGCCCAAACCCTCTTTCTTTTGTTACATGTTGGCTAAGTTCCAGGGTTTAACCATTCCTTGAAGTTTCCCTTCTTTTTTGTGAACTCCTGTGCATGAAAAAATACAAATCATTTTGTATTTTTCTCTCGTGTTCTGCTGACTGTCAGTTAAAGGACACTCAGGCACCCAGACACTAACCTCCAAAGGATAGAGCAAAAGTGATTTCATACATGGAATTTATTTCACAAGTCTTGACTGTCCTGGCTGTTTACATTTCATCCTTGAAACTGTTTTTGGTGTTGTTTCTCCATTTCATGAAAGAGTGAAGCAAGGCTGAGGGAGGTCATGTCCAGGCCTGTATAACTAACTTGTTTGGACACAGGTTGGTCAAGTTCCATAGTCCGTGTTTTTCCCAATATATCATGATCCAGGGATTGGGGAATACGAGACTCATCAAAAAATTCAAGAACATTTCACATGAAAAATTAGTTTGGACAGTTACATTTTTCTGCTTTAGAGACATTATTAAAAGCAGCTACTAAGTATAACTCTGATTAATAGGAAGGCGGACAGTTTAAAAGCTTAAAGAACACATACTATGAGCTATACATACAAAAAAAAGAGAGAGAGAGAAAGCATTAAAATATTTGCTGTAGAATGATGTGTTCTCTCATGATTTTATCCAAATTAAGTCTTCTGATACCTGGAAGCAATTATGTCTATAAATTGCAAATCGGGAATTCTATACCTCTCTGAAGCACGTTATTGAGTGGCATGTGATAAATGCAACCCAACTATTAATTTCACATGCTACAGAGTGTCTCCAAATGACCCATCAGGTGACTTATAAATATCAATAACGCAAGAAAAATGATGCAATCTAGCTTGTTTGGCAACGCCATGATACCAAATGCATTCCCTTTACTGCATTCAGTTCCTACATTTTTTCCTTGGTTTATTTTTGAACATTAATATCTTTTCTACCACATCCCAGACCTACATCAATACGGCAGTTTCTGTCTTAAGATTGGTCAGGGAAGGGAATGCTGTAAAGTGAATCTTTACTTGGTACAGAAAGGTGTTGTTTCTGACTTTCAGTAATTTTGGAATTATTTAAGAAGCAGAGGCAAAGAACTATCATGCAAAAGGCATTCAGTTCAAAGTGAGGGTTTTTCAAAAGCAAATTAGGTAAGAGAAATGAACAACCTGAATTTTTTCCATGATTGTATCTCATTTTAGCTTTTTAGGTACCCTGGATCTAAATGTCTGTAAACATTACAATCTCAAAATTGCACATCTGGAGTTCTAAGAACATTATTCAATGGAATATCATCAATGTGATCACAGCTGTTTCCTCACATATTTCAGAACATAGGTGTCCAGCACGGCCCACCAAGTGGCTTTTAAATATTGATGATGCAAGACAAATTAACTTGATTTTATGTAATTGGGCACTTCTGAGATTTTTGCAAGGCTTCAGATTTTACTGCTAGTAAAAGGTAAAATTGAATTTTCCCTCACCACCAGCTTTTTCATCTCAGACTTCCCTCTAAACCCTACTTTTCCAATATATTCAGCAGTTAAATCTCTGCATAGTTAACCAATTTTTAAGATAGTTTTGTCAACAACTAAGAATATAAATGATACAAATGTCTTCTTACATGATACAGTAGAAAAACCTACTTTCACAAGACACTTAAATGATTATTTCCTCTTTATTCTCAAAACGCTTTATCCCCAAAACAAAAGGTGGGGTGGGGACAGAGGAGAAAGAGGAAAAAATGGACCTTTCCAAGGGCAGGTGGTTTGAACATCCATTTTGACAAGGAAGAAAGAGAGGAAAGAAGTTCTCCTGCTAAGAAGTTGCCCAGGCCCTCCCTGGAAGGCAGCAGCACTGCAAGCTGGCCACAGTCCCTTCAGTGCCAGTTTGACCCCGGCCCCACAGCTGACCCACATGGCCTGGCAGACCTCTTCTGAGGCACCTGCTGCTCCCCTCAGTACTATACTTAGTTGATCGGCCTGTTCTGCTCCCCACTCTGTCTCTGGTGAATCTTCTCACAGCCCATGCTCCTCTCGCTTGTACCCCAGTTCTGTATGCATAAATAAATAAATAATTTCTAAAAAAAGAAAAAGAAAAGAAATTGCCCTGGTGTTCTGATGTCAGGAGATAATGAGGAGGAACCAGCAGAGTTTCCCAGCTTGCTTTATTTTGTTGGTTTGTTTAAATCACAACTCAAATGCTAAAAAATAAATGACACTTACCTTTAAAAACTGAACCAATGCTCCTTCTAATATTACCTGAAAATAAAATGTCTACTCTTTGGTAAAAGGGTGGGTGAACATAAGATGCATTATTTGCACACAGGATCCATGTTTCTAATATTAATCATTTTACCTAACCCCCACCACCACACACACACACACTCATATGCACATACACAATATTTCTGCTGTTCTCTAACTGCATTTCAGAGGTATTTCCATTTAGTCTCTGAAGTCTGAACTGGTGGGGGAATGAGAAAGGAGGTCTCCCATCCCAGGGGAAACTGACTTTGGGTGCAGCCCCTCCGGCTAGCAGGAAACAGCACTCAGGACCCCATTGACTCACCTGGGCAACAATGAAGATAAGACCCACAGGTATTCTCAATCTTACTGGGTACTGGTTTGTTGGAATCCAGTTTTCTGTGTCTAAGAAATGTTATTTTTGGCCCTCCCTGGTGGCGCAGCGACTTAAAGCCCAGCACTAGGAGGCTAAGGCCACTTCCGCATGAGTTCGATCCCTGCCTGCCCCGGAGGTGACCACATGGCGCGGCAGACCTCTCCTGACCCGCCCGCTGCTCCCCTCAGCGGTGTACTTCGTCGATCTGCCTGTTCTGCTCCCCGGTCTGTCTTTGGTGAATCCTCTCACCCTCCACATCTCTGGCCTGTACCCCAGTTCTGTATGAATAAATAAATAAATCTTTTTTAAAAATGTTATTTTTACTGGAATATTAAGAAACCAGCCCTCTTTGGAATTATCCACAACTCATATTTGCTGTACTGATTATATTGTGGGATTATTAGTAATATTGTAAAATAACACTCAGGAGAAATTCGACCATCTGCCAGCCAGAATTCCTCTTCAGCTCTTGGGGCCAGCGACAATAAAGGGTGCCTGGTGTCTTAAAAAAAATTCACGAAGCTCCAGGAGAACTGCCCAGGAGCAGTAAAGCAATGGGGTCTTCAGGTATTTTCCTTTCTGGGTGGGGAGGGATCCCTCTTAAAGTTATCCATATCTTGCTCCCATCATTCCTCCCAATTTCAGATGAATCTCCACCCTCCCTCTTTTCCAATCTGGAGAAACAGCAGTTAAAAGACTCTTCCCAATCCTCCGAGACCTGCCAGACCTTATCTGGTCCCTGAAACAAAGCGACATCCAGCTGGCCCCACTGGGGCCAGCAGACAAGCAACTGTGCTCCTGCAGGGAGTGTGTGGCTACCCTTTCCTTTCCCCCACAGAATCAGGAATGCTGCAAAATGTGCAGAAAATTTGAAGTTGAAGCTTGCACTCTGCAGTGGTTCTGGTTTCAAAAATTGCAAATTCTGGGTAATTAAAAACAAACATGATATTGTTAGAAGGATGGCAATTAGTTTCCGGAGTTATTGGGAGAACTGTGATAAGATAGAAACCAAGGTCAGCCAAGCCCAGTCACAGCCACCATCACAATTTCTAACGACTGAGCCTTTGGGGGGCTCTTGCCCAGCGGGCATGCCCGTGTCTGGTCCCCCTTGCTGCCAGTCCAGGCTCCAGCAGCCATGCGCTGAGCAGAGCGAGCTCAGACTCGCCTCCTTCTTTGGATTCCCCCTAAACAGGAAGGACTGGAAACTCAGAAGGACAAAATGTTTAGGACTTTATGAAAAGCTCTTCACCCACACTGTCTAACTTAACTATGACAGCAATTGTATTTCTCCAATTTAAAGATAGTAAATCTTCAGGGGCTTCCTGGTGGCACAGCAGGTTAGGATGCAGCACTGCAAGCTACAGCCGCGTTCATCCCAGGCCCTGGAGCTGACCCACATGGCGCAGCAGACCTCTCCTGACCCGCCCCGCTGCTCCCCTCAGCAGTGTACTTCCTCACTCTGCCTGTTCTGCTCCCCACACTGTCTGGTGAATCCTTTCACCGACCCTGCACCTCTGCCTTGTATCCCAAATTCTGTATGCATAAATAAATAAATCTTTTTTTTTAAGTTTTTAAAAATAAATCTTTAATCTTACATTGTAAAAGATAAGTAATTTTCTATAAATATCAAACACTAACATACTTATATGCTACCCCAAATATCAAAGAAATCCAAAATTTTGCTTACTGTGATTCTAATGATAGATGTGTAGGACAGACAGATGTCTTAGAAAAATTGAGTGAAACATGATACAGGTGTGAACGTTCTCAACAAAGACACCTGCTTAACATCAATACTATTCCTCTCAACCCGTATCACAGGACACGAAACTTTAAGATGTTAATAGAGCTTATTTTGTTAACTTTAAGAGAGCTGCAAAAATACAAGCTAACCTGTCGTTTGAGCTAAAAGTATGGGGGGAATAACCCACTTGTAGTTTAGAATAAGATTTTGTGGGTTAAAGACACACGCAAGGGGCTCCATTTTGTTGGTGGTGGTGTTTGTGTTTTTAATGCCTTTGTCGACCATAGCACACGACTGACCCCTGGTGGCCATACTTCGAAGTCGCGCCTTCACCTTAAAGCCAGCGACTTCCGGGTCCTCCCTGGTGCCTTAACAGGTTAAAGCCCAGCTAGCAGCCTCGCAGCCTCAGCGTGAGTTCCATCCCCACCCGGAGGTGACCCACCTGGCTAGGCAGGTGATCTACATGGCGCAGCAGACCTCTCCTGACCTGCCCGCTACTCCCCTCAGCAGTGTACTTCATCGATCTGCCTGTTCTGCTCCCCACTGTGTCTCTGATGAAGCCTCTCACCACCCCTAACTTTGGTCTACATCCCAGTTCTTGAATGCATAAATAATAAATAAATCTTAAAACAAAAACAAAAAACAGCTACTTCTGAGTTCTCCTGAGCTGTATAATCCCAGGGCGCCCAGACTATGATGGGGAAACCAGTCATTGCACCCAGATGAGCAATGACTGAGCTAATAAACCTCGTCTTGCTCTGCACAGAATCCACAGACCACACTCCTGAGATCTACCCATCTGCGCCCAGAGCCTATTTCCGGCCGGCACTTTATATTTATTGAGCACCTACGTATTTGGGCATCAGGATAACGCTTCACCCACATTGTCTGACTAAACCCTCCAAATAACCTTAGCATTTCCATTTTACATGTGAGAAATTGAAGTTAAAGATCAGTTATTTCCCCAAGTCACGTACATAGAAGGCGATTTTAGAAAAAAAAAAAATTCATTCTATCCCCCCCTTCCAAAGTTTACTAACATCTACATAAAGGCTTATTTATTTATTTTTGTAAAGTGATATTTATTGAGGTCATGTGGATTTACGTCATATTGTACATTTTAGGGGTTTACATCTCTGCAAGTATTTCGTTTCACGACACCCATTTGTAAGAAATGTACAATTTGGGCTCCACTCTGCATGTACTGCAATGGAAGCTGCATATTTATTTATTTATTTATTTATTTATTTATTGTGGTACAGGCCAGAGGTGCAGGGGCAGTGAGAGGGTTCACCAGGGATAGAGTGGGGAGCAGAACAGGCAGATCGATGAAGTGCACTGCTGAGGGGAGCAGCGGGCAGGTCAGGAGAGGTCTGCCATGCCATGTGGTCACCTCCGAGGCAGGCGGGAATCGAACTCATGTGGAAGTGG
>NW_004567102.1:71074832-71095111 GCF_000260355.1 Condylura cristata | reverse complement strand
GTTCACCAGGGAGAGAGTGGAGACCAGAACAGGCAGATCGATGAAGTGCACTGCTGAGGGGAGCAGCGGGCAGGTCAGGAGAGGTCTGCCATGCCATGTGGTCACCTCCGAGGCTGGATCGAACTCATGCTGAAGTGGCTTTAGCTTCTCAGTGCTGTGCTTTACCCTGCTGCACCACCAGGGAGGGCCAGAAGCTGCATTTTAACAGTATGCCACGGTGAGTCATATGCCCATGACTTTGCGTAGCAATGCTGTAGTGAGCTAGCAACAGTATTAACAAGAGTAGGCATGACTCTCCCAACTCAATCTTCCATTATAAATTTAATTTGTAGTCGTTTTATTAACTATCACTTCAATGAACTTGATTATCTTTAGTAGTACCTCACAAATTTCTTCACAAACCTTTACAATAGCAATGTTAAGTAACAAAAATACCAATGATCCATGAATCTGGTAGCAGTCCATCTAGCAAATGAAAAGGTCTCTAAAAAACCGTGCAAAATGAGCGGGTTGAAGAGTCTGAAAGTGGGCAAGATAATGGAAAAGGGAATTACCCCAGGAAATCAGCCTACCCGTAGGGAACCAGAACAGGCTTGGGACAGACAGATGATCTCATCTCCCTTTTGGAAGATTACAGAAGATGAGCTAACAAGTGCTGACCAGAAAATTCCACACTGACCAGCTAGGACTATGTTCCTGTTGGATGTGTGGGGGCTGAGAGCAAGTGAGGTTCAGTAAGTCTCTTAATATAGAGCCTCCATTTGGGGCATATAGTTTTCTTTTTAACAGTAATGAATGATATATAACCTAACCACTTTTGCAGGTACATTGCACAACTTATATTTCAAAAAGAAAGTGAAATTCAAATGCTTCGATAAAATTGTATTTTATAAAACAGACAAATAATGTAACTCTATTAAACAGAGTTACATGTTTCTATTCTTCAGTAGTGTTCGGTGTCTCAGTCTCCCTTCCAAATTTATTTTTGCTACAACACAGAGGACCAGCAGAATTCCTCTAAATAGAATAAAACTTTCATAAGGATCTTTATGACATCTTGTTTACTTTTTTGACCAGTGATTCACCACGTTCAACGAGTGTGAGAAGCAGAAGGTATGATTCATTTGTTTCTTCTTTTCAACAGAATGTTAGCCCAAGTCTCACTGCACACATATGCCAAGATCATATTGTTGTAAGATAATAATACATTACAGTTGTGTGCTGTGTTATCATTAGCAAAGTGCCTCCCCATGTATTATCTTGTCTAATCCTCCCACCAGCTGACAAGGTGGGTGACATTAAGCTTTCCCTGCAGTCATGGAGAGTCTGACTTACTGAGGTTGACTTGTTGGAGATGCAAGGTGGTAAAAGGCAGAAAAGTTCATTATGAGTCCAAGTTCAAAGTTATTTCCAGATGGGCTCTAGGTGGCATTTGTCAGGTGTGCTCTGTTCCACGAGCTAGGATGTGGATATGAATATAGAAAGACTAACACTGATAGGATAATTCACATGTATTGACACTGCTTTAAACGTCTTCCTTTGAAAATATACAAGTATTAACACCTTAGTATATAATTTTCACAACCCAAGAATGCAGTCAAGTTGTATTATTCCTCTTCTATAGATAATCTAAATCATATATACCCTTGGCTTTGTGCTCTTAGAAAATTCATCTTTATCATGTCAACATTTATATTGCATGAAATTACAAAACTTAATTACCTTGTCTTAGTAGAATTTCCTTTAGAGTTATAAAGAACTTCATATCTCACGTGACACAGATTTGTGGTGTGCTGGTAAATGTATCTACATCAGTTTTCCATGGGGAAAAAAGTCCAGAACATGTAGAACTTGCTGATTTCTGTGGTGTGATTATTTCCATCAACCCTGACTTCAAGTTAAGACTTTGACTGAACCTTGGAACTGGAAGACAGGGACGCATGCATGTGTAACTCCTTTTAAGCTGGTATTCTTCATATTCTCAAGTAAAGACAAGCTTCTTTGTTTGAAAGAATATGTGACCAAGTTTTTGAATTATTATTTTTTTCTGAATTTTTCCCCCAAAGCAAACTATATAATAATAGTCTCAAAACAGCAAGAAGACCTGAAGTTAAGTCAGCAAGTCAGCAGTTGACAAACTTTTTTTGCAGCATCTGTGTTGTGGACTCAATGTTTGTGTTTTCCCCCTCCCCGAGTTTATGTGTTGAAAATCTAATGCTCAAGGCAGTGGTATCCAGAATGGGGGTCCTTTGGGAGATGAATACATTGCAAAGATGCAAAAGAGGTTCTGAGAGCCAGCTCGTGCCTTCCCTCATGTGAGGACACAGCAAGACGTTTGTGAGCAGAAAGAGCACCCCGCTGGATGCCGGCACCCTGATCTCGGTTAAAGGCCTCCAGACTGTGAGAAACAGATGTCTGTTGTTTCTAAGTCACCCAGCCTGTGGTGTTTTGTTCCAACAACCTGTATGTACTAAGAGAACCAGGTAGCAAATATTTTAGCTGTTATGGGCTACATATTGCTTCAGCACTGATGCGTCTCAACTTTCAGTCTCTTAAAAATATAAATAATGGCCCTCCCTGGTGGCGCAGCGGGTTAAAGCACTGCACTGAGAAGCTAAAGCCACTTCCGCATGAGTTCGATTCCCGCCTGCCCCGGAGGAGACCACATGGCGTGGCAGACCTCTCCTGACCCGCTCGCTGCTCCCCTCAGCAGTGTACTTCGTCGATCTGCCTGTTCTGCTCCCCACTCTGTCTCTGGTGAAGCCTCTCACCGCCCCTGAACCTCTGGCCTGTACCCCAGTTCTGTATGTACAAATAAATAAATCTTTAAAAATATATATATATATATAAATAATGAGCAACTCTCCTGCCTGCCTGTGTCTCTGCAGGGGCCTCTTTGTTTCTCCTTTTCTAACAAACCTGTTCCCTTGGGGGGTGATACTTTCTGGCCCCCTTGTGACTATGTATGCATCCTTTTCTTTCCTTTCCCTTTCTATTGGATATTGTTTATATGTGATGCTATACTACATATTATTATATTATATATATTATACACACACATGTAATATTCTTAGCTGGTATACTATTCAATAAAAGCTGAGTTTGGACCCAGGCTGAACCTCCTCTATGCCTGGTGAAGGCAGGCGGATCATGTGGTCAGACACTTTGATCTTTACTGTGCACTTGATGCTGGCAGGTCACCCCCTATCTCGCAGGATGACTAGGGTAAAGTGAGTTAATTCCTATTGAACCTTTCCTAATGAAGAGTGCTTCAACCATCACAAGATGTCTTAGTTTTATCATGAATGCCTATAAGCGACTGCAACTTAAAATCCCACTTAAAAATCGCTACCCAGGCCCTCCCTGGTGGCGCAGCGGGTTAAAGCACTGCACTAAGAACCTTAAGCCTCTTCCACATGAGTTCAATTCCCGTCTGCCCCGGAGGTGACCACATGGCTTGGCAGACCTCTCCTGACCCGCCAGCTGCTCCCCTCAGCAGTGTACTTCATCGATCTGCCTGTTCTGCTCCCCACTCTGTTCCTGGTGAATTCTGTCACCCTCCACATCTCTGGCCTGTACCCCAGTTCTGTATGAATAAATTAATAAATCTTTAAAAAAATAAATATCTCTACCCACAGCAGAAAGTATTAAATGTTCTTTAAATATCTGGAAGCTTCTGTAGCAGGGGAGAATTGAAACAGGTTCAGATCACTAATATAAACCCTGTCTCTGCTATAAGCCACTCCACTCTGCTATAAGCCATTCAGGCTTTTGGTATTGCATAGCTCAATTTCAGATTGTACTGGGCTCTGACCTGCCAATGCATTGCCTGGCTTACAGTAGATCTATATTGAATGAATGAATGAATGATGATATTCGATTAGCTGAACCCTCACCGTAGGTGAATCATGGCTTTCCATAAAGCGCATGCCAACCAGTCACCTACCTAATCTCATACCAATAGGAGACACACTCCCTGCCCCCCATAAAAAGAGATGGTTCCCTGGTTCAATGGATAGGAGATAAATAAAAGGAACATTAAGTGCATCAGATATTGAACCATCCATGCCTAATTTTATATCTTAAAAGTATTCAAAGTCAACATTGTAATCAGAATTATTTCCTAATCACAGATCATTATTTTTAAAAAGCAATAGTTACATAAAAGGGAGTAATACCACTTTTGATCTAGCTGAGAAATCCAGCCTGACAACTGAGGATATCTGGGAGCTGGATTGTAGCAGGTTACCATAGGGCAGAGGGGCTGCTAAGCTCCACTTTTCTTCCATTATTATTTGATGCTTTGACAAGGTCTCATTATTTGCAAAAGCTTCATAATAGTTTCTTGATCTGGTATAATTTATGACAGAAGGGTTTCATAAAACTTTTTAAATGATTTCTATTTGAATATACTTAGAAGAATTTTAAATTCTGATGTGTAAATTAAAATCTTTCATTTTAATTCTGCTATCTCAGAAACTCCTTACCTTCATTCTGGAGTATGAGCGGGGACCCCCTTATTAACTTCAAATAGGGTCAGTACCATTTATCTCAACTATGTTCTACTTTATCTTTTAAGTAAAATTTCTTTGTTTATGGCAAATGGGCTAAGGGCTGATAAAGTGAGATTTAACTATCACATTTCCAAAGAGAAGACAAACTTTTTTAAAAAATCAGATGCCAGAGGGGGAAAATAATACTGCTAGATACTTTTTACCTCTAGTGGTAAAATAGGAAATAGAAGTTGGCATTGAGTTACAGCATGTGTTAGAATCCAAAAGACATCATAGAGCCCCACTGAACATAGGAGCTAGAGTAATTAGGAAGGCTGGTATTGAAATAAACACAAAGAGCTCTTCATAGGCCAATTCAAACTGGTTGATGTCTTTTTACAGAGTTACGAAATCATACAGCATTCAGTTACATTTCATTTTTATTCATCTCCAGTGAAGCCATATCTTAGCTAGGAAATTCATTTCCAGTAAAAGAAAGATAAAAGTGCTACAAATTGGTGACATTTAAATCAAATGAGTGAGTCTAGCATTAAAATAAATAAATAAACTCTGGTGGATTGAAATAAATGAAATAAAAATGGCTCTAATTTTATATATTTAATTATAAATAACTAGGAGTAGATTGCTATTTCCAAATTTCACTGTATAAATGGGGGGTGGGGAGAGCGATCTAGAGAGAGAGAGAGATACTGGGACCTATTTTTACCATTCCATTGCGATGTTAAATAATGGTAATTTTCAATTGTCAATAATATTGTTCAGGTGAATTAGCCATTTTGTGAATTATCTTTAACAATTTAATCTTTAATCCCTGGTCTATCTTATTCTATACTTCTATACTTCTCTGGATGTTAAGAAGCAACTTATATACCATCCACTGGTTTCCTCAAGAAAATAATTTGAAAAGTACTCAGACTTCATTTCAAATATTGTACAAGCACTGTAAGATGTTCTTTTTTTTAAAAAAAAAAAAAAAAAGAGGTTCATCACCAAATAAGTTAGAGTATTTACTCCTATCATTCCCCTCTTGAGGATTTATGGTATGCTTTGAGTTTTAAAACTCCTTGAGAAATCTTGCAGCAAAGAAATTTGTGGATATTTTCACTGTGTTTATATACTGTTTGTTAACATCTCACAGAATAAAGTGTTCTCGGATACACTTTGAGAAACCTGTAAATGCATAAAGAGAAAGAAAAGCAGCTTAATATAATTTCCACACTGTACTTTAACGCCAGACTTTAGTGAACCAGAGCCACATGTAGAATACTGAGTCTGGGGTCTGAACCCAACTCACCCCTACTTTGTGATGCTTCCGCAACACCAGATTCCTCTCTGCTCCTCATAGCCCATCCCAGCTACTTATCTACATATTTTTAAGGATAAGACTCTGAAGTTCTTTGAGCTTTGGTAAAAATCATACCTGTTTTAGTTGGAAACTAGATGTACATGAAAGAATACATATACCTAAAATAGAACAATGATAGGACTATGTCTAAGAAAAATAGAATAAAAACCGATTTTTAATATGTCATTTTGGGAGTATACAATCATTTTTGGATGAGGTAAAGGCATTAGAGCTATGACTATTTCCTCATAGAACTGCATTAACTCAAAATTAACATACAATAGTTGAACTTCCTCAAGAACAAAGTAGAAAAGAAAGTGATAAGAGATGGATGGCCCCTTGAATGTGTCTTCCTGAAGCAAGTCAACAATGACAAGAATCCCACTTAAGAAAAAACTAATCAGGCAGTGTACTATCACAGCATCTTGAAGTTAAGTTTTCAGACAAAGCCTGTCAGCGAAGGTATCTCGTCAATGCCTGTATCACCCACTAGAGGGCGTTCTTCCTAGGGAATGCATCTGTCAGGTTAGTCACCTTGATGAACTCAAGACTAACATAGGGTGGGCACTTAGAATGTATCAGTGAAATATCTGTGGAAGTAAGGAAAGGAGGGAAGCAGGGAGAAGAAAAAGAAAGGGGTGGAGGGAACAGAGAAGAAAAGGATCTTTAGAGGCTTGTTTTCCCAGTGTGGTGATGAATTTACACTAGATTGCCTCACTTTCCTTTGGTCCTATAGGTTAAGGCTGTGTTCTGTGGCTGTGAAGCAGGAGATAACTAACCCACAGAGGCATCACTTGCCATTAGTTTCATTTTGCATTTTAACTAGTTTTTACAATAGTACATTCATATTGTCAAAGAAAAAAAAAATTACATTTTTCCTAGGAGGACTACAACTGAATTTTATACCTGGAGTCTTAAGTTCGTATAAAGTCATATGAGCAAAGAAATGGGATGCGAAGAGTTGAAATTTGGTATTTGTATATTGTTTGTGTGTAACTAAGAAATTAAGATGTATTAGGAGAGAACAAAAGAGAATCTGTTCATTCTCCATCACACTTCCTCTTTCTTCCATTAAAACCATGACTAGACGGGGACCCTCCCTGGTGGCACAGCAGGTTAAAGCACTGCACTAAGAAGCTTAAGTGACTTCCGCTGAGTTCGATCCCCGCCTGCCCCGGAGGAGATCCACATGGTGTGGCAGACCTCTTCTGACCTGCCTGCTTCTCCCCTCAGCAGTGTACTCCGTCGATCTGCCTGTTCTGCTCCCCACTCTGTCCCTGGTGAATCCTCTCACCCTCTGCACCCCAGTTCTGTATGAAGAAATAAATCTTTAAAAAAAAAAAAAAAACCATGACTAGGTGATCTAGTAAGCTGCATCAATTTTCCTCTATGATATAGATAAATCTGCAAGTGAAATGTAGAAGTTCTGATAGGGTACAAGGCAGCCTTAAATATCATTAAGTTACAGGCATGCTGCATGAAATCATTGATCTATCCTTTTAGAACAGGAAGAGGGAAAAAAGAGAACTATTTTCTGATTGTAATCAACTCGAAGCAAGCACCGTCACAAACAACAGAGTTTTTATTGTCTTGGTGCACAAGGTATAAAGAAATTGTGCTGTTTCAACAAAACAGAAAAAGACTCGAGTATTGTCATATTTCTTTTCTGACCCTAGATTTGAGCAGGGACATTCCATCTGATTGTCGTTCCTATAGGTAAGCAGATGGCCAGGCAGCGCACCAAGAATTATAATAATCTATGTGGGATGTTCCTAAAACATGAGTTAGTGCTTGCAAACCCATAAAGCTTGGGTTTTTATGGAGATGAACCACATTATAGACCCACAGGCAAGCATGTGCTCATCAAATTTACCTCAACTGAATCAACAGCTCAGCTCATGAGCACTTCCTGACCTTCTGGAACTGACCTGTGAGATGCATCCTCAAACCACTTTTCCTTCTAATTGTTGCAGTGCAATATAGAAAAATACACATGGCAGTGATGGTATACATTTTCATCTTCAGATTCCTTGATTGAAAATAAAGTAATTTGTACTGTCAGAAGCAAGACATTTTAAATTCCATTCTATTGCTCCTTAAGAATTCAAGGGACAGTACCAGAGATGACTAGGGAAGAAATGGGGACACATAACTAGAAAAATTCACTATATTAAACTGGCCTTCATGTAGAATAAGTTGAGTTGGTTTTGGTGCAAGGAAAGGAAGGCAGGGCTTGGAATTCAAAAAGCTGGATGTGAGTTGTGATTCAGAGAATTACCAGTCAGTAGCATTAAGGGATTATTTAACTTCTGCTTCCTTTAGTGTCATCATCCTTAAAAAGGGGATTAAAAATACCTGCTTCACAGCAGGGCTGGGAAATAACCTGTTTAAAGCACCTGGAACAGAGTACACAGGCAAGTCTGTTAGGTTTCTTTTCTCTCTCTCTCTCTCTTATGTTTTCCTCTTTTTAGCAATAATGCATTCAATTTTAAAACATCTTACTGTTTTCAAAGTTCTTCTACATTGAATTTATCAATCGATATGAGACTATTTTACTTCTAGCCATGGACTAATTTCATGAGATTAAATTTTAGGACTGAAATCACATGAGAAAGTATCTCACAAACATGCATAGATTCTAAGATTGATATACATATTCATCTAAGATTTTTAAAGATTGTATTAAAGCAAATATACAAAAGAACAGCATAGCAACCCAGATGACATCCATTTCATTTCTTACTGTGTGGTTGGCATGTAGGAGACTAGAAATAGTTATCTCCATAAGAATTACCAAGTGCTGTATTTAAGATTTAATGGATCTATGGATAGTTATGAAGTACTTTCTCTAAAAATTCCTTTTTATTTATAATTTTTGTAGCAGGAATCTATGGTAATGTATACACATATAATATATAGAGCTACTAAAAGTTCTTGCCATTCCAAAGTTAAATAGTAAGAGTACATCAATTTTAGCAAGTTAAAAAAACTAATTCATAATATAGTTAAATACTGAGAAAGTATAATTTTTGTTTTTCTATATTCTTTGTTTCATACTGCAATTAGCATACAGAAAAAGGAGGTGTCTTAGCTGCTCCAGAAACATGCTTACTGGGAAAGTAACTAGGATAATATGGAAACACACAGGAGTCCAGATTATAGCCATGTTCAAAGAAATGCAAGATGGTGACCAAAGAGACACTTTGTAAGTTGAGTGAAAAACAGCAAGAGACTATTTCAGGGCAACCCAACATGAACTAGGTTGCCTGTCTGTGGGTCCTCACCCGTGTGCTTAAGATTTTTAGAAGTCTTAATTTAAAAATGAAGTTTAGAACATTCTCATGAAAATCTCAGAAATAAAACAAAGAGGTAAAATTCAACAATTTTAGCAAAGTTTAACAAATTTAGCAAAGTTTAGTATTTGAAAAGGAGTCATATGTAACCTACCTGAGATCGTGTCTGGTAAATAACAAGCTTTCTAGCTGAATTCTACTTTTCTTCCAAGAGAACATGTGTTTTACATTCAGAGGAGTAAAAAGGTAGAGAAAATGAGTCCACAAACATTAGATCCTAGAGCTGACAGAGTAGCAAAGTAAGGATAATATCTGTTTATAGCAGTAAAAGAATCTGTCAATAATTTATTTTTAAAAAAATTTTATTGAGGTTTCAAAGAGTAAACTGTAGGTATCCTTAAGATTTTACCTTTCTCTGAGTGTTCCTTGAAGTTACATATTCAAATTACAAAAGGAGTCAGAGATTTTTTTTTTTTTTTGAGCAAGAATTAGATGAGGAAACAATAATTCTCACATTGTTGCCAGTTGATGGGAACCTAAGGAAGCCCATCAGGTGGAACCAATTGCTTCTTCAACCACAGAAGTCAAGCCTAGAAAAAGCAACACAGAAAACAGAGGTTTAAGCAACACAGAAAATAGAGGTTTCTCAGTGGCTCCAGAAACACATTTACTGGGAAAGTAAGTAGGGTAATACAAAAACACACAGGAGTCCAGAGCATAGCCATGTTTGAAGAAATGCAAGATGGTGGCCAAGAGAGCAAAAATTAAGACAATCTCTAAGTTGAGTGAAAAACAGCAAGAGACTGTTACAGAGCTGACAATTGGGTTGCCTGTCTGTGGGTCCTCACCCGTACACTTAAGAACAAAAAGGTCAATAATGGGTCTATTTACAAGGGGGAAAAAGGAGAGAAAAAAAAAAGGGAAAGAGCAACCCAGGGAAAAAGAGAGACAAGTTAATTAATGCTTCCTACCAGTTCCCCTGGCCTGGAACCCCAATAGCACACTGAAAGCTGATCAGGAGCCAAGCGACCAGCCACCAGCCACGAAACCAAGAGAGAGGGGGAGACTCAGCCCAACATGTCCGGCTTTATATCCAAATCCCCAAAATGGCTGCTTAACTCCACCCTCAGGTCTTAGCAATCCTCCCTTGGGTGTTGCTGGGATTTGTAGTTTTGGTGTCTAGAGTGGGGGTGGAGTCCATAAAACCTGTATCTGTAGGGTTCATTCAGGACACCCTTTCCCCCTAATAGGACTAACATGGTGAAAGTGATAACTTCCACTCGGCATGCCAGACCGGCATCATGGACAAGACTTGCTGCAAAAGTCATTCAACCTAAAGCTGAGAACACACATTGTAGAGCCAGGAAGGCACAGAGAGGTTTCCTATGATCCAGACAGAAGGTAAAGGAGGAGTCTGGAGCCCTTAATGACTTTTTGTACTTCTGTTTCAATAGATTTTATTAGTTGTAAATTTTCAGAAAAATTAAAAAGTACAGGCCCTCCCTGGTGGCGCAGCAGGTTAAAGCACAGCACTAAGAAGCTTAAGCCACTTCCGCATGAGTTCGATCCCCGCCTGCCCCGGAGGAGATCCACATGGCGCCGCAGAACTCTCCTGGCCCGCCCGCTGCTCCTCTCTGCAGTGTACTTCGTCGATCTGCCTGTTCTGCTCCCCACTCTGTCTCTGGTGAATCCTCTCACCCTCCGCATCTCTGGCCTGTACCCCAGCTCTATATGAATAAATAAATAAATAAAAATTTAAAAGTACAGAGTAGGACTATCCATTCTCTACCTCTATTTCCCTAATATCAGTATGCTACACAACAGTGCTACAAGGTTGAACCTTCACTGACCTGTCATCATTTAAAGTCTATAGTTTATATTAGAGGTCACTCTTTGTGTTGTCAATTCTACAGGTTTTGATCACTGTATAATTACAACCATTACCACAAGGGAATTATACAGAAGCCCTATTGTGTTCCACCTTTCACCCAAATCTTTTTGCCCAGCCTTTGGCAACCACTGGACTTCTTATTATCGTCATAGCTTTGCTTTTTACAGATGGCATAGAACTGGAATCACATAGTTTGAAAATGTTTCTAATTGGTTTCACAACAATATGTATTTAGGCTTACAACTAAATGAACAGGGGGCACATTAGTAAGGCCTGTAAATTGAAAATCTAATGCAGACTGGTTGAAGAGATACTTCCCAGTCAAGTGGTAACTTTGTACTAAGAAGTTCTCTCAAAGTGAGAGCAATTGTTCTATTTTGTCATAAACAGTTGTTAAACCTTGTTTTGCATTTCCTGGTTTTGTTTTTAATGGAAGGATATTGGAATTCTCTTTGAATGAAATCTAAACCAAATGGGAAGCCCAAATGGTTCTTAGTCCTTGTTTCCAGCTCTGGGTCTGTAGAGCCTGACACTCTTGACTTTTTAGGCAAATGGCAGCTGTGTTATTCGCTTGAGCACTGACTGTTTTAGGAGTCAGACTAAAGCTGAGATTACCTATTTCTTCTAAACCCTTCAATGCTGCTCAGAACTGAAAATCAATTTTATCTAGGAGTAGTCCATGATGCCACACTGAGGCAACCTGCACAGGTGTGTATGTGTCCTCTGTTGTGGTTGTAAACTCTGATACTACATATTCATGTGTAGAGACTTGATAGGACACCAGGTTCAGGAGCATGAGAGAACAGTGACATCTAGTGGCAAGCTGGGTGCATTTCTGATGTGCAGCCCACAGATTGCAAAGGATCACTCACCTTGTGATCCAGAGGCCAACTTCTGCTGCTGTCCTTCCACATCTGGGAACCCTAGGAAAATCCAGGAAGATTTAGATATTAGCGTGAATTTCACTATTCATCCTTCTATAGTGCAATGTAGTAATATGCACGTTATTCCATAATTAAACGCAAATATAAGAGCATTTAACTGTGTGTAGTCTCTGAAATGACACAATTTGTATTTCATGCTTAAACAGATCATCTTAGATTTTAAACCAAAGCAAGTTAGTGATGTTCTGTTTTGCTTTTCCAGGGAAGGAAAAAGAGTCTTCAGTTTCTTTTCAAGTACTCTGGCTAATTAATATTCCTGGCAGGTATAGCCACCAGCTGACTTATTACTCCAACAGTTGTTGCTTGAGAACTTTCCTGACCATCATGAATGTCAAGGTCATTCAGCATTTGCAAGGATTTGCATCTTCTTTCATGCCACCACTCTTTGGGGAACTGACTGTAGAGCTTCTGTGGTCATTTGTAAACCTTCCAGGAGCTGCTGTTTTCTTGGGAGGATTGTTTCTATTTTTCGTAGTAGTTTTCTAAAATAGGAAAGAAATGGCCAAAATAACAAATCCTGTTATTAAAAATACTCTTTGAAATTAAGTGAAACTTGCCTGTTACCCAGAATATATCCAGAACATGTGTGTGTAAATATATATACATAGAGAACATCTTTTAGTGAGGAGAAATTCTCAAATTTAATGTTGACAAACTTACTGCTCTTTTATATTTATATTTAGAGTTCTCTGTATTTAAGAAATGCTTTTATACCCAGGGATCATGCTATTCCACTATATAATTATATTATTATACAATCTATTATAAATTACACATATAATATATAACATATAATGCATTATAATAATTACATATATAATTATTATGTTGTGTATAACATATAATAATTATATAATATATGTTTTATATAACATATAATATACTATAATATAGAAATATATGCGATATATTTAATATATTTCATTTATAATATAGTATATAATTACATAATTCTACTGTATTGTATTCTATTATATTGCCTTTTAGATTCTTTCTAGTTTTGCCTTCATGCAAAGGCAAAGTTAGGGCTACCAACAAAGGTGATTTAAGTGACATAAATTTATTATCTCATTTCTCTGGAGGCTAGAAGATGAAGTCAAGGTGTCAGTAGGATTTGTTCCTTCTGAGTGTGCTGATAGAATCTGCTTCATCTCCTCCCCTTGTTTCTGTGGTTTCCAGGTGACCTTTGTTCCTTAACTTGTAAATACATCACCCCATGTCTGTCTTTCTGTTCATGTGACATTCTCCTGTGTGCATGTGTGTGCCCAAACTTCCCCTTTTTACATAGACACCAGTCTTTTTGGATCAGAGACCCACCCTACAGAAATTCTCTTTACATTCAATGCAAATTATCTGTACAAATATGTAGAAGTAAAAAATTTACTTCTGAAAATGTGTATTATTGCAAAAATGGACCAATAGATTAATAAGAAGAAACAAAATCCAGAAATAATCTCATAAATACACAGTTGTAAACATACTGTAAAATTTTCTGGGGAAATCACTCCTGGTATGTCAGGCAAGAAAACAAAGCCATCGTCACAAGCTCCCCTAATACATAGGAATAATCTTCTGCACATAAAGTCAAACTATTCACATCCACAGATGACCAATTTAATACAGAGGCTAGTTCCCAACTACTATACTCAAGCTTTGCATCTCTGCACTGTTTTCTTTAGCACAGAAAAAAATTAAATCTTGGGCCCTCCCTGGTGGCGCAGTGGGTTAAACACAGCACTAAGAAGCTAAAGCCACTTCCTCATGAGTTCGATCCCCGCCTGCCCCGAGGAGATCCACATGGCGAGGCAGACCTCTCCTGGCCCACCCGCTGCTCTCCTCAGCAGTGTACTTCATGGATCTGCCTGTTCTGCTCCCCACTCTGTTCCTGGTAAGTCCTCTCACCTTCCACATCTCTGGCCTGTACCCCAGTTCTGTATTAATAAATAAATAAATCTTTAAAATGAATTAAATCTTACACTGACTTCTTCTATCATCAGCATGTCTTTAGGTCAGGGCAACTTAGAACTGGAAGAACAGTTAGATCCGTAGTGTCGATGACTCACTGTTCCTACTTATGTAAACTATACTCAAATTTCCACTTATTAGAACAGCTTTTCACAGAATAAAATCTGCTGGACTGTTTCCTGGGTTTGAGTTCTCACTTTGATTATCTACAACATTCTTGGTCTAACTATCCTTGAAACTTTATTTTCAGTTAACAAAGTTAATTGATTTTCAACAAAATGGTTAAAATCATTTAATAGGGACTTTTTATGTACTTTTCAACAAATATACTTGTTTATGATATAAACAACAGGAAAAAATAATTAATCTCTACTCTTTGCTCAGATTATACACAAAAATTAGCTCCTAGTGAACTGTAGAAAAACTAAAAACATTTTCAACCTTGAGATAACCAAAGATTTCTTATATAAGGCACCAAAATGAAAGAACCAACTAGAAAATTATACCTTATTAAAAACAAAACACTTTTTCTCTTGCAGACATCATTGCAAAAATTAAAAGGCAAGGCTTGCTGTGAATGAAAACATTTGCCATACACATATTAGATAAAGCACCTTTATTCAGAATATATGAGAGACTCTTGCAACTTACAACAAGAGGAGAACATAAATATCAAATGTAAGGCCCTTTCCGGAGGCGCAGCAGGTTAAAGCACAGCACTGAGAAGCTAAAGCCACTTCAGCATGAGTTCCATCCCTGCCCCGGAGGTGACCCACATGGCACAGCAGACCTCTCCTGACCCGCCTGTTCCTCCCCTCAGCAGTGTACATCGTTGATCTGCCTGTCCTGCTCCCCACTGTCTCTGGTGAATCCTCTCGCCACAACTGCACCTCTGGCCTGTACCTCAGTTCTGTAGGAATAAATAAATCGTTTTAAAAAGTCAAATGTACATTCATGTAATGTTATGTCGGGGAAAGAGTACTTTGTGAATATTGTCATATTTTTGGACAGTTTGTCTCCCTGACCAAAGGAAATTGGCAGGGGTGGGGACTCTCTCCACTTCCCCAGAACCATTGGTTCCTCAAGTTTCAAGGTTGTTCTACCAGGAGCGCCAAGGTCCCAATCAGAGGCTAATAAGCTAATAAAGCTTATCTTTCCCACAGTCAAGTGTTTGCAGACCATGGCAGGGACTTTCCCCTTGGTCTTTCTGAGGGAATTAATTTACTTTGCAAAGCATTTGTTTACAATAGGTAGGTAGGTTTTCTCTCCCTTTCTCAGAAAGAGACAGCGAAGTAGTTGTGTGGCTTATTTCAAGTTTCAGATTCACGGCCAAATTTACGTCAGGATCCTGCAGGCCTGATGGCCACTACCTTCTACCATCAGAAGAGGAGAAGACTAGGGTGTAGGGAAGTGATACAGTTATGCTGCCTATAATAAGTACAACTTTGAAACCTCATAGTTGTGGTCAGCATAAAAAATGAACAAATGTGGATGTTTAAAACTTACTAAGGAACACTGCCAGCAATTAAGAAAAAGAAAGCAGATAACATCTAACAACGTGAATGAATTTCAAGAACATTATGTGCAAGAGAAGAGCCCAGACACGAGACCATGTTCTGTGTGGTCCCATTAATAGATGCTCAAAAATAATCAAAACTACTAAGTAGTAATGGAAACCAAAATAGTCATTTTCTACCATTAGTGGGATGTGAGGAACATGAGAGTATCTTCTGGAATGCTGGGACTATTTTATATTTTCATTTGAGGTTGGTAACATGGCTATAGATATAAAATTAGTTAGGATGGTTTATGTGCCTTATTTTATGTTTTAATTTAAAAAAAGATCTCTGTAAGGCTCTCTCTGGTGGTGCAATGGGTTGAAGCACCATGTTATGAAGTTCTACGAAGCTATTGTAGCACAAGTTCAATCCTTGGCCAGGGAGCTGACTCACATGGGTGGCAGACCTCTCCTGGCCCACCCGCTGTTCCCCTCAGCAGTGTATTTTAGTAGATCTGCCTGTTCTGCTCCCCACTCTGTCTCCAGTGAATACTCTCACCCACCACACCTCTGGCTTGTACTCCAGTAAGCATAAATAAATAAATCTCTTTAAAAAGAAAATCTTTGTAGGTTGTTTCATGTAAATTAAAAGACAAAATGTAGAGGAAGTTTCTCAAATAACAAAGTAAAAAGACTTGCTCTAGCACCAGAACGATCAAGAAATTAAAATAGCAAGGTGTTTGCATAACATGGTTATGATATGGTATTTGATAATCAGATCAACAGAACAGAGTATAGTCTATCAACAGACTCCTTCATCAGTGATGTTTAAGGAAGATGGAACTGAAAAGCTGCAGGGGAAGGATGACCTTACAGTCAATAGTACGTGCTGAATTGGCCCATGTAAAAAAATAATTTACACCATATATAAAAAGCAACTCCAGGGTAGAGAATAATTTGAAATGTAAATAAAAAGATTTTCAAGAGAAAACTAGAGGAATATTACAATATGACTTTTTTTTTTAACAGTACCCAACAAAACAATTTACCTGGTAAATAAAATTTACCAGGTAAATTAGACTCTATTATACTTAAGAACTTCTTTTATTACTCAATTAAGGGAGTAGAAGACAAGTTAAAACAAGGGTGGAAATATTTGCAGAATATATAATGCCAAAGGCTACATATTCACCATGTGTAACAAATTCTTTGAAAGTAAAAATAAAATTAAAAGACCACCAGATAGAAAATAAGAGGCAAGACTCTTGCAGATCCACATTGCAATAGTTAATCCAAATGGGCCATAAACTTATGAAAAGTTTCTCAATGTCATTAATCATCAGAAACTGTAAGTGAAATCTACAATGAGATAGTATTATAGATTTGCTAAAATTTCTGATATATGAAGCCTAAAAATGCCAGAATGTGGAAGAACTCTCATTACTACTGGTGGAATATAAACTGGTACAACTACTTGGGAAAACAGGCTTGGTGTTTATTATTCACTTAAGTTGGAATTGTGCCTGTCCTGTGATCCAGCAAGTACACTCCTGGGAATGTATCTGGCAGAAATATGTGGGCCTACACAAGAGACATGCCTTGGGAGAATGTTCAGGCAACTCTGTTGCTATAGAGCTGTTATCAAAACTACAGTGAATAAATAAGTGGTGGGATGGTGATACAACAGATAACTTCACAGCTGTTGCTCTAGCTATCACCAACAACATAGATGGTTCTAGCAGAAGGTTGAGTGACAGAAGTCAGATACAACAAAGTACACAGTGCTTTGGGGAGAAGAGAAGAGCTGAGGGGGAGCCTCGCCAAGGCTTACCTGCTTTATATCTTGACTTGGGTGAATCTTACTGGTGCATCTGTGATATTTCACTGAGTTCTATCATCTATTTTTCTGTGCTTCTCTCTATGTGTATTTAAAAAATACCATTTTCTAAAATGCATGAAACACTTCTCAAAAAAAAAAATGAAAGGAGTTGGAGGAAAATTTGAAGAAATAGGATTCCATAGGATTTAAAATACTAGACATTATTTGATTTTAAGCAGATGGCATAATATAAAATTTGCTTATGACCCCAAATATTCTCAGCGAGTTAGAGAGTGGACTAAAAGGACTCTAGAAGTTTCCTAACTAAGGTTTGCTTAATTCATCCAGGATACTCTGCCCTTTCTTAAGGTGTTCTTCATCCCAGTCCTTCTCAGAGAAGGACTTATCTATTTATTTTGCCAACACTTTCCCCCTAACTCCCCTCTTATCTTCAGGTTAACTTTTGAGCAGGCTTCTTAGAACATTCTAGACTTGCCCCTGACCATACTTGTGTCTAGAGATGAGTATCTGCTTCCATTCACAATGAAGTTTATAGTGGAAATAACAACTCTGCACTTTACAAATTAAAAAGTGTACATCTTATTAGGGTGTTTTATTACAGTTCAGCCCACACATGTGTTTGCTTTGTTTTCTCTAATGTAAACAGCATATACAAAGAAAAAAAGGACAGGCTGTGCAATTAGATTAACCAGGATTCAGACCCTAGTCTGTGGCTTATTAAACAAGCCTGTTTCCTTGTTTTATATCTGGGGTAACAGATTAACTAGCACAGATCCTCCTGGGGGTTAAGCCTCAGCGCTATCAGCGCTATTGCCTGAGTCTGATACCCAGCCAGGCAGCTAACCCACACATGGCACAGACCTCTCCTGTCTTGCCAGCTGCTCCCCTGAGCAGTGTATTTCAATACATCTGCCTTTTCTGCTACTCACTCTGCCTTTGATGAATTTTCTCACCCCGGTACCCCCATACCTCCAGCATACACCCCAGTTCTTCTACAAGTCTAAACACTGATTCACAGAATTGTTACAACCTCTAAAAGAGTAGCAAATGTAAAATCCTTAGTGTAGTGCCTGGCTCAGAGTAACTAACTTCAGAGATGAGGCTGATAATGAGGATGGCATTTCATTGTAACTAATATGGAACTAAAAGCAAATAAGAAAAGTTTGTGGTTTATTGTGCTGCTGGTGATTTGGTGTGAGGTATTGCTTAGTGGTATTGCCAAAGCCCAGAAATCTATCATGTGCCATGTAATTAAAATGAGAGCTTAGTAACTCATGCAAGAAGGCTTGTGAGCTTTTAAAGTAGAAGAAAACATCAAACATTAATTTAAATGCATTGAGTCATTACAAACCTCTTCTAAAGGATATATTAGGGTTTATTTTGACTGGGAAGGTCTAGATGGAGAGGGGTTAGGACAGCCTCCTTCTGAAGTAAACAGGGATGGGTGAGAAGTAGGATTTAACGATGCAAAGGAAACTCCCTATAGTGAGTTCCAGGTCACAAGGTAAAGATAAATGAAAATCTGACTGAATGCTTTAATTTAATGTATGGGAGTTGAACACTCACAATTTCTCAGGTCACACTCATCCTATAAAAGCCACAGGTGTCCTGAGGACAGAATGACTTTTTGAACAGGTGTCTGAGACCAGTGAAACTTTGACTTGAGGTGTGACGAATGCAAAAGAAGAGCCAGTAGAGGAAGGGAGAGAAGAAAAGAGAAACATACAAAAACCAAGTTGGTTCACACACAAGGAATAATGTCCTCAGGAAAGGAAAGGCCTCCAATCTATCCTATCTATCCATTTCTACTTCTCAGTAAAAAAAAAAAAAAAAAAAAGAAAGAAAGAAACATTACTGGTCTTGTTAAGAGGAGCTCGGGAGAAGACAGGGAGGAATATGCATATGTCCCTCCCCTCTCTCAGGCCATAGATGATTCATTTTTGAACAGACATGCACACTAGTCCAAAAGTTATGATACCCCAAACCTGAACTCAAAACTTTCATGACAAATAAATGTCTTACTTATGGGCATAAATGATATACTTAAAATGGTAAAGACAGAGCTATACTAACATAACTTACAGTTAGAAAGAACAACAGAAACTCAGGATAATGCTGATGATGTAGAGGTAACATAGAGTTGTTTCTAGAATGTTTAGTCCTTTTAACTCTTACTATGTTCGGAAGAGTCCAGCCCAGATGACAGAAATATTAGTAAATCATTTAACAGAAAGGATTTGCTACAAGGAATTTTTTTAACAGATGTTAAAGAACTTAAAAAGGGAAATTACGCTTTTTGCAGCTACTCTGTTGCAAAAAGGGATGAAGGAACAATGGGGGGAAATAAGCAGAAAATCCAACAGCTGTGGGCACGGATATGTTACAGAGGCCAGAGTCTGCTAAGAACCGCTTCACTGGGAAGACATCAGGGGATTGGCCACCTGCCAGAATGTACACCCTGCCACTCTATTACAGCTTCTTCAAGGACAACAGCGCTGGGGAGGGATGAGCAGGCACAGGGTGCCCTAAACATCTTGGGGGATACACTGTCGGAAAAAGAAACACCGTTGGAGAAAGAAAGTCAAGGTGAAGGCTTGCCTTTTCACACACATAGTAGATCTGGACACATTTAGTGAAGTTCTTAAGTTGTACAATGTGCTTTCCCAATCCTTATCTTTAAGCAAGAATGTTACACAATCACCAGCTGTCAGCATTGTAAAGTCCTTGGATGCACGGTTCTCACACATACCATGTTTTATACAAAGGTATATAAACTGAAACCAAACCTCTAAGAGGCAAGACCTGCATTCAGTGAAATCGGAAGGCTGTTTCCCCGTTCGAGATCCTAAATTTTCTCTGAATTACCTTTTTTTTTTTTTTTTAAAGATTTATTTATTCATACAGAACTGGGGTACAGGCCAGAGGCCCAGGGGCGCTGAGAGGCTTCACCAGAGACAGAGTGGGGAGCAGAACAGGCAGATCGACGAAG
>NW_004567102.1:71053905-71074697 GCF_000260355.1 Condylura cristata | reverse complement strand
AACCCGCTGCGCCACCAGGGAGGGCCTGAATTACCTTTTTAACTTCTCTTTGAATTGCTTCACAGCGGAGTTTCTTTCAGTAAATAGGGATATCGCTACAAGAACAGCAAACAAGAAGCCTCAAGTGAAACCTTTCGTCCCTCCCGCAACTTTCAGTGTTCCTCCAGCGCTGACTGGCAAATGCGGTTTGTGGGGTCCAGTCTCCTGCTTCAGATCCGAGTGCCAACCAAAGGGAAAACTTGACCTCCATTCATCCTTTTCCAAGTCTTTCAGAGGAGGAGGATGTCTAGAGGACTCTGAAATTCTGCCCATGCCCTCATTCCCTCCTTACAAAAACAATTTTTTTTTAAATTACTGGAGGGTCTTTTTTCTCTAAGATGAAGACAGTTGATCTCATCTGAAGCCCCTTTCTCTTTATAGTACATTTGAAAAAAAGAAGTAATTGTGAGGGAAAGAGGAATACATCTGAATTAAATCGTTTGTTTCTTTATTTTCAAGCTGAGTCCAACTTTCACAGCTCCTCAAGGAGCAGCGTGAGACTGGCTGTCAGGTTTTCCTGGTACTATTTAAACACATTTCTGAATTTCAACCCCTCCCCTCCCTTCCTGAAGAGCTTGGAGCCTAGGGGGTCCATGGTGGCCATCCACTGCACTGTCCACAGGCTTGGGAGACTCCATCCTGGCTGCCCCACGACTTTCTGACTTCGCTTTCCTCATCTGTCCATTGGGACGGTGACCTTTTGTAGGTGGTGAAATCAAATGCAATGTGTGTTAGAGCTTCCGACGGTCTGTTGAGAAATGAATGTTGATTTCATTCTTCTTCCTGTATTGAAATCTGACATTTCAAAGATTTTAAAGGGAACATCAGCGAGGCCTGAATACCAGAATCCTATTTCAGTGGGCGCTGGTGCCTGAGATTGAGCTTCTGCTCAGCCCTTATTACCTCGTGGGAAGGCCGTGGAAACAGACTCAGCACTGAAATCCCGATGGACTTAGAAATCGCCGGGACCCTCCCCTCGCCCGGGGCATTCAGCTCCCCACTCCCTGGGCCGGAGGGGTGCGGTTCCGGCACGCCTCCCTGGGCTCTGCGCCGCGGGGAGCGCCTCGCGCCGCGGGAGCTGAGATCCCGGGGGCCCCACTGGCAGCCCCCGCTGCATCCTGCAGTCGGAGGGGGCTTGCGACGCCCCTGGCCGCGCGCGGAGATGTGACCCAGCCCCTCCGCCCATGTCGGTGCCCCCCACCCCCGCGAGGGCGGCGGCCAGAGGGTCCCCGGAGCCCGGCCGGCCGGCCTTGCTGCTGCTGATCCTGGCCGCGCAGTTCAGATTTGCAGGTAGGTGGGTGGCGTCGGGACGCAGCCCGGCCCGGGACGCCGAGGTGGCCGAGCCGGTCCCCGCCGACGGCCTGCGCCGCCCCGCACCCTCCCGCCAGCCGGCCCGCGGGGTTTCGCTGGTGGCCGAGCGGAGCGAGCTCGCCGGGGACCCTGCGCGCAGGCCCCCGACTCTGGGAGAAACCGGAGGAGAAACTCGCCGCCGCCTGGCGCGCTGGGTCAGGCTTGCACAATCCGCGGTTCTCTTTGCCTCGCGAGGTTTGCGGGTAGGTAGGAGGAACTTCCAGAGTGGTCGCTCGGAGTGGTACCCACGTCGGCGACAGCGATAGTGCGCAGCGCCCTCGCCCGCGCGTCACGGGTCGGCGCCTCGCCCCAGGGAGGCCTCACCCCGACGTGCCCTTTGGTGTGGACCCCGAGCCCCTGAACTGGGACCAGAGCCAAATGATGTCCGCCTTAACAAAAGCAAACCCCGAAAAGGTTCTGCTTCTAGCCAGGAGATCTGGAAGTTTCTTCTGTAAGAGCCTCTTGCATAGGCACTTCTGTTCCTTTGCAGGTACAACCACATACAGATTTGTGCTTTCCGGTTTTTCGGAAATAGCAAAACAAATGAATCAAACAAATGTTGTTGTTTTTAATTTAAACTTTTTGGCAGTTGGAATACAGTAAGCCACATTCCTTTGTTAGCCGTAATTTTATTTTCTTTCCTATACATTTAAGGTATGAGAAAGGTGTTTTGTTTTGTTTTGTTTTTAAAGTAAGCTATCTGGGGTACTTTATTTTTTGTTTTCTTAATTAAAAACAACTATAAAGTATCCCAGAATCCTGTGCTTTGTACACACTTGGTTCGGGCTTCTGTTCATTTTAACCCCGAATTGAACAATGGCAGTGAACAGCAAGAAAGTTCGACATGAAAAGCAAGTGTCCTTAGTCGTCCAAGACAAGGCTGCTTAAATTGACTATGGCTGCAGAGATTTTTTTTTTTAAAGTGTGCATATAGATCTCAGATTTTTAAATGAGAATTATTATACTGAAAAAGTATGTCTTCTAATTCTTAAACTTACCAGAAATTTTTCTTATTTCTTATTTTGCCTTTTAATATTCCTGGATAAATTGAATGAGATCAGATGATAGTTGCCTGGAAACCTTATTACCTTCTTAATAGGATGTGATTTCTTTCTTGATGGATCTGCTGACCACTGTAAGCTTTCTAGGAGTGATCTGACATTGCTGCTCCTGGTGGGTGAATGCTTTTAAGTTTTTGAACTTTTTTTTTAATTTTTTAAAGATTTATTTGTTCATACAGAACTGGGGTACAGGCCAGAGGCTTAGGGGCGGCGAGAGGCTTCACCAGAGACAGAGCGGGGAGCAGAACAGGTAGATCAACGATGTACACTGCTGAGGGTAGCAGCAGGCGGGTCAGGAGAGGTCTGCCACGCCATGTGGTCGCCTCAGGGGCAGGCAGGAATTGAACTCCAGCGGAAGTGGCTTAAGGTTCTAGTGCTGCGCTTTAACCGGCTGGGCCACCAGAGAGGGCCCAAGTTTTTGAACTTTTAAAGCAAAAAATCCAAAGTCACACAATTCTGTTTGAATCAGACGTACAAGCCCAAAATGTAAAGGGAAAGAATACAAACTTAATGCAGCATCAATATTTTAGAAAACTTTTGGTATTTAATTTCACATAAACTTTTAACAGAATTCTGAGCTTCTGTGCTGCTTCCGGAAGAACATAGTCTCCCGTCCATTCTCTAAGCTCCTCAGAGAGAAAAGTTTCACGCGCAAGTTTATCCTTGGCTTATCAATTTTGTTATGGTGGTGTATTCCCATTTCTTATTTCTCAGAAGAGAAAGAATCTTGACCAGCATTATGGAAAGTCTGAGTATTTCATTTCTGTTTATAAAGTACCACAAAATACTGCATCTCATCTTGTATTTTCTCTTCTCCAGGTCTGGAATTACCACTTCCCCAAGCAGTTTCTATTCCTTCTACTAGAGAATAGTCTTTAGAAACTAAGATCTGAATACTGGACATGCTCATTGCTGCTGGGATATTATTTTTTGGTTCTAGCTAGCAGACAGAACCAGAAATTATAAATTTGTCTAGTAACCCAGTCATCCACACACATTTGTATTTCTGTATCTCTCTCCTGTATTTATTAAGGACAATACGGTTACACAATACCTCTAATTCTAATTCGACAGTACAGCATTCATTCTGGCCTTTCTCAAGCTTTATTTGTAGTTTCTCTCTCCAACAGTGAGAAACTAATATCAACATTGTCTATCATAGATCCACTTACTTGTTAAATTCTAGTATAAAGTTGTTTCAAAAAAGTTGCTAACCCATGATCTAGGGAGAAGTACATTTTCTAACTAGATTGTAGCATGTATATACAGCCAATGGACAGAGGTCTCCTTTCTCTCCTGGCCTTGACACTGTGTGTGTGTGTCTGTGTATGTGTGTATAAGCTCTCAGGAAAACAGAATGGACATCCTTTGTCCAATACAGATTTGTCAGTAAGTTTTCCTCCTACTTCTTGATTCTCAACATGTGTGTCTTTTCATCTGGCCCTTCAACCAAATATTACAGACTGGGTGACTTAAAAGAACATAAATTTACTGTCTCGCAGTTCTAGAAGCTAGAAGTATGAAGTGAAGCTGTTGGCAGGGTTGATTCCTTCTGAAAGCAGCGAGGGAGCATCTGTTCCCTGCTTCTCTCCTCGCCTTACATGGTCGCTGGCCAGTTGTAGCTTTCTTTGGCTTGTTTACTCGTCATTCCAATCCTCTGCCTTCACAATGGTCTCTTCATATAATCTCCTTCTGCATGTTTCTCTTTGTGTCCAAATGCTCCCTTTTTGTGATGAGCATACATCATACTGAATTAATGCTGATCCTAGTGTCTTCTCTTTAACTTGATTACTCCTACAAGACACTCCATCCAAGGTCACTTCATAGAGTAGTGAAGATTAGGATATCAATATATTTCTTTGGAGGGGTACAATGCAACTTTGGCGGATACAATAAGTGTGTCATGCAGGGTAGTGAGTAGGATTTGTGGACTTGACTTTGGAACTAGAACTGTACGCTATCAGAAACAGCAGGAAGTGCCTTTGCTGGGGCTGGAATAACATTGTGAAGTTTCACTTTCTTCAGACTCATTCTCCTCAGACCTCTATTTCTCAGGGTCACTTTCACTACAAAATCCTCACTCTCTTCTCACTTAAGAATATCTCTATAATTCCAACTGATCTGGCCCTCTACTTTAGATTAAAATGTGTATATTGCAAAAGGTTCTAAAGATGATAAATTATCTACTAAATGCTTTATCTTTTTATTTTAAAAAATGGTTTATTGTTTTTAAGTGGAAAATACAGTATCACATGCAGCTCAGGAGCACGTAACTTAGGGAAATGAGATAATCAAGCTCATCATAGTTAGCAAAAAACGAATAACGTTGGACTCCCATGCATCCATTTTACATTTTCAAAAATTAAAAATATAACTGGATGCAGTGTGATTTTTAAATAATCTTCCTTTGAGCTCTTTTTAGTCATTAAATCATGCTTTCATTCAACATCATTCATATAGTATCAGGAGTTCCTCTAAGCATTGAGATGAAGAAGAAAATAAGATCTCTTTCTTCATGGAGAATTTAGTTTCTAGGAATAGGCAATTAAATTATTATATTGATGTATAATTGTCAAAACTCAAGCAAGTTTTTTGGGGTGGAGGCACAGAACAAGGTGAATTTTTTTTTTAAAGATTGATTTATTATTTGTGCATACAGAACTGGGTATAGGCTTTAGTTGCAGGGATAGTGAGAGGATTCACCAGAAACAGAGTGGGGAGCAGCACAGGCATATTGACAAAGTACACTGCTGAGGGGAGCAGAGGGCAGATCAGGAGAGGTCTGCCGTGCCATGTGGGTCATTCCCTGGCGAGGAGGCTGCTAGCTTCACAGTGCTGCGCTTTAACCCATTGTGCCACCAGGGAAGGAGCCAAAGTAACTGATCTTAATCTAGGGGTCAGGCAAGGTTTCCTATAAGAAGACTCCTTTACACTAAGATTTAAGAGTTGCCATTATATACATTTAATCTACGGATCGATCTACCTATCTAATGTAGGTGATGCAGATGTGTTTTTAGCAGATCATATTCTCCCTACTTAAAGAAAAATGATGCATCAGAAAAGAAAATAAGGTGTCCAAGTAAATGGCTAACTGAATTAATACTGAAGTATTAATTAGGAAAAGCCACCTAATTTCAATAGTCATAGCTAACTGCTATCCACATTACATTAGCTAATTGTAATTCAAATCTTTTCACTTGAAGTATTAATTTAAAAAAAAGGATAAATCCTGCTCTAAGCACATCTTACCTATGAATTACCAAGTACTTAATACTCCTGTTCACGCCTCCATTTCTTTCTTACAAAACTAAGAGTTTACAAAAACCTAGCAACAAATAACAAAATCGCATGAAAAAGATGCTTTTGAGGATGGTGTAACCCAGTGGATAACAGTAAGGAGCTTTGTGCCTATAGAGTGGTCTGATCTTTGTAATTAGGACCTCAACAAGTCACTGTGGTCTGTGGCTCTTAGCAATACTGAGCTAAATCACAAACACTGATTAATAAGCACTAATGTGATGACTGTGGTTTTCTAAGAGTGGGTGGTGTCCCTGGTGCTATTTCCCACTTCCTGAATCAGCAGAGGCCCTTGAAGACTCTACATTAATGAGCAAGAGCAAAGGGTATGATTGATTCGTTCTCCTTGTTGCTCCTGGAGCAGATCCACTGCTCCCCAGAGGCACTGTGCCCCAGGCCTCCAACTGTCTGTGGGTGGCCTCCCCATTGTAGCTCTGCTTTTATCCTCACCACTCTTTTTATTTATTTATTTTTTAACATCTTTATGGTAGGGTAAGTGCCACAAAGAGCTAGTCTTCAATAGACCAATGTAACAGGTAGCACTCCTGTTCATTTGATTGCATTTAGTTACATGACATATTAAAGCATAGTTCTTTTTCTTTCTTTGGGTAAGATTTTTAATGGTTTAACTTTCCTTAAAAAGTTTAAACATCCTTTTAAAACTTTTTTCACATTATAGGATTTGTCCCCTCAGGTGTGATCTCCATAGTTTCCCACCACCAAAGTGCCCATAGACCTCTGCCACCCTCTCTTGTGCCCACTTCCTGCTCTATTCTCTCCTCTCCACATCTCCTCTCTTCTCCCCTCTGCTCCTGAAAGCCTCAGATCTGCTTTTAGGGTTAGTCTTTATCTGATCCTAGGTTTGATTTCCTCTAGATTCCATACATAGGTGAAACCAGCTGATATTTATGTTTTTCCTTCTGTCTTACTTCACTTAGCATAATCTCTTTCAGGGATTATGTTGCTGCAATATGTATGAGTTTGTCTTTTCGATGGCTGAGTAGTATTCCATTACATGCCATATCTTATTGATCTACTCATCATTTCTGGAGCATTTAGGTTTCAAGGCATATTTCAACCCAGAAGAGGTGTGATCCTAGTCTTGGTCACCCTCAAAAAACATCAAAGTATTTACCTGTCACTCTACAGGAGAGTTATACCCTACTGAAAACACCTCACCTGCCTGAGTTTTGGTGATGGCCACTGTATTCTGTCTTCAGGTTGTTCCACTGGAAAGCCTGAGATCAACTTCATTTTGTCTCAGGATCCCAATCAACAATGAATAAACATAAATACTATTAATTATGTCTAAATATCTACTCAATATATGTTTCCAAATTTTCACTAAAAATTATTTTAAGGCACTCATTTTTTCCTATTGATTTTCCTGACATTTCAATTGAAATTGATTAGATTTTCTCTCTGAAAATTCTGAGTGATAAAGATATTACTGGAAGAATTACATTATTTTGTGAGAATCAAAAGAAGTACTAATAGTGAAAATGATTTGAGAAAAAATGAAAAATTATGTTCATATTTGATAGTTATTTTGTGGTTCACAAAAGCTTTTCTTTCTAATACCTCAGTGCTCCCAAATGATTTATCTTTAACTGTATTTCTTTCCTTTCCTTTCTAAGGCAGGTGTTCAAGTAAAGAAGACTAACCCACTTTCAAATATCTTTTCCCATGGTTATTGTAATATTCATCATTATCAAACAACATTCTGAAGATCACAAAATGTAAAGAAAATCAAGTCCCTGACCCAAAAACTATTTTCTGAAACGACAGAAAGTAGTGGGACTGGTTTGCTAACACATAGTGGAACTGACCTATACAAATTTAGATGGCATCTTCACAACAGGCATTTTAGATGACTGCACAAAAATCCCACAACAGTGTATTTTTTCAGATTGCTTTTTTTTTTTTTTTTTTTTTTTGCTGTTAGATTTGCAGGTAGATCCTAGCATACCTGGATCAGAATAACCCACTAAGTGGCAAGCCTTTATCTGGAAGGTATGGATTTGATCTTGATAAGCATTTTGAAAGCCACTTCCAACTTGGATAATCAAGCTGGAAAATGCTATGCTGAGCCAAAATGTAGTGTAACTATAAAAATAATGAGATGGAATATTTTGCATGCTTATAAAATGCCTCTGGAGAGAACTGTAGCTACAAGGAAGCATGCCTCAAATGCATAAGCTGAGAGCAGTACTCTGGGGTGAGCACAAACCTCCCAGGGGAGCTATTTGGAAAGTCCATTCTTGCTTTGATGGATAAATTCCAACATATTTATTTTAAAAGGTAGTCTCTAAAGTCCTACTTGTATCTAGCACCAGCAGCAAAAACATGTTTGAACACATAGATTTACCTAGTGAGGTGTGGCCTTGAAGAAGTCATTCTGCTTTTTCTGTATGGCTTATGCGTCACTCCTCTAGGTATGGAACACATACCTGGCAGGGACACCCATACTGTTGGATCAGCTTCAGGAAAGATCTGCTCCATGTGTTTCTGGCCTCTGCTGCAGCTTAGTACCTATTAGGTTTTTCTTCCCAGTACCCAGTTGTTAACTATTTGTTGAAAAATGCAAATATATATTATTCTGCCTTGAAAAACTGCAAAGATAGAAAGACTTGAGTTTACCTTATTAAATTCCATATGTCCTCTATAGAAACAGTCGTCTGTAATGTGTAATCTGTAATGTGTACTCTGTAATGTGTAATCTGTAATGTGTAAAATTTATAATTATCATATAATCCCTACATTCCATCATACTCTTCATTGGAGTATTACCTAAAAATAGTAGGAGAGGGTCCTTGAAGCAAAAGTCCTGTCATAATCAGATGCCCTTCTTGACCAGACGGTGAAGTTAGAACAAGTTTTGGCATAATTTGGTAGTGGTAAGGATGCAATTATTTATAATTTCTGCTTTCTGTAATTAATTGGTCAATCAGTGGTGCTTTTGTATGGCAACCCTTTTGGACCTCAATCCCCACAATTGCAAACTTATCCAACCTCTCTGGTCCTTTATCAGCTCAGCTGTAAAGTGGGTATAATTACTCTGGAGGACAACACTGAGCTAATAAGTAATGCCTTTGTCCCAGGCATTTTATTAACTCTCTCTATTTAAAAACACCGTCTGTAATTGTTTCAACAAACCTGTGAGGCAGATAGCATTGTTCTGTTTTACACAGAGGCACAGAGGTTAAGTAACGGAAGGGCCCATAGCTAGTAAGTAGCAGAGCTGGGTGTGGAGTCCAGTGTGAGTCTAGAACTCTTAGAACTTATCTGATCTGTTTGCATAAACAATTACTGGGAGCCATAAGCTAGGACAGTGGCAGAGCCTATGTTACCATAGAGAAATGGGTCTGAGGCAGAACACACAGATAGCAGCGAGTGACCAGAGAACTGATCCTGAGAATTGCTATTAAGGGAAGATGAATTTCATAGGAAGCAATGTTGACACCAAACTATGATCTCGCCTTTCTAGGAGCTAGGTATCTTTTCTCATGGGTGAACAGTTCTTTAACCATAGTTTAAGTGCTATTTAGAAGACTTAATTTTTAAGAGCACTCATGATAAAATTGAGGAGACAAAGTGGAATTACTAATTTTCAAAAGAAATACGTCATTTATAACTTGAGACAAAGGAAATGATGGCCTTCCTGACCATACGGTGAAGTTAGAACAAGACTTGGCACAATTTGGTAGTGGTAAGGATGTAATTATTGATAATTTCTGCTTCCTATAATTAATTGGTCAATCAGTGGTTCTCTTGTATGGCAACCCTTTTGAACCATAATCCCACAATTGAAAACTCAGACAAGAGTTTTCTGATGAACTTATTAAGGTATTCATGTGTAAATCATGCATCACCTCTGAGCCATCACTGTGTTACCCTGTTAAACAGCACAAGCGATAGAAAGGAATTAGACACAGGCAGGGAGGGAGGAGGGGTGTTTTACACTCAGAAGATACCGATGAAAAGGCCCCCCAAATTGTTAAGGAGTAAAACAGCCGCACAAGTGAGAATATGTTAGAAGTAAAACGGCGCAGCTGGAAACAAGGTGCATTTGGCTGAATCGCAAAAGCCCGTGAAGAGCTCATTTGCTAAACTGGCGTTCTGACAGTTCAGCACCCCCAGAAATAAGGCTGGTGCCAATCCATTTGTTCTATGATTTGGGGTGTGAGCTTAGTGGACTATCAGAAAACAGAGCTATGCTTTGAGGCCATCAATCCATGTGAATGCAGTGTTTTTGTTACACATACATTGAGTGATTCCTGATATCAGTGTGGGTGTGACCTCTTTTTGGTGATAATAAATGATCTTATCAGTGCTGTATATCAGGTTAGAAAAATAACTTGTCTCAATTGGAATATTTATTCAGGAATGTATTTCTTTCATGTTTTCCAAGCATGAAATACTCACATTAAGCCTAGAATCACAGAAATATTTGTTATTACTTTCTTTTGAAAATGAGGTACTTCTCCTTTTTTTTTTAAAAAAAAGTGCCAATTCTATTTTTATCACCCCTTTGTATCCTCAAGAAAGATAAAAGGCAAATATGTCTAGATAAATTCTCACCTGTTAATTTTGCTTTCATATCATAGCAGTTCTCTTACCCGGGAGGTTTTGCAGCTGTGCGTCATCAGAGGAGGCTGCTGTTTTCCTATGAAAATAGAGCCCCTTGCTGCCTGCCCGCACTTGTGCCCACAGCCCACATCTCAGTGCAAGCTCAGCCTTCCCCGCTAGGGTGCAAGAATTATGACTTTACTGTTTTTTCCAGGTCTACTCTTGCTCCCATTCAGTAGTTTCCCCCAGGTAAAGTAATCCATTTGAAATATAAATAGGCTCGTGGCTACCTAACTTAAAGGCTTCAATACTTTCAAATGAATTTCAAATATAATAGATTCTGTCCAGTGTTTACTAAACTGGGAGACCTAGCCCCTCCCCTTCTTCAGTTTTCTCTTGGCCAGTCTCCACTTTCTCTTTTTTTTCCAGCACACAGATCCTTTGATAGTTTCTTTTCTTTTTTTTTTTTTTAAGATTTATTTACTTATTAATGCATACGAACTAGGGTACAGCCCAGAGGTGCACGGGCAGTGAGAGGATTCACCAGAGGCAGAGTGGGGAGCAGAACAAGCAGACAGACGAAGTACACTGCTGAGGGGAGCACAGGCAAGACAGGAGAGGTCTGCGGCACCATGTGGGTCACTTCTGGGGCTGGGGATTGAACTCACACTGAGATGGCTGTGGCTAGCTTGCAGTGCTGCATCCTAACCCATTGCACTACCAGGGAGGGCCCTCTTTTGATAGTTTCAAGGATACTTTTTGAGAGGCGTCTTTTCTCTTGGGAGCTTGTGCTTACAACACTGTCCTTTCATTCCAAATGTAACTCCTGTCTGATTAGGTTTTGTGACCCACTGATCCCATTATATTCCCTTGCATAGCCTGATCACCAAATCTACCAGTGCACATTTAATTATTATTTGAATTGTGAATGGTGTCTCCCATCCCAGTAGTGTGGGAGCTAGAGAAAGGTAGGAGTAGAGCTGCCTATTCACCTTGAGATAACCATGTAGCAGGCACCTCTACCAGTTACCTGGGGCAGCCATAGGAAGTACCACACAGTGACGATCTTAAAATACAGTGAGGTACTCCCTCACAGTTCTTAAAGCTGGAAGTCAGTGGTCAGGCGCTGGCTGGGCCACACTCTTTCTGGTGCCTCTGGAGAAGTCTCCTTCCTTGTGTCTTCTAGCTCCATGTGTCCCAGACACTCCCAGATGTGTACATGCTTCACCAGTTCTCCACCTCCAAATGACATTCCCGCTGTGTCATTGTGTCTTCACAGGGCCGTGTTTTATAAGGAGCTCAGTCATAGTGGATTGGGGGCCCGCCCTACTCTGGTATGGCCTCATTTTAACTAATACAACAACCCTATTTCCATATAAGGTCATAGTCTGAATAAATAGGGTTAGGACATTCACATATGTTTTTGGAGACACAGCAGCACTCAGTAAATACTAGCTGAATCAATAGGTTGACTCTTGAACTGATGATTATCATCAGTAAGAGGGGGTTGAAGGGTGATGGTGACTGACTGTAATGTATTCTTTATGGAGGTGGAGTTGAAAGGCCAAGACCAAGGCCAAACTATACTCTACATCCTTAAGTTTTACTGTCTATTCAAAGTGATAAATATCTTGTGCTTGGCAACTAAGAAGACCCCACAATAGACACTGTCTTCTCAGAATCTCTCACTTTTGAAGTTTCCATACATTTTCTGGGCAATGTATTAAAGGAATAGAGTTCCTACTTGCATTTTCTGTGGTCAAATAAAGACAGAAAGAAGGGAAATATTCTGGTAGGAGAAGGAAAGAGAAGGCTTCTGCTGCAAGATATGGTGGGGTTAAAAAAAATTACTGGCTAATTGAATATCTAATATTTTTAATAGTTACACTAATTGTTTTATATACTAGTATCTTATAATATGTGTTTTCCCATGCTTTACCTTGTCTTATTCAACCAGGGATAATTTTGCTGGGGTAGCAAGTGAGGGAAGAGGTTAGGAGCATGGAATCTGAGCCCATCTTCTCTACTTGCAAGCTGTGTGAATTTGTGTAGCTTACCTAACTTTCTCTGTGCCTCAGTTTATTCATCTGTATAATTGAGATGATTGACACTGGGGCTGTGGTGAGGATTGAATGATTTGGTTCTATAAAACTCATAGAATAATGTTGGCTGCATGGTAAGCTAAATGTTAGCTGTTTTTAGTATATAATGGCCAATTTGTCATCCTCAACTAAATGCATGTATAAAAGTTTTTACAATATTTTTTATGTTTTAAGTCATGCAAATTGAGTGTTATTCACATATTATATCTATAGTTAAATAGAATCTCTTAGCCTGTCACCATTGGTTCCTACTTTCAACATTATTTTTAAACACAACAGAAGACCTCTTGTGTCCTACTGAAGATGGAACTAACCCAAGGGAGCAAGCAGTTTTATAATTCTTCTTTGGAGAAAGGTTCTAGTAACAATCATCATTCTGATGAGAGAAAGACAAATTGTCAAAACCCTATTAGTTAATAAAAATTATAAAAGGTGCAGACAAATGCCAGCCAACTCCTAATAATTGATATTCACTTCTGGATATAAAATTTCAGAACCTGGAGAGACAAGATATCTAGAAAGAAGACTATTTAGTCTAATTTTCTGTGATTTTGAAAATGATTCAGAAACTAGCAGGTCATGATGTAACAAAGTTTTCTATCCTCAGGAGATACTCATAATGTGATCTATTTTATCTTAGTAAGGCCACCCTGCAATAATACTTTGATTTGTTGACAAGAAGATAATCCAAAACTGTTATTTTTCCCTGCCTATACAAGCAGAATGGTAACATCAATCCACATGAAGTCTCTACAAAAATAGCTAAATATTCTTTTTATATATATAGTGTTTTTTTAGATTTATTTATTTATGCATACAAAACAAGAGTACAGGCCAGAGTTGCAGGGATGGTGAGAGGATTCACCACAGGGGGGAGCAGAACAAGCAGATCAATGAAGTACACTGCTGAGGGGAGCAGCGGGCAGGTCAGGAGAGGTCTGCCGCACCATGTGGGTCACCTCGAGGGTGGGGATTGAACGCGCACTGGTGCAGTTGTGGCCAGCTTTCAGTGCTGCATCCTAACCTGTTGTGCCACCAGCAAGGGCCAAATAGTTAAATATTCTTGTCCCAAAACATTGTTCAGAAAACAGCAAGATCCATTTTCAAGGTGTTTACCACTCTGAATCCCTGTCAGTAAGTATCTCTTAAACAGTCCAAAATGTTGTAATCCTCCCTTGCTATTAAAAGCTAACAGATTATTAAATTTGTTTATTAAAAGTCTAATTCATTTCTACTCTTCTCTTTGTGTTTTTAATTTTCCTCATAAAGATAACATCAAGCTATGAAAAAATACATTTTTCAAGTTTGTAAAAGGGAATGCTGTTTATAACATTATTAGGAATTGCAGGCATTGTTCCCTTCCTTCAGTCTAATTTGTTATTTGTGGAGTGATTAATCTCTCCATTGCTCTCATTTTTTAGATTCATTGTTGCATTCATTATCTATTGCTTAGTAACAAATTATCTCAAAACTCAGCAGCTTAAAACAACCAGTATTATTTCACACAGTTCCTGAGGGTCAGGAGTTCCATGGTGCCTTAGCAAGTGGTTCTGACTCACTGTCATTCAAGAGAGTGTAGTCAAGAGCAGGCGGGGACTGCAAGGCATCTGAAGGCTTGACTATGGCTGGAGGATCCAGGTCTCACCAACAGGCCTCTTGACATTTAGTGCTTTACCAGCTGTTGGAGTCAGCTACTGGTCACATAGACCTTTCTATCAGAAAAGTCTCATCAAAGGGCAGCTGGCTTCCTAGGAGTAAATGATCCAAGAGAGGCAAAGCAAAGCAAGATAGAAGCCACCATGTTTTTTATGAGCTAAACTTGGAAATGATGCGGTCATGTTCCATAGTTACACAGACCATTCGACAGTGTGGATGGAGACTATACAAACTCTGACTGCCCCAGGGGCGGGGATTACTGAGGGCTATTGGAGGCTGATTACCAAAGCTGGAGTGATGCCTGTGAGTTACTAGAATGCAGACTTGGTGAGAAGATGCATATACATTGTATAGCATTTATGATGAAATGTCCTTTCTTTTCTAAAAGTAAAACAGCTTGATGAAGATGTTGGTTAATGTTTTACTCTTGTCATATTATTAATTCCCTTTAACTCACTATTAATGAGTTTGGTGACATTTTAATAATTGGTATAGCATTTCTAAGAATCTTTAAAACAACAACAAGCATCAGCCCTCCCTGGTGGCGCAGCGGGTTAAAGCACAGTACTGAGAAGCTAAAGCCACTTCTGCATGAGTTCGATCCCACCTGCCCGGAAGGTGACCACATGGTGTGGCAGACCTCTCCTGACCCGCCCGCTGCTCCCCTCAGCAGTGTACTTCATCGATCTGCCTGTTCTGCTCCCCACTCTGTCTCTGGTGAAGCCTCTCACTGCCCCTGAGCCTCTGGCCTGTACCTCAGTTCTATATGCACAAATAAATAAATCTTAAAAAAAGAAAAACTATAAGCATCAATCAAAATCCAGTCAATGAGTATTAATAATTGGCAGCATATTTCATATTTCATTGTAGAAGAGCAAAATGCTTTATTTCCTCATGATAAAAAATAAGCTGAGTCAAGTTAGATTAAAATAAGAAATCTACTTGTCTTATTTCTTAACATGTTTTGGCTATGCATTAGGAATCTGGAGATTCCTGTCAATTGTTTGATTATACTAAAAGACAAATAGAAACCAGTGTTTTAAAGGATAAAGATTATCAATGTAGATAACATTTAGAAAATATGGTTTTCTATAATATCTAAGATAACTTATATTTTATAACTCCACATTCAGTCATTACAAACCAGAATATTCTCGTTCTTTATCCATTAGTTTTGTAGCATTATTTTTGGTAAGATTTCCATCCATGATATTATAATGTATTTATTTTAATTTTAATTATTATACTTTTATAAATAATAACTAATCATTCCTCACATATTAGTATAACCTAAAATGTAGAACCACATTCCTTTTAGATCTGGAAAGATTCTTGGAGTTTTTTCATGTTAAAATTGTTTCTTACTTTTGAAAGTTTGGAAAATACCTTACTGTATGGTACAGGCTGCCTCCTCATGTTCTTATTTCAGCTTAGAAAATCCAATCAGTGGAACTAGTACAGAGGACTGATTGGACTGTGGTAGATGATAGCTAGAGCCTTAGTGGTGAGCATGGTGTGCTATCTACAACTGTGGCAGTATGAAGCCATATATACCTGCAATGCCTATGTAACCTTACTTAAATAAGGTTAAATAAAATAAAATTATTAAAATTTAGAATCTGGTGATAGCACAGAGCAATATTAAATCATTAGCAATTATTGACTGTGTGTTATCTCCAGAAAATACCAATACCACTTAATTTACATGGTTCCAACATTGTCAAACTGTTTCCTTCTCAGAGCTTCACTATTCCTGCCACACATGTGCACACAGGAATCAGTTAATGTGCTTCTCTTTCTATATTTAACTTTCTTCTTCAAAATCAAATTGAATATTCTAAATGTTTAAGGTTAAAAGTAGGAGTCATTATAACTCATGCACACACAAATGAATGTCCAGCCTCTTATGCTGTGGTTACTCTGCCACATGGTGAAGAGCTTATTTTGCCTTAGAATCAGCATCATATTATGAACTTTAATTCAAAAGTAAAGAATTTTTTTTCTCTTCCTTTGGTTTATGGAATTATGCAATATATTATATAGTGCTAATCTTAGCCAAGGATTACCCCAAGCATAGAACTAATTCCTTTTTCTGACATTAGTCTCAGCTAATTTACATAAGCACTGTTGGACTTCAGCCCAGATTGGACCATCCCTCAGTGATTTAGCTAAAATGTTTTTCCTGTTTGTTTTCAGTATCAGAATTTGATATTTTCTAAGTTCACAGACTGAAATATGCATATTTATAGTAAAATGATTCTCATAAAGTCTGATGATTTGTTACTCACTGTCTTGCTCCACTATTTTAAGTTAATGTTGTGATTCTTATATTGGCATCGTGGCATTTTTTCTTTTATTTTAATAAAAGCAATTATTTACTGTGTGTTATCTCCAGAAAATACCAATACCACATGATATACACAGTTCCGGAAATTTAGGAGACTAGAAATAAAGACAGACACTGTCAAGCTGTTTCTTTTTTAGATCTTCCCTATTCCTGCTACACATGTACACACAGCAGCCAGTTAATGTGTTTCCTTGAATGTGCAAGAGGATGAATGTGCGTATGCTTGTTTCTTTTTTGCATAAGAAATTATCTTCCATCCCCACTTAGTCTTTATTTTTAATTTGTTGGTAGTGACTCATTTTATCATTTTTCTACAGAGGATTTAAAAAATTAATCCTCCAGGATACAGTTTGTTTTTTAGGACACAGCAGTTATATGAACCTATCAGTATTTAATTAAATAATTTTTTCATTCACTGGTTTCTTCCTAATGGCTGTTTTATTATATACTCTAGTAAAATGAATCCCAGATAGAACCTCCAAAACTCTGGCATTGAAGGAATGAACTATCTTACATTTTACTGCTCACAATAATGAGACCTGATAGGGCTCAGCTGAGGTCCTGCTGGCCTCATTCAGTGTCTTCACAGTTTCAGTCTATGGCAACGAAACTGGAATGTCCAAGTGGCTTCTTCCTGGTTCCTTGGTTGGTGGATTGGGCTCTACTAGGATATTGGGACAACTTGGTGTGGTCTCAACATAGTTTCCTCAGTAGAATATCTCTACATAGCAGCTCATGCTTTCAAAAGAGTTACAGTGGAAGCTCTAGACCTTCTTAAGCCTTGCTCCTGGGTCCCATCTGCCCAGGAGCAGATGTTGGAAGAAGTGGCCCAGTGTGGGAGGAGGATTACCCCAAGCATAGACCTAATTCCCTTCTCTGGTCCAAGTCCCGAAGGTGAGCTTCCTGGGGGCAGCTCTGGAGTCTTGTAGACCTAGGGTTATGTTATTCTTTTTCTCAATAAAGATCTTGCTTCCTCTCAACTCCTTTTCCAGCTCCCTGTGTCTCTGGTGGTTTGCCTAAGCCCACAAATACGACCTTCTTATCCATAAACATGAAGAACACGCTGCAGTGGAATCCTCCACAGGGCCTGCAAGGAGCTGACATCACTTACACCGTGCAGTACTTCATGTAAGTTGGTCCCTTTCCTTTGGCTAATTTACAAACACAAAACTCAGACTCCTGTAATTATGCAAAGGTGAACCATCTTGTGTATGAAATATGTGTCTCAAGAAACATTTTAGATTTTTCATGTTAACTTTTTCTTATCTTTCATTAAATTAAATTTTAAATGTTCTTCATGTAGATGGAAGCATTAGGGGTTGCAGCAAGGGGTATTTAAATCGAGAAAATTTGGTTAAAATGTTCTTATATAACTGAGTAAACAAGGAAATCCATTCTGTGCAATTAGCTGTTCCTATCAAAGATGCATTCTCATTGCAAGTAAGAAAAATATAAAACAGATAACCAGTGCTGTATTCCAAGAATGAAGAAAATAATCACAACCCCAAGCCACAAGCTTGAAGTACATGTAACAAATACTGTGGAACCTGAAAGTGACAGCAGAAGCTCACAAATCAAAATCCAAGAGTAGATGATCATTTCATAAAACAAGAATGCCAGGTCCCTTGGTGGCACAAGAGGCTAAGTCTCAGCACTTCATATGAAGTTATTTGCACCACTGCAGCACATGTTCAATCCCCGGGCAGGGAGGTGACACAGCAGACCTTGCTTGTCTCACCACATGGCACAGCAGACCTTGCCTGTCTCACCACAGGGCACAGCAGACCTTGCCTGTCTCACCACACGGCACAGCAGACCTTGCCTATCTCACCCACTGCTCCCCTCAGCAGTGTATTTCAAGTAATCTACCTGTTCTGCTCCCCACTGTCTCTGGCGAATCCTTACTCCCTCGGCCCCAGCTCCTGCACCTCTGGCCTACACCACAGCTCTTGTATGCATAAGTAAATAAAATAAATCTTTAGAAAAAAATGTCACAGGACAAAGAGACTTAACTAACCAATCAAAGGATGTGGAATGTTAACATTTCTGTCTCCAGAAATTGAGGAAATGTGTCCATGCATCCCAGGTTGGTGCCACAGAATGTGAGAGAGGAGAAGGTAGGAAAGAAATCAGGCTTAAGTGACACATTCATGGAAAAGGACCAGTGGCAGCTCAGGGAAATGCCTGGAGTGAACCGGATATGGGAGGCGGAGGATGATAGCAGCTGGGAGACAGCTTCCAGAGGTCATGACCTGATGGAAGTACCAGAAACCACATCAGCCTCCTGCAGTCCAAAACCTGAAGTGCTCAGTCTCTCTGGAGGGAAACAACAGGATGTGGTGACCTACCCTCCTTCCTTTAGCCATTTGTCTACTATTCAGCAATGAGCTGGTCCCATTCAGAGTAACAGTCCCAAAGAAACCAGTGGAACATCTATCCATGGTTACCAGGTGAGAGAAAAAAGGGCAGGGGTGGAATAAAAATTAAAAGCTGCTGAAAAGATTTTCTGTGAATACAGGAGAAAAATTCAGACAAATAATTGTCCATAGCTAGAGTCTATAAAGACATGATTTCTAATGGTAAAGCCCAAGATAGAGATAACAAAGATGAGACACTAAGATAATAGGAAGATCACTTTTTAAAGGAAGTGGGTAAGGTTTTGGGGAAAGATGGAAAGAGAAGTGTTATATTGAAATGAAAACCTCGTATAACCAATTCACTGATGGTAATAGTTGAATAGATACTCAGGACTGGAATTGCATATAATAAATGAATGTTTTCTGGGAAAATTTAGAAGTTATAGCAAGACATATCCTGGTGCTTTAAGAAAATGAAATTTTTGGCTATCATAGTAAATTAAGTGGGGGTGATTTCTGTTTGTCAGTCATCAGAAGACAGTGATATATGTTCAGAGGAAAATACAGGTATGTCCTGAGAATCTTAGCAAGTTCAAGACATATTCAAATAGTTGGAAATTTGGGTTTCCATTTACCTGAGACCTTCCTGGGAGAAAGAAAAAAAAAATCCACTAATTGAAGACAACCAACTAACAGAATGAGAAAGATGAACCTAAGCAAAGAACTTAATGATGACAAAAGTATGTCCAAAAGTCTGGGCACAACCATTGAAACCATCTAAACGTAGAACTCAGCGTGAATAGTTATGGGAAATATAGTTACAGAACCATCTGAGACATGTCTGAATCTAAATAGTCATATGATCATTCAGAAGGTACAGAGAAGTATGACCTGATTTTTGTAGCAAGAAGTTACTAAAAGATCTAAAATGACAATGGAGGAGGATTCATGGGCTTCGTGGAGGGAAGGCTGAGGTGACCGCTCCTGGGGAGAGAAGAACTTATGCTGTCAAAACAGTAGTGAGAATGTAAAATAACGGCATGTCAATAACAGTGTAAAACACATTCAACATGAAAGGCACTAAGCATCACTATTAGGAAAATAATAAAAATAATAAAATGAAAACAAAAACCCACCTCATTTTAATAACTAAACTCTCAATATTTTTCACAAACCATATTTTAAATTTAAACACTGTGTTTTTAGGAACTAATATCCTGTAGGATGATGAAACATTTGAACATCAAAAATACCTTTAATTTCATTTCAATTTCTTTTTCCTATTAAATTTAAAATCAAGGTAAATTTGCTACTTTTTGTAAAAGCATGTAGATGGTATAATTTAGTCTCTGCCTATACATTCAACTACCTAACATCCTTCCTTTAATACCTATGTAGAAGATGTCCAGAATCATATATACCAAATGTTTCAGGGTATGGGGCTTCAAGGTGATCTGTTTCTCCGTTGGTTATGCTTTTCTGATAGTTTGAGATTTCTTTTATGCTACCATATTTGCAAATAAAAAAAAGAAACAGTCATTTTTGTGTTTGGAAAAAAAGTGGAGTACTAAAAGCACTGAAAATTTCAGCTGCTATTCACAATGAACTTATTTATCTACAGTCTTATTCTCATTTCTGAGTTTTTTCTAGAAACTGTTGTTTTAGAAAAGACATCCCTGTGCAGAGAAGTGTTTGGGAGTGTGTTCTTGCTTCATTTTCCATTAGGTGGAGCAAAGAGCTTGCTTATATGTTTATGTGAGTCAGAAAAGAAGAAGAAAAATAGGTAGACTATCACTGCTCTGTGAAAGTAGATTCTTTGGATTGTACAACTTTGTTTAGAGAATATTTATAAAGAAACTTTCACATTGGAGTTCTCCTCTGCCTGGGCACGTGCAAGATGGACAGAAGACAGGGCTCAGACCCAGCCCAATGTTAGGTTCCTGTCCTGGCTTTGAACTCAGCCAGGTGAACTTGGGGTGGTCACACAGGATGCTGTTATACTTTTTTTTTTTTT
>NW_004567102.1:71003984-71051890 GCF_000260355.1 Condylura cristata | reverse complement strand
CTTTTCCTCCCCAATACACATGTTCATTCCTTAAATGTGGTGACATGTGTTTTCCCTTCTCCCACTTTAGCTGCTATTTCTAACTGTACTTTGTATCCAGCCTTTCATGCTTATTATTCCTAAGATGTTATCCTAGACTTTGCTGGGTCTTGGTGAATAATTTCATTCATACTATGCATTCAGTGAGCAATTTGGTGCCATTGATTTCAAAATCATTTACCTCCCACTCACACCTTTCTCTTGACTGAGTCCCAACTCCGACTGGGCATCTGCTTTAGATATCTTTCACATGCCTCCAACATGTCAAATGTTATCTTTGCTCTCCCATTTCCTTCCATTTCCCAATCACGATCTTTTTTAGCGTTCCCTATCTTGGCAAATGTTACCACCGCCCCACCTACCTGTCTGAGCTTGGTGACCACTGCTCTATCCACCTGTCTGAGACGAGCTCTACATCTCCATTTCCCTCACCCCTTCATGCACTTAGTCCCCAAGTCCTGTCTCTTCATGTTTCTTCCTTTTGCTCTGTTCTTTCCACTGCCACGAGCTACCTGCATCTTCCACTTGGACCACCACAATATCCTCTTAACCACTTCCCACGCTGCCCCTTCTCTCTCCATTTCATTCTCCAGGTTCCCACCAGTCTGCTTTCTAAAACCACCGCATACTGAGACCTCAGTAGCCCCCCATGCAGCGCGGTCTCTTTCGCTGGCTCATCACGTGCCATGGACCCACTCTGTACCTCGGTATTTCCCATCTGAAAGTATTTCTCTTTCTTATTTTCTATGGGTGTAGTGTTTTTAGTAAAAGAAAGGAAAAATTGCTATGAACAACCCACTTAATAGCATCGTCACTGTAATTATTGAAAATGCAGATTTTTAAAAAGATTTATTTTATTTATGCATGCAAGAACTGGTGTACAGGCCGGAGGCGCGGGGGTTGAGAGGATTCACCAGTGACAGAGTGGGGAGCAGAACAGGCTGATCCGCAAAGTACACTGCTGAGGGGAGCAGGAGCAGTGGGTGGGACAGGGGAGGTCTGCCATGCCTGGCAGATCTGGGAGTGAGGGTGGACTTGGACGAAACTTGCAGTGACTGTGGATAGCTTTATAGGGCTGTGCTTTAAACTCTTGCACCTCCAGGGAGGGACCAAAACTGCAGATTTTGATATATACTCCAGCCTAGTGAATTTTCCCTAGAACTCTTGAAGACAAGTAGATTTTGAAACTTTTTGATAACGTCAAGGTCATTTTTCTTGCAAAAAAAATAGAAAGACTAGTTTTTTTTTGTTTTTGCTTTTTAAAGATTTATTTATTTGTGCATACAGAACTGGGGCACAGGCCAGAGGCTCAGGGGCGGTGAGAGGCGTCACCAGAGACAGAGTGGGGAACAGAACAGGCAGATCGACGAAGTACACTGCTGAGGGGAGCAGCGGGCGGGTCAGGAGAGGTCTGCCACGCCATGTGGTCACCTCCGGGGCAGGCGGGAATCGAACTCATGCGGAAGTGGCTTTAGCTTCTCAGTGTTGTGCTTTAACCCGCTGCGCCACCAAGGAGGGCCAAGACTAGTTTTTTTTAATAGAGCAAGGCATCAAACTGACCATGAGTATGCCTGGTGGACAAAATTTACACAGATAGCTATTAGACAAATTGTTCACACAATGTATAAAATTTTTCCTGTAGCCCAAGAATAATGATAAAATACATGCTTTCAAAATGTACTATCCACATTATAATTTACAGAAAAGAAAGGTGATTACAAAAACTCTGACTCATGTTCCTGACAACTAATGAAAAAAATTGCCAGCAGCAAAAGTAGATTCTCTTTTATCTCAATGACAGGCACTTTTGTTGTTCTGAAGAGGTCTTAAGTTCCATTCACTTTTATATAATGACTAGGTTTTTTCCTATTACATGGCATAGAACACACCTCATTATTAATTCACAGTTTCCTTCTTAGCAGATATGGGCAAAAGAAATGGATGAATAAATCTGAATGTCGAAATATTAATGAGACTTCCTGTGATCTCTCTGCTGAAACTTCTGACTACGAGCACCAGTATTATGCTAGAGTTAAAGCCGTTGGGGAAACAAATTGTTCAAAATGGGCAGAAACAGGACGATTCTATCCTTTTCTGGAAAGTAAGTAACACAATTGTCTGCTAAGTACGTATTAATGTATTAATATCAAATCCACGAGAACTCGTGGTGTAAGTGCGTCAGCCTCACGGAGGGAGAGCCGGGCGCTCCCACTGCCCCGTCTGGACTCTCCATTAGCTGACGGTTTGCAGTGACCAACCAACTGCCTCACCCAGTTGGATCTTTAGAAGGAAAATTCTGGCCACATGATCTCTAAGAGGTCTCCCAGAGCCAAAGTTGGCTCTGAGTGCTGCTAGTATCAATTTTTTATTCTGTTTTATTATTTAGTGCAAGCTATGTAAACAGCTGACAGATTTTTTTTTTAATATTTTTGCTTTATAAATCATTGATGCATGGCCACAAGATTGATTAAAGACTGCTCTGATCCCAGCCTAAGTTCTTAAGTTTCTTCTTGGGAGCTTGTCAGAGTAATGTTGTGATTCTGGCTATAACTCAGAAAGCAATGTTTTCCTTTACTTGCTTTTTAAATGTTTCCATTCCCTGACCTGTGACTGACAGCCATAGAGGACCCAGACAGAGATGGGAGGGTCCTGGAACGGGAGATTTCCAACTGGTATCCTAGATCAGACGTTGCTACTGCTTGCTAAACTCTGTTCCAGATCACGACAACCAACTCTCCGAGGTCTTCAGCAATGCTTCAGTATTCCATGCCCAATTTTTTCCACTTATGAAATCTTACCAACATCATTATTTTTAACTTTTCCAGTCACAGGAGTGTTGTACTTTTATGTATTCACGATCAAGTACAGTTGATCTATGTGGTTAATTCAATGCAACCCTCAAATTTGCTCATATCAGAATATGTGAAATAATGATTCAAGATTTGGCATGGTTTGGGCGCCTTAGTGCATTTTGAGGCTTCATCTATAACAGGGCAGCTTTGAGAGCCTTGATCCCACTAGAATTATATTGTATTTGAATCTAAGGTAATTTTCCACTTCTGAACATAATAACTTTTCTCACTTCTACTTTAAGCACAAATTGGCCCGCCAGAAGTGGCTTTGACTCCTGATGAGAAATCCATCACTATTGTGCTGAAGGCTCCAGAGAAATGGAAGAAAAATCCAGAAGAAAGTACTATATCCATGCAACAAATATATTCCAATCTGAAGTACAATGTGTCTGTTTATAACACTAAGTCAAATAGAACGGTAAGTCAGAAGTGGACCGTGGCACAGAATCTGTGTGACTTTTTGCAGCTACAATCTGAGTACTGCTCTGATGTTTTATTCTCTGCATGAAATCCTGGAACATGTAACATTCAAAAGAGACACAGCTGTAGCTGACTGACATATGGACATTTATAAAACTCCCTTCAGCTTTCCTTTAACACAGAAACCCTGTGTTAATGGGGTAGGCTGTTGCCGTTGAAATTTAGGGCATTTGTCTCCCTCACTTTGCTAGGGAGTTTTTATTTGAATAACATGGGTCACTCTCCAAGAAAGAGAGAACTGTTATCAAGAACACAGGACAGCACTGAATCAAAAAATCTGTCCTTATTATTGAATAATTATTGCTACTATTTAATTGTTTCCAGATTGTGCGGTTCCTAATCATGATCCGCTGGTTAAGAAAAAGCCATTTTAAAGAAGAGAACATGCGTAGTGATCACAGCCATGGGAGGGTCTGGTCTTGACTCTGGAGCATCTTCCACTCTAACCCTGCTTGCATTTCCTAGTGGTCCCAGTGGGTGACCAACGACACGCTGGTTCTCAGCTGGCTGGAGCCGGACACCCTGTACTGCGTCCACGTAGAGTCCTTCGTCCCAGGGCCCCCTCGCCTTGCTCGGCCATCCGACAGGCAGTGCATCAATACTTTGAAAGGTAAGCTTGAAAAAAGCCCTCTGCTGCTCTCAGGAAGGAAATCATATAAACCTGAAGGAAGTAAAGCAGTTTAGACAAGTGTTGGCAAATCTGTATATAACAAACAGGTTGAGGCAAAGGCAGAAATAGCCATCACCAGAAATACGCTCAGCTCTCTTGGACTCTGCCTTTTTGAACTTGACCAGTGTTAGGGAATCGGGGAATAATCAGCACTACAGCCCTGGTGTTTCTGCCAACAAGCCACCCCAGATCATAGAACTTGCTGCCTTGAAAAAAATCATAGGAAGATTTACACATATCTTTTTCTTTTTTGACTTCATAGTCTCTCTGGTACATAGAAGTTCAGCAATCTGACAAGGACATACACTTTATAACAAGAAAACGGGATTATCCTAAAAACCCTTTAAGACAGACTCTTGTGCTCCCCCAATACAAAGTATAGGCCCTTCAACTTAATTAGATACAGTCACTGCTGCAGAGGGCCTGAGACCATCGCTAGTGACGTCTTCGCTCCTGCTGGTGCTTCTCTCGGTCTTGTGTCCTCGCATCTTCTGAACCTGGCTGCCAGGGAACAGTGGGTGAAAATACTCATCCCTGTTAGAAGGCACAGAGTTGGGAGCATGACATTTGTGTAATTGTCCTCCCTCCAGAGTAGGAGGATGTAGAACTCAAAACCTGGAAAATGAAAACAAACTCTCTGGTTAACCTCCAGGGGATGACACGCCGCCTATATTTTTCTGTTTCTTCCAAATCTGCTGGCCTAGGACTTTTGTCACCACCTTTCTCCTGAGCCTATTTCTGCCACCAGCTCTGAGACAGGAAGAATGACACATCCCCTGCCTTGCTTTCCCTCTCACCTCCCACGTTGCAACATGAAACTGTCCCAAGAAATAAGAGGAATTTTGTGAGAACTTATCAGAAATGACAAGCTTTAATTTTGTTTTGTTTTTTTAGAACATAATTCCTTTTATTTCTCTATGTAGAAATGCAACATGGGGCCCCAAGCCAGGAATAATAAGAAATTATAAAAGTATATATATAAAAGAAATTTTTGTTTTCATTTGATTAACTCTGTGTAGTGAGTGTGAATTCCAAATGCAAGACAGCTCTGCTGTACCAGTTCAGTTTGTGAAAATTTCCCTCACTTCCGTAGTACATCATGTACAAATCTTAATTTGACTTCATGTAAATTGATCATAATGCCAGGCAAAATAATAGGTTTAAAAAAAAAAAGATAACAGACATATAAGAGCAGACTTAGCTAGATCCAGGACTTACACAAAAAGCTTTATTTTGAATCTGTGTCCTTACCATACTTTTCCTTTAAAGTAAAAGATTTGCTACCATCTGCCAAAGAAAGCTAAAATGCTAACCAAGCAAAAGACACAACAAAGCAGATTGAAGAGATCATTTTGGTATTTGGAAAAGACCTCTGTTTACTAACAGCTTGATTGGTGGCCAAATGGCAAGAATGAATTTCCAGTGGAAATCATTTAAGCAGTTGGCAGAGCAGGAGCAGCTAAAGTAGACATTATATTAAACATGTCCCAGGAAGCCCTGGGAGCCAAATACCTCCTAGTCTGGGACAGGTAACAGAATAGCCAAGCGCTATTTCCGGCTCTGGCCCTTTCTGTGATATCCCAGATGGTAGATTGCCAGTGGTACCACAGCCATCAAGGCCAACTTTTTAAAAAAGGCACTCTGACCTCTTTGGGGACTATTGCTTTATTTTCAATTTTAATTTTAATTGTGGGGGTTACATTTTTGTTCTTCCATATGTGCACTCATGGCCTACCAAGCCACCTGTGCCAGCACACCACCTGCCTCCCTCCCTGGGGCTAATCTTTGAAAAACATCTCTACTCTCCATGGTCCTCCAGTGCCTAAAATACAGCTCCACTTTATCAAGTTTTTGTTGAAAGCCTGTGCTCATTGTTGTCACAGCCCTTTTTAATTGGGGCAAGCGCAGTCCAGTGACCAAGGATTTTATTAAGGGGATTGCACTGAGTTGCCACCTGAAGTAGGCACAGGTGATGCCCAGCTACCTGTAACACCTGCATTATGGTGTTGTCACCTTTCTGTGTGGAACCTGATGACTTTGTACTCTTCAGGAATTGGTGTAAGTAGAGGCTGCGTGTGGGTGCCCAGTGTGGGACTCTCCCAGCCGGGTATTGTTGACCACCCTCTGCCCATGTCACTTCTGTTTCCAGTGTTTTGCTGGACAGTGAAACTAGATAATGACTTTACTGCTTTCTCGGAGGCGTGGGCAGCAAGTGTATCCAGGGTTTGCATGGCTGACCATGCTCCCAGGGCACTCTGACTGGGTAACAGTATGTAGGAGTGGTCTAGAACTTCGTGTGACTTGTGAACTAGCTTCTTTGTTGTATACTCCTGTAGTAGGGATCTCCGAGGAAGCAGAACACAAAGAGATAGAAATATATAGCTATGGAGATGGAGGTGGATATATAGATATAGACAGAGAGATTATTTTAAGGAGTTACCTCATGTGTTTGTGGAGGTTGGGAAGTCAAAAATCTCCAGGGTAGACCTACAGGCCGGAGGCCCAGAGACGAGATGATGTTGAGGCTCTTGTCTGAAGACAATCTTGTGGCGGAATTCTTTCTTCCTTTCATCAGTCTTTTTCTATTATAGCCTTCAACTGATTGGATGAGGCTCATCCAGAGCATAGAGGGCAATCCACTTTCCTGAAGTTTATTTATTTAAAGGCTAACAAAATGTTTAACATGCCTTTACAGAAACATCTAGAGTAATCTTTGAACAAATATTTGTGTGCTATGGCCTAATCAAATTGATGTGTGAATTCAACCAAAAATTCCAAGAACCCTATAGAAGCTTAATAAATATAAGTTACCATGAACACCTGTTTGTCAATTTTATAGTCTTCTCAGTGGGACCAAGGCTGCTTTATAAAAAACCATTCTCCAGATCACTCCATTATCCGTGGACTTTTACTCATCAGGAGCTTCTAGCACAGCAAGACCTGCAAAGGCATTAATGCCATTCTTAGCATCCACCTGTTCAGTCAGCTAACCTATATACTTAACCAATATCGAGCCCTTCCCAGAAAGTCAGGCTAATGGGAATGATGATGCAGTATTATTTGCATAGCGTTAATTGACACCCTACTTTTCTGTCCTTTACTGAGCATAAGGGAAAGATTGAATCAAATGTTTGTTATGGGAAAATGGGGCAGTTTAACTGATCGTCAGTAGATTGTTTGGGAAATGCTGTGAGGTGCCCAAATAGCAGACACATTACCTTTAAAAATAAATTCAACATGGATGTCTTAGCCAGGTATTTTATGAATGTTGGCTGCCTGGATTATTAATGCATCCTTACTGAAAAGGTCACGTTAATACCAGTTATTGCCAAAGATAGGGAGAGTTCAACTTCTCGATTTATGAGAGTTCCTAAATGGAAGTGACTGGCCCAAAACCTGTTGACACTGCCTTGTTGACAGCCACACTAAATCACACCTAACCACTCCTTTTTCTATTTTTTAACAGACCAAACTTCAGCACTGAAGGTTAAAATCATCTTCTGGTACATTTTACCCATATCTATTACTGTGTTCATTTTCTGTGTGATGGGCTACTCCATGTACAGATATATCCACGTTGGCAAAGAGAAACACCCAGCAAATTTGGTAAGCGAATGCCAAGTGTGGCAGGAACCGTAATTATAACAACGCATCTTCAGGATTACCTCACAGGAGGCTTTAGAAAAGATACTATTGCTCGTATGGGCACAGTGAATTTAAAGTCAAAGAGTTTATGAAGTATTAAAAAAATACTTTCTAGGCCCTTCCTGGTGGTTAAAGTGCAGCACTGCAAGCTAGCCACAGCCACTTCAGTGCAAGTTCAATCCTCACCCCAGAGGTGACCCACAAGGAACACCATACCTCTCCTATCTTGCCCACTGCGCCCTTCAGCAGTGTACTTTGTCGATCTGCCTGTTCTGCTCCCCACTCTGTCTCTGGTGAATCCTCTCACTGCCACTGCACCTCTGATTTGTCCCCCAGTTTTATATGCATAAATACGTAAATCTTAAAAAAAAAAAAACTTTCTAGACTAGATTAGCGCATTAATGTAACCAAAGAGAAAATTCCTTAACCTTGATGAAGATTTTATAATTAGTGATCAGATTAGAGTAGGTCTTGGATACATAGTTAAATTCAGTCATGACCCCCGCAGCCCTTCAAGTCTAGCTGGGTTGTCTGGACCCCCCAAACCCAGCTTTGACTTCCATGAATTAGTAAGAGTATATGTTTAAAACTACCCATTTACAGACTAAATTGCATTTACAAGCTGTTTTTTAATGTCTCTGTAATGTGAAAAGGTAAAAACCATTCTCTTCTCTCTTTATAGATTTTGATTTATGGAAATGAATTTGATAAAAGATTCTTTGTGCCTGCTGAAAAAATTGTGATTAACTTTATCACCCTCAATATTGTGGAGGATTCTAAAACTCCACATAAAGCGACAAGTATAATGGACAACAGTGATAATGGACAGGACCAGAACAACGCTGAACCCTGGGGGGACCAGGAGCCCCATGCAGAGGAGATGGAAGTGAAGCACTTAGGTTATGCCTCACACTTGGTGGACATTTTCAGTGACCCTGAGGGAAACACCAACATTGTTTCCCTAACCCAGCAAGAATTACTCAGCAGAGCAATACCCACAGACAGAACCGCCATTGAATACGAATATGATGTTAGAACTATTGATTTTTGTGTGGGGTTGAAAGATCAAGAGCTCAGTTTGCTGGAGGACGTGTCTGGACAAGGAAAATTATTTGAGCAACAGGAAGCTTCAGCAGACTGGGACCCACAGACACTACTGTGTTCATACACCCCTCAGCTCAGAGATTTAGACCACCCCCTGCCAGGGGAGAGCATGGACGCGGGAGAGACCACCGAAGAAGAGCCACCGACCACACTAGTTGATTGGGACCCTCAGACTGGCAGGCTGTGTATACCTTCCTTCCCTAGCTTTGAACACGATGCAGAGCGATGGCAAGATCCTGGGTACTCGGGGCTCACAGAGGAAGGCCTTTTGTCTCGACTCTGTGATGAGGAGGCTCAGGACAAGCCACAGGAAGAAAATGCAACCTATCTCATGCAGTTCATGGAGGAATGGGGGTTATCTGTACAAATGGAAGACTAAAACCCAAATTTCCCTACACCTGACTCTTCTGTGACAAGGCCTGTGAGTGCAAACTCATGAACGAGAACGATAAAGGACCTGGAAGACAAGTTGCTCACTCAGGTTTTTCATTTTGATGGGAATTACTCATTCTTGTCTCTATACTTATTGCACTTGCTTGTTCTGCCTTATGCGGGTGATTGGTTCACGTGTGCAGGCTTCAGCAATGCTGACGGGCACCTGGAGTATGTTTTTTACCCACTAAGCTTGCAATAAATATTGGCTGCTGGATGCAGGATTTATCCAGGCAGAAGTACCGCGTACAACGTCTTGTTTATTATCTTCTAACTAGCACACTTCTGAAAATATTTTCTGTGCATTTTCCATCTGTATAACTCTGTAAATGATAGGCTGTGAGGGCTATACTCATCTTCTAAATATTACTTTTTTAGAATTTGGTTGTCAAAAGGATGAGATACTTAAAGTATGCAAAGTGCTCTCAGTTGGTCACACTCAAGGACACCACACACACTGTTCAGTCACAATAATTCATGTTCAAAGTAAATCCATCAGACACAGAAAGTAGGCACATAGCTACTTTCAATGGTCACATTTGTACTTTATGTGGCCGAAAGCTTTTTGTTGTTTGTTTGTTTATCTGACACAAGAAAATTTCTAATAAAAAAATATGTGGGTTGAGGAAACAGCTGTCCATCTAGCCCAAACCTCTAGCCCAATGGTTTTGCACTAAGGGGTGTGGGGTAATAAGCCCCAAATTAATATGATGTATAGTATATGTATGATGTATGGAAAGGACAAGGAGAGCAAAATCAGTGGGGTGGGGGAGGGGAGGAGGGGTAGACACCAATGGTGTTTATTCTGTGGTCAAATAATGTTCTCTCACTAATTCAGCAGAGGCATTTTACTTGAAGACTAACTTGAAAATATTTTTAATATTTATAATAATACCTTATAATGAAGGACTACATTTGTTTCTGGAAATGTTTTGTTTAAGATAGTTAAATATATAGACTAGAAAATGTTCAGCAACTGAAGCACTGTGTGCCTTAAATATTGATGGTAAATAAATTAGTAGATTAGATAGTCCTTGGAAAATGTATGAATATCCCTATCCACATAATCTTGAAATCATCAATAAACAAGGATATACAAAAGAAATAAGTAAAATGAATGTCAAGGAGAAAATATGAGAATTTGACATAATTTACTGTGGGAGCTGAATCATACTATTAAACAGCACCATCCTACTTAAAGTCCAGTAATTCTTCCCACTTCCTTCTCCATTTCCTTAAAAAATTAAATTCTGCAGTCATACTATCAAGTTAAACCATATAAGATTGTTAATATCTGACTGGTTTTAATCTTCAAAGACAGAAATTACCTATGATTCACCTAAATATGAATTTGTTTTAATCATTAACTCATAATCCATTGATGCTCTTTCAGGAAAACAGATAAGGACCAGGTTTCCTTATTTATATTTTTGACAAAGGCAGACAACCATGGTAGGAGAGATGGATTCTGGAGTCATGGTCTTTTGAGATTGTCCACAATCCAAACAGTTTCTGATCTAATGATTTAATTTAGAGCATAACTATATTAACCAGAATGTTCTGTTCTTTTCAGTTTTTATAGACATGATTCTGTCAGTTTTAAAGAACAAATTTATACACTAACTGTAAAAGATGTTCAAAAGTGGGAAAGAATGAGTTGTTACTAAGAGTAAACTGGAAATAAAGAGATTGACGATAGTTTGATTTATTCATCCCATTCACAAAATATTTACTGATGATCTACCATGCCCTTGTCTGTTGATTAGGGGTAACAGCTCCCTTAGAGATATTTTGTGGGTGAGAAGAGTTAGAATATAGAACGCATTTAGAATGGTGCCTGGTACCGAATGCTATGTAAGCATTTCTCATCATTCTTATTAAGAATATTAAGAGCATGTGCTCAGTACCAGACAGTGAAGCCATTTAGACACGACAATTTTCTTCAAAGGCGTAATTTGTCTCACTTTGTTTTTCTTATCTAAAAGTACAATAGTAATTTGCTTCCCACTTTTTGTCTTCAGACTGAAATTCTTCAGTGGTGAACCTTTTTTCTAATTTTAGTTGCTTTTACAGCACTTGTCAGTCAAAGCATGTCAGAAGTATCAAGCATTTCTTTAACATTGTTGCTTCGTGTATACATACACAGGTATATTCAATCATAAGCATACAAAAAGGACTGTGGGGAGGTGGTCACAGTCTCAGGAGTGTGTGTCTGTGTGAGCAACAACCATCATGCATCTGTCACCACTGTGGTTAGGTCTCACCAATTCCAAAAACTATCTCTGGAAACTCATGGGGTTCATTCCAAGGCTTGAGGGACAAGTGGAAGTGAAAGTTGACAAGTCCTCTTCATCCTCTTAATAGAGCTGTTCTCTTAACTGAGCTGTTCTCAGTTCTAGGATATCGCAGGCCTCTTCCAAGTCAGGTAAGTTTTCCCCTTGAAAATGGCTGTGAATGGCTCTACCTCAGCACCCCCATAAATTCTAAACAACTTTGTGACTGAAAATACAACCACGGCAAAGTGAGGGAAACTTAATGCCATACTTTTCACATGGGATAGAAGTGAGTGAAGAGGGACATATGTCCCCTCGTCTGATGACATAGGAAAGTTCAAGGCCACTGGGGCTGACATCAAGTAGGAGGAAATAAATGCAAAAGCAAACTCTGAATATTAGAGTGCCCAAGGATGTAAGTTAAATGAGAACATCAAATACACAGGATTCCGTCAACATGGACCGTCACACCTGGATCATAAATCAGTTTCTTTCTGTCCCACTCGATACCACCTCCACATCTTGAGATGAATTTTTGCTAAATTATTTGGAAGAACTGTTTTTCTTTGTTTCCTTTGTGGCTTCCCACATTCTATCTTCCATAAATCATCTAACTTCTTCAAAGACTATTCTCAAAACAATGTGCCTCTAATTATTTAATTCACAGTGATCTGATTGGAGGCATTTTAATAGTAGCTTTTATTATTTACTATAAAAATAAATGGACAGTATTGTATGTATAACTATAATTGAAACTATAACTAGAAATAAAGAGAGGGAATAAAATGTACCTGTCATATACCCATTCAGGTTGAATGACTATAAAGACATTAGGGTAGAGGAATGATTCTCCACTGGGGATGATTTTCATCCTCTGGGGACATCTGGCAATTTGGAGCCAATTTTAATATTCGTAGCTCTAGGGAAGGGTGCTGTTAGAATCTAGTGGAAAGAAGCCAAAAATACCACTACACATCTTTCAAAACACAGGGTGGCCCCCATAAAGAACAATCTTACCCAAAGATTAATAGTTCCTAAATGATATACTCTGGCCTAGAATTTTCCAATTACAAAATGTACATGTTTATCTCCAAAAGAGGGCTCATATTCAAATCTTTTATAATTTGTTCTTTTCACTCAAGAATATATAACAATCTTAACTATACTTAAATTATTTTTAGGAAGCACCACTTGTTCAAACTAAAGCTATCAAGATGGCAGATTATGAATTATTAATTATTTTTGTAAAGATCATGCTTTAACAGTTTGAGTCCAACAACAATCAAATGTTGGTGTCAAAGCAAAGTGCTGGGAGTCCTTTAAAGATAATCAAACTTCTGGCCCTCCTTGGGGGTGCAGTGGGTTAAAGCGCAGCACTGCAAACTTCTGTGCAGTACGAACTGGATCCCAGCCAAAAGCTGACCCACATGGCGCAGCAGACCTCTCCTGTCTAGCCTGCTGCTCCCCTCAGCAGCACACTTCATCAGTCTGCCTGTTATGCTCCCCACTCTGTCTCTGGTGAATCCTCTCCCCACCCCTGCACCCCAGTTCTGTACGCATAAGTAAATAAATCTTTTTAAAAAAATAAAAGACAATCAAACTTCTCACAAATGTCATTTCCTGAAAACGATGACCTTCGCAGATTCGCTGGTGGATGGAGCTGGCTGATTAGCTGTCGCTTGAGAGGTGGGGCTTTCCTGTGCTCAGCCCTCTGACCTCTCCACCTTGACTCTTCAGTGGCAGGCCCTTGAAGGTAACTTTTGCCTTCACTGCCAGTTCTTAGTAAGTGCTCACTATTGGTCAATGATATTCCTCCAGATTCCTTGGCTTGTGGCAGCTGCAAGATTTCTGGCCTATTTTTCCCATTTGTTTGCATTCCTGAGTGCCTAGGAGATGCTAGGGTAAGGATGTAGAAGCATTATACCTCCAATGCTCCCTCCAGGACAGGTGAGGCCCAGGTGTTCTATGGTGTTTGTGCCAGTTTTGCTCTCAGTTTTGTCTATGTGTTTCTCTAAAATTTTACCTCTGGCACCTTGTTAAATCTGGAAGCAGAGAAGGTATTTTCTCCCTTACTTAGCCTCAAGGGATTCCCTTTGATTTCTCAATCTGTCATTCTCTGGGTTAGGTGATCTTGGAGGTGTCCCACAAATTCAGAACTCAGACACATACATGGCTGGCGTGTATGTTTGCAAGCACATGTTGCTAAGACAATGAGCACCGATGGGGTGATCATCGTCTGCCTTTTGCCTGTCCCTGGACTGACTCCTTTGGAACATATAAATTATACTCCTTGGACCAAAGTCCCTCATCTATGAAATGGAAATAATAGTTGTAACTCTCTATAGGATGTGGGAGGTTTTAATGAGTCGATACATTTAAAGTGCTTTGAAGATTTCCTGGCATGAAACAAATGCTCAATAATTGTCAGCAGTGAAAAGCAACCAGAAAGCATATTTAAAAAAAAAAATTATAGAAGCAGCATTCATTAATAAAAAAGAAATTGAAAATAAACATTAATATTTACCAGCAGGAGAAAACTGAAATTAATGTAATATCCCTGTGTGTGCAGCATGAATGAAAGAACAAAAAGAGTGAATTCTAGAAGAATATAGTGACTAGTCCCACTTATTTAAAGTCCTATAAGATACACAATTAAACACCATTCATATGTATGTATATACATACCTATGTTAAAACTATAAAATAAGGCAAGATAACAATTAATTTCTAATTGTCTTTAAAGGCAAGGAATGGTTAACGAAAAGCTCAGGGCCCTGGTCCCTCCCTGCCCTCGGATTGAAGGAGGTGAGAGCAAAAGGGAGCTCACAGTGGCTTCAGTGGACTTGGTTTGCTTCCTTAAACACAGAAGGAAAAGAGTGATCTTTGATTATTCCATCAACTGGACAAACATGTTTTACACGCCCCACCACACGTGAATTCGATTAAGAAAAACACAATAATGGAACCAAAACTCCTGAGTTTTATGTCATCCTCATAGGTTCCATAAGCAGTGTCCACGCTAGTCCACTGGTCAAGGTGTCTGGAATTATGAGAGCTGTTGGATATTGTCCCTCAGGACTCAAGAGAAACAAGAATATTTGTGGTCCAATTCCATTTATAAAGCTTAGTTTTCAAAGTCTTGATGATGTTCAAAATTCCGAACAGGAAAGAGCTGTCGACAAATTGATTAGTTGGGTTCCTATGGTGAACGGCATGAGCTGAAAAACCTTGGCTTTACTGAGAACTGCCATTATTCAGGTCTTAAATACTGGCTTTGGAAATGTGGGTCCCCTTGTCCTACTCACAGTAACTAATGAGTTAATAAGTGACAAGACACCAAGCAGGCAGTCCCACTGGCAAAAATCACAGAGTAAAGAAATTCCTTCTTAAATGAAGCAGCTGCTGGCTGATCATTGTTACTGATTTTAGTATGTAAGGAAGAAGGATTCCAATGTCAAATGCTCTGCCTTTACACTTCAGCTCACTGTTTCTTTCTGGAATAAGCTTGCCTTGGTTACAAATGCTTAGCAATGATTGGCAATTAGAATTTGTTTGCTTTTCCTAAATCCCCTATCTCCTGCCAGCTTGTTGCTAGCAGCTTCCAAAGGGAAAGACTTGTGAAATTATGGATTTAAACAACACTTTCAAGTGGAAAATTCTTTTATGTAGGCACAATGAAGAACTTGACACATTTAACATTGTCCCCCATGTAAGTACAAAGTGAAGTCCTAGAAACTATCATATGCATGGAGTTTTCACATGCAGTAGACATGTTTGTTGCCTATAAGAATGAAATTAGAACGCAAATCTGGGAATTGCTAGAAGGTAGAGTTCAGTTCCAAGTAAGGAAGGATTTTCTATTATGAAGTAAACTTAATTCTTAACTTTATGAGGTACCGAATTCCTGGTTATGGGAAATGTACATGCATAGGCTGCTTTCAGCTGAAGCTATTGTCAAGAGTTTCCTCCATGAGGAATGGGGGTTGGCACAGAGAGCTGTCTTGTTCCTCTAAATGTCTAATATTTAAGAACAACATTTGGGGGACCGCATTGGTAACCTAGGGGTTACCAATTCTCAGCACTATCATCCACCTGGCTCAGCAGACCTCTCCTGCCTCTCCCACTGCTCCCCTCAGCACTATATTTCAGTCAGTCCATCTATTCTGCTCCCTATTCTGTCTCTGGTGAATCCTTTCATGCTCTTCCACCCCCACACTTCTGGCCTACATCCCAGTTCTTCTGTGCCAAAAAACTCCAATATTTGGAATCATCTTATTCTCCACCCCCCCCCCTTTTTTTTTTTAACCCATACAGGTCAATAGCTATAACTCAGACTCTGATCTTTATGGACCTGTACTTTGTGCTAAAGAGAACCAAGTAGTCCTTTCCCTGGAATGTTAGAAATTCTCATCCGTGCACTCAGTGAGACGAGTGTTCTGAGCTATCACCCATGTAAGAAATTAGTGTGAGTCTAGAAATGTCACTTTTTAAAAAAGTTCTCCCTTTTATTACTATCATGGTTAAACTAGTCCCTCTCATTATCATTTTTCCTTAATAAACTGCCATTTTGTTTCCATAAATCTCCTGTAACCATAACTAGCTATGAGAGATGCAAGTAAAAACAATTTCCTTTTTTTTAAGATTTATTTATTTGTGCATACAGAACTGGGGTACAGGCCAGAGGCTCAGGGTGGTGAAAGTCTTCACCAGAGACAGAGCGGGGAGCAGAACAGGCAGATCACAGAAGTACACTGCTGAGGGGAGCAGCGGGTGGGCCAGGAGAGGTCTGCCTCTCCATGTGGTCACCTCCAGGGCAGGCGGGGATCGAACTCATGCGGAAGCAGCTTTAGATTCTCAGTGCTGTGCTTTAACCCGCTGCGCCACCAGGGAGGGCTAGCAATTTCCTTTTTAAAAACATAGCCTGTATCACCCCTCAGTGTCCAGAAAAATCCCAAAGGCAGCTAACCTTGGAATAGAAGAATTTTTGCTGGAAGTATCTGAGTATATTGTTAAATATGACTTAGTCAATATCTCATTTCTTACTGCCCTCAAGCTCTCAGACATACCTAAATCTAAAAAGTCATAATACTGTGCTTTTTCAACAAGAAGACAAAATGAAATGGAGAGAAAAGAGGCAAGAAGCAGGGGGTAGCTCATATCCTATCACTTCCACAAACGCAAAACCCAGTAGCTCCTCTGTACTGCACAGACAGATGAACTGAAATTTACAAGCAGACACTGGTGTGTTTAAGGGCACATTGCCCTTCCACAGGAAAGAAATGGGAGTAATTAAAGATATTCTTATATGTTCTTGACTTCCATAATGTAAGCTCCGTAAAGGGAGCTTAAATCTTTTTGATTTACTAAAATGTTCCCAATACCTAAAAAATTGTTAATCGGGTAGCAGTCATTCAATAAATATTTGCATGAACCAGTCTTTAAAATTGTATGAAGTACTGTCCAAAAATATATCCACACAAATATAGTTCACTGATCTTTGATCAAAAAACAAAGGCGATTCAATAGAAAAATGATAGTGTACTCAACAGATAGTGCCAGAACAATTGGACTTCAACATGAACAACAAAAAGGAATCCAGACAAAGACTTTCCATCTTTCACACACACACAAAAAAAAACCCAGTAATTCAAAATGGATCCTTAACCTAAAATTAAAATATTAAGCTGTTAAGATTTCCAGAAGAAAACACAGGAACTGAGGTTTGGCAATGAGTTATAACAGACCCAGATCTGGACTGTTAGAGGGTCAAGAGCTAAAGGTCTGGGCTGTACATGCACTGCTGTCTTTCAAGAAAGTCAGAATGAAGGCAGGTGAGTCATCACGCATCAGGAACCTAGAAGGAGATGAGGGCAGAGGGCAGGTAAAGATAAGGAGACTTGTGGGGGGCTGCAAGGAACTTGGATTACACTGAATAACAATGGGAGCCATTAGAGAGCTTTATGCAGGAGACTGATATGATTTGATGTCATCAATAAATGGCAGCTGACTCTGAATTTGGACAAGTGTGTGATGGTGGGTCCTAGGCATCTTTATCTGTCAAAAAAAAAACAAAAAAACAAATCAGAAGGAGAAAATGAATTGCTTTGTTTTGAAGGCATGGAGGGTTAAATTGTTTTTATTTTATTTTATTTTGTACTTGCTTTCTAGAAGTTTGGATTAGTATATGAGTTTAGCCTGGAAGTACCACCTTTGCCAAAAGTGCACGTGAAAAGGAATCAGGAGGTGGTTGGGAATATATGTCAAAGGGTTGAAGAAGACAGCAGAACTCAAGAATTATTTATTCTCATAAATTAGAATCGGAAGGAGATTTAACTAAGCTAGGAGAGAATGTTGGCTGCAAAGAAGGGAAACAAGGACAGACTCATGGGAAACGTGGGCATTTAAAAAAGGGCAGAAGCACTATGTTGACAGGAGGGAGAGAGGTAGTTGTAAAGTTAACATTGCCAAACCCTATCTAGTCTCTAGGAAAGGAACAGAAAACCTGAAGTGAGAAATCTCTGGAGATACAGCAACTAAAATGAAGACTCAAAGTTAGAAGAGCTAAAAGAATCCAGTAGAAGCAATACTAGTTCCTGCAATAACAAAATCAGGATCCATTAAAGGTAGAGTAGGTGTATGGCCAAAAGAAATTAAGTTCCAGGAAATCTTTCTCACAAAAATGCTAGAGCATGTCTACAAGAATATAACTATATGATGTGCATTAGTGTATTTACCACAGAACAATTTTTAAATATATTTCCAACAAGAAAATGGCTAAACAAAATGCAGTACATCTAAACAAGGCAACATTAGTCTGGCTTTGAATAGTGAAAAATGTTCATACTAGTTGAAGCAGGAAAATAAGCAAAAGCAATGAAATGTATCAGATTTATAGATATAGATATAGATATGTTCATATCAATGTGTAGTTTTTCTTTCTATTTACCTGTTTTCTCACTTGTCTTCATAGGCTTGTGACGTGAAAAAGAAAAATGTGGAAATCCTATCAAGAGCACATTTACTTTCTGTTATCAGCACTACCTTGAAGAGCAAAGAAGCTTCTAAACTATTGCATTTTTTTTTTAAGATTTATTTATTTGTGCATACAGAACTGGGGTACAGGCCAGAGGCTCAGGGGCGGTGAGAGGCTTCACCAGAGACAGAGTGGGGAGCAGAACAGGCAGATGGGCGAAGTACACTGCTGAGGGGAGCAGCGGGCGGGTCAGGAGAGGTCTGCCAAGCCATGTGGTCACCTCCGGGGCAGGCAGGAATCGAACTCATGCGGAAGCGGCTTTAGATTCTCAGAGCTGTGCTTTAACCTGCTGCACCACCAGGGAGGGCCAACTATTGCATTTTTAAAGACCAGAAAGTCATATAAAAAGTAATTAGGGTAGACTTGGGAACACTGCATGAATGCTAGCATTTCCAAAAATGTCATAAGGATAGGTAGAGTTTATAAGTGCAGACAGGAACATTCAGAACTACACTCGAAATAAGAAAGTAAAACCGAATGAATACAGCTGAAAATGAATAGTCAAAGGTTGTGCCGGGTGGGCTGAAATTAGGAAATCGAGAGACAATAGCTGTAAAAAATGACCATCAGTCTTCACCTCAGTCACAGGACAGGGCTCACATACAACCTTGTGAACTTTTCACTTTCATTTTAAATGTTTAAAAGAACCCAAGTAAATGCCATAAGTTACAAGTGGGGTGAATTTTCTGAATATCTTCATACTCGATATAGAATAGAGGCTCCCTTAGAGCTGCCATTTTTTGTAGACTTTGAAATACAAATACACAATTGTATAAGCAAGTGTCCTAAACTCTGGTGACTCTGTTTTTCAAATACTATTCAAGACTGGACCGTAGGTATGACAGGAAAAAAATATTAAAGTATCTGAGTTTATAAGGATCTTGTAAAGGCTGCCTCTCTGAGGGAGGAGTTGATAAATGCAAACGTCTCTGTCACAGCTGTATTTCTAGGGAATGCACAGATGGCAGTGCTTCAGGATTAAAGTTCATTTGAGGCCTCCAGCAAATTTTTTTTTAGACTCAGAATTGATCTCAGAGTGCACCAGCTCAGCGCGTCTTTGGCAGAGCAGGCCCTCAGTTTGGTTCCTACGGGGCATCAATGCCAGCAGTCCTCTCCTGCAGGCCAAAAGCTGCCTCTGTGTCCACTTGTTCTGACCTCGGGGTCAGAAATCTGAGTAAGTTCGAGTTCCAGACACCCGCTGAGGGAGTGGGAAAGAATCGTGAGCAGGTGCAGCCTCTCTGCCGCCTTTTCCTCTGCTCAAGTCTGTGGATCAGCTTCAAGGGAGGTGGGTGGTGAGCACAGGGAAGCGAGAGGAGCGAGGCAGCACAGGGCAATTATGTCTTCCTGGAACTGCCGCAGGCAAGGCATGACATTTACAGCCAAAAATGGCTCCCTCTGATCCCACAGTCTTCCCAGAGGAAAGTCGGTCATTTCTTTACCATCCTGCGCTAAGCACAAGCCTCCCTCCGTAACTGGAATCACATTATCAGACACCCCCTTGCCCTCAAAAGTGGAATGATTACTTGTGTGTTCAATGTTGCCCACCCCCAGCTCCTGCCTGCCGACCTTCAGACCAGACAGTTCTGAACTAACTAAGTCTTTGCACAGTAGTGTGGCCCACGTGGGGCACAGCAGATCCACAGCCAGGTGATGAGTGTCTCATCCTTCCAAGCCCTCCCTCAACCCCCAGGAGCAAAACTAGACAGCCTTTCCTTCCACCCCAGCTTCCAGAATGATCTCCCCACAAAGTGGTTGCTGAAGTGGGTATGTCTTACCTCAGAATCAACTCTCTAGGCAACTAGCCAGCAATTCTTCCTGAACAACTTCCAGGTTTGGAGAAAATGACAAGCAGCAGGAGGATTCAAAAGAAGCAAAACACATGGCCCCGCTAGCCAAGGGACAAATGTCTGGAGAGAGGACACCGGTGTCCAGTGGAGACTCAGACTGTCACCTGCAAGTTGATGTTCCTCTGCTAGACTTTGCATCAATCAACTCTGCTATTCCATTCAAACTCACACATCTGACCACCTTACAATTTATACCCCATAAGCTAGAATGAACTTTCTTGGAAGTGATTCCGAAGGATGATTTTTTCTTGTTTTATTTTGTTTTTGTTCCTGCTTCAAAACCAACAGAGATTTTATAGCTGATTTTTTTTTCAGCCATATCAACCATGACTCACAGCTGTTTGATAAAGGATAAAATGCTTCTATTTCTCAGGCTTGGCTTTCAAAATTAAACATTCAAGTGAAAAAATAACATTGCTCCCCAGTAGATGTCAGTGATTAAAATCATGAGCATTCTTTTTCAGAGAAGCTTCCTAGTACATCTCCTGCATTCCAGCCTGACCTAATTCTGAGCTTTTCTTTCAAGTGCATCTTGACTTAATTAATTGTTTGCAAGTTGCCCCTTGGAGCTGAGCTTATTTTGCAAATAGAAGCCCCTGAGGAAACTTGTATGGTGCCGGAAGGCTCCAGGGGACATATTGTTTCCTGAGACTGGTGGAAAGAAGCCTCCTTTTGTTCAGGGGATGACAAGGTTTCTAGTGTCTGCTTATCCCTGAATGTGTAAGCAGGCAGGGTGCTGTGGGCAAGCCAGACCATTCCCAGTGTTCACCGATGCCATCAGCTGCCTCTGTCTACACTTCTGCTTTTGCAGAAGCAGTTGGACTCCTGAGGAGATGGAGTGGCTGCTGGCTGGAGTCTTCAGAAGATCTGATCCAATAAGACAAATGGACTTTCCAATTTGCTTAGGACCAATTCTGTTTGAAGGAGAAATATGACTGCAGCCCAGGGCCATGTGCTCACGGGCAAAAGACATCTGTAAATTTCCTTACTCTTATCTTGTTCCCTTAAGGGAGATGACTGGAAAAGGTTAAAGTGATTTTAATTGGTTTCTATAAGTCAAATAAATAAAGTATTATTTATCCTCCACCACATTTGGACACTGGGAGTGTTAGGATAAATGGTGTATGCCCTGCCTGCAAGGAACTTACAAGGATTCTCTGTATACTGTTCATTTGGAATGAGGTGTTTCTCTTCTGCAGAAAAAAATCACTACTAAATGTATTCCTAGTTCTCTGACCTTTTGACAGCCATGCCCAAGTTTTGATTTAATGTGGAAGCTGTAACAGGAGATGCCCTCTACAGAGGCAGAAGCTGATCAGTCTTATGCCAGCCATGACTTTTCCTGCTCCCACACCTGCTCTTGACAGCCTTGACTTTTCCTGCTCCCACACCTGCTCTCACATCCAGACATGCAGGCTGAACTGGAAATACTACCTCCCTGATCTTTCGAGTCTTACACATTTCCTATTTCAACTGCTGCTGTCTTAGTTTAGGGTTTCATAATGTCTCACCTGGAGTATTTTTAATGCATTCTAGTTCTTCACCCTGGCTTCAGCCTTATTTAGTGCTGAATCATTCTCCACAATATATTTAGCTGCTTTTTATTTGCCAGTCTTTGTGCTACATTATAAACCCTTGAGGGCAAGCACCGAATTTTTCAGCTCTGTGACCTGGGTGCCTAGCACAGTGATAAGCTGATAGCAGGTATTCAGCTCATGGGTGTTAAATGTCTGCACCCACAGTGAGCAGATGTGTTTGTGTGTGTGTGTGCCCTGAATGGCTTCTATGGTGATGTTACAGTTCTTCCCCTTCAGTTTACTCTCTGATGTCAGTAATCACTTGGTATGTTTAGTAGCACTTTAACAGCTTTTTATTCATTTGCTTCTGCTACCCTAATAAATTGTTGGTTTTAATCTGCTGTGAGCTGGCAAGCCAGATAATTGAAGTTATTTAGAGAGTGTATAAAGTAAGGACGAATAGCTTCTACAGTTAGCGCAAGCGAGCTTCAGTGCATTTGCTTTGTGGGACTTGGTTCCACTGTGTTCCAGACCGTGGGAGCTGTCAATAGCCTGGATTCTAAGTAACAAAGGTGTTACTGCTTAAAATGTTTTGGTGATCAGTGATATTAATTTCTTTTATTTCAATGAGAATGTTTCAAGTTTGCTTCTGGAAATGTATAACAGAAATCTTTATTTTATTGCATTCTAAAAGTGCTAAATATGAATCTTACCAGAAAAAAAAATTAATAAAACTTGTCTCACTGGAAAGTATTTGGGATGCCATTTTTATATTTGCTGTTTAGCTTAGCTTTTTCAAACACAGTTTAATATTAAATGAGATAGGATGCCAAAATGCTATGTTAAATTGAAGTTAGAGTACCCTTAACTAAAAATGTATGGATGTTGATTATTGTGCAGAATGTCTCCATGTAATCTCATTCTCTGTTAATGGACAGTTGAACAAGACAGCCCTAAAAACTTTCAGCCTTAAGTACCGATACAGAAACTGGTTTCGGCCGTTCCTTTTTATACTGTGGTTGATGGAAAATAGAGGTGCTGGATACATTTGGGGAGGAAATTGCTTTGGGAATCAAAGTCAGGTTACCTGCATGCAAGTATTTGTGTGACCTCAGTTGAGAGCCAGGGCCATCTCTCTTGAAAGTGCCTTTCCCCAAAGCCCTTGCAAATGTCGACTGGAGATTCAGACACAACTGTGTCCCCAGTCAACTGGAAGACGGATGCCTGCTATGGGCCAGAGAGTCCATAGACTGGACTTAGCCGACTAGAGCTTTTTGAAATGGAATTAGTGGATGATGGTAGAGCACGTGACCTGCGAGTTCATGTAGAATCCACACAGGAGTGGCCTTGATGGATTATATGCCAGCAGGAAAAGCCGATGTAGAAAGAGAGGGAGCAGAGGTTCTCGGAAAGTCACAGAGTATGACCTCAGTTCAGGGAATGGTCAGTTATATAATTTATATAATTTGTAGGACCCAGTGCAAACTGAATACAGGGAAATAGTATTGAAGCAACTAAAATCATGGATTTTTCCCTTAAGGATATTTTATTATTATAAAATGTACAGGAGTGTATTGATCAGCTCTGGCTACCATAACAAAATACCACAGACTGAGTGACGTAAGCAACATAAGTTTATTTTCTCACAGGTCTTTTTGGGGTACCCAATTCAGTCCATAACAAGGGGCAATAGTGATACATTACATATATAGCATATATTATGTGTGTGTGCATATAATGTGTGTATACAACACATATGTATATTTATAATGTGTCTCATATATAATGTGTATATGTATGTAGTGTGTGTACATTGTAATAACATATATTACAAATTGAAGAAAATAATATTTGTCTGTCCTTATCTCAGATAAAATAACAAATAATCATGTGTTAGTTTGATTAATTATAACACTTTTCTGGTTCATTTCTGAAAATATATTTGTCTATCAAAATTTATGGTTTCAGCAACTTTGTTTTCAATTGATGTCACTGGAAGCAATGTGAGCTGCTCTTGGAAAATTCAACACTGCAAATAATTTCTGACAATTTTTAATTTTGAAGAGAATCTATCTGCTGATGCCACTGTTTCAGAGCTGTGAGGAATATTTTTGAGGCAGTGGCAACACTGGGATAAATTTCTGTTTAATATTTTAAAATACAAATGTTAGTATATCCAGAACAGATGATTCTTACTGAACAATTTTTCTAAAAAGCTTTAATCTTTCATACAAATCTGTTTCATGTAACTCTGAATTTAATTTTAAATGTAAATTTATACAATGGCATTTTAATATTTCCTCCTAATTTCCTGTAACTTGTAAAGATTATAAAAGAAACTGACTTCATGCTATTTATATAATTCAAACAATGGTTTATGTATTCTATTACTGTCTTCAATTACAAGAGAAAATTAATTTTAAACTTTTTTCTGCATTACATTTGGCTCATCGGATGCTTCATATGAAAATACTGTTTTTCCCCATCAAATATGGTGATCTTTAAATTTAATTTCTAAGTTTGTAGATATTTGTTTTCCAGGGTGACAGCAGTTTTCAAGCCAGAAGTGTTAAAGCATGAAAAAGTCTAGTAATTCCTTGATTAGCTTTATGGCAATATCCACCCATCCATTTTTATTTTTGTAACAATTTACTGAAAAAGTCTTACCATCAATACTTACTATTACCTCAGTGGTTTCTGGCCAAAGATTTAAGATTTGTGCCAGATCCCGAGGGATGGGCTGAGGGACAGAGTATCGAACTGGCCAACTTCCATTAGCTGGGCCCTGCCTCTCCCCAAGGTTATGCTGCTTCTGCTGCTGCCACTACTGTAGCCATTATCACCACCAATCTGGGCTCAGGTCCCAGCCCTGGCATGGGTAGCCAGGCTAACTGGTTGGCATGCACAAGCCAACATGTGGTGTGTGTGTGAGAGAGACAGAGAGGGAAAGAGACACATACAGAGAGACAGAGACAGAAAAAGAGAGAGAGAGAGAGATGTCCTCTGCTTGTGTACACACTCCCCATTACAAGCATGAGTTCCTCATTGGCACATTCTGGCACCATCCCTCAGGAAAACAAGCTCTACTTGTACTTTGTCCTTGGCTGTCCATAAGATGATCCATAGTCTTTAGGGGAAAAGCCCCTATTGAATGGGCATTCGAGGATGTCCAGTCATTGCCCATTCACTCTTTTGTCCTAAAAGAAAAGTTATCCTTTTCAGGGGTGCCCTAGGCCACCTTCCCTGAATTCCTTACATACAGAAGTGATCATATAATTAGTTAAAGCCAATGAAAAGTAATCAAAGGGCTGCTGAAGATCTCTAAGAGTGCATGCCGTCATGGTCTGCACAAAGCCTTCTTTCTGTTCCTCTCATTCCTGCCAGGATTGCAGACTTGAGTCTGGTAGTAGAGACAGAAGCAACTGTGGAACACTGTTCTCTGATAACTGAAAACAGCTACACCAACCCCAGACTGCTGACCTCCATGTTTCTTGTTATATTAAAAGCATAAACTCTTCAGACTACCCCTGGTTCAGATTTCTAGTACATGCAGCCAGGTGTAACCTTAATCAAGATACCCCTTTACTTAAGTTAGATTGGATGGGATTTTATTTCTTGCCATGCTTTCTGTATACCCCATGGCTCCCTCCTGTGCACAAGGGCCCTTGAAGGTGCTTCACTCCTATCAAAGTGTATCTGCAGCACTGTTAGAGGGCTGTCCTCTGGCTGCCAAGCCTGTTAGTCTTAGAGCCAACAGTGCATAGAATTTATATCTCCTGGTGGCTCTCTCTAATGCTTGTCTAAACCAATGTGGTTTAACTCCAGAATTAAGCAAGAGTCACATCCTGTGGAATGTGAATATAATGCTTTAGCATGTTCTGACTCCCCCACATTTTTCCCCGGGACATGTCTAAATAAACAACTTTCATGTGAATTCTCATCTATGGTCCTCTTTGGGAAACCTCCTCTTTGGGAACCCAACCCAATGCGCAATACAAAGATCCCACAATAGAATAGATATTACCAGGTGCCATGGATTGAATGTTTGTATCCCCTCCCCGATTTCTTTTTTGAAACCCTAATACCTAATTTGATGATATTTGGGGTACTTGGAGGTGATGGAGGCTTTTGAAAAGTAAATAGGCCAAGAGAATCAGCAACTTTACCCAAAAGAAAATGGAAGAACCAAGGTGTCTCTCTTAGAGAGAGGAAAGGCCCCCGGCACACATGTCCAGAACCCCGCCACGCTGACATCTTCATCTCAGACTTCCATCATCTAGGAGCACAAGAACTAAATGTTTGTTGTCTAAACAACCTTATCTATGATATTTTTTATTATAGCAACCCACACTAACTAGGACTCTAGAGAATTAAACACCACCCAGTTCTGGCATCTGTTCTCTTGAGGTTTCAACAGAAAAAAAGCTCTCTTCTCTGCATCATGCAATAAGCTCCAAAAGAAATACCCACCCTTCTTTGTGACCCAACTAAAAGCAATCTAGGAATTTACTTATAATTCCAACATTATTAGATACTTGAAACAGACATCTATTTATCAGCTGGAATATAGTACAAATACAATCATCATAAGAAGAGAACACTCTCTCCTGATACCAGAAGGATGAACAAGGCATGCAAAATACACACCAGCCAAACACTGACTTTGGCTGTCTTCCCCACTTAAGAACAGCTCTAGTGGAAGAAGCACTCCAGCATGGAGCAGCTTGCAAGGGACCACAGTTTGGGACCCTCAAACTTCTCACCACCTCCAGCAACTGCATTTTTCTAACCTTACCATCCTCGTTGTCCTACTGATATTTTCTATTAGCCATTTTAAGATGTATTTCAGAGGTTAAGTTATATGTAAAGGAAAATGTAACAGCTGTCTTTACAGTGTGATTATTATTTTTCTTGATGCTATGATGTCCCCTTGATGTCAGCAAGACTAGAGTTGTTTTTAAAGACCCAAATCAATACTTTCATTGAGAAAATTGGATCGTGCTGCCTGGAGGCTCAAGATGAAAAGCTCACGTCTGAGGGCTGGGATGTAGGCAGATGGCTCCAGGTCCCTGGATGTGATTTGATTACCTGTCTTTGCCCTATCCCCTTTCTGGGGTACGTGAGGAGAAGCACAGAGGCAGCTGGAGTTAATCTCTTTTATGAAGCAGAGGTACCTGTCCATTCAGTGACTAGAAAGCACAATGCGCCTTTAGGTTTTAGGGAAACACAACTTTTTGAAATTGGGAAAGAGGGACAGCTCCTCTCTTAAAGAGGTACATCCATTTTTTTTTTTTTAAGATTTATTTATGCGTACAGAACTTGCGTACAGGCCAGAGGAGCAGGGGCGGTGAGAGGCCTCGCCAGAGACAGAGTCAGAAGCAGAACAGGCCATTGACAAACTACACTGCTGAGGGGAGTAGCAGGTGGGTCAGGAGAGGTCTGCTGTGCCATATGGGTCACCTCTGGAGCAGGGGTCGAACTCATGCTGAAGTGACTTTAGCTTCTTAATGCTGTACTTTAACCAGCTGGCCCACCAGGAAGGGTCCCAGTACATCCATCTTAATAACACATTCCCTCTGGTTCCCAGCTTTTACTGAATCTTTATCATTCTAGACTTCTGCCCAGCAAGGTTTAGGAAATGTGCCGACAAAGCCCACCATTATTTCATAGACTTGTAGAATTATAGAGCTGGAAAGGAGGCCCATTAAGTGCTGAGCTCAACCCTTGTGCTTCAGGAGAATGGGGCCCTTGGCACTCTGGTGTGGTACAGCCATGTGCTTCATCCAACAAGACGACACCTGAGTGTCAGCTGGAGACTTGCTGGTTACATCAGAGATCTCAGACACCTTCAAAAAAGGAAAGGAAGGGATGTGGCTGAAAGAGCTTGAAGACACGCCCAGAACCTGGTGGTAGAGTCAACAGCTGAGAAGGATTAGAAACTTGAAAACCTCATGAACCCACCCTGCACCTTACTTCTTCAGGAACTGCAGATTTCCTGCACATTGGCTCATTATCATGCACATGGCCACAAGCACCTGCAGCTCAAGTGCTCACCCTGACCACTCAATGTCCCAACTACCCACGAGGGAAACCTAGTTGGCCTCCTCACAGTCACTGGAGAGTCCACTGAAACTGCTGGCCAGGTGTTCAGTTTGAATACAGTCATCCAAGGGAAGTCAGGATCACTTGATCATCTGTGTAGGAATCCCCAAAGCAGTAAATAATTAGCACATGAAATGATTTGTCCTCATGAAAGGAATTGTCAGAGTCAAATAGCATTCTATCATCTTCCAACAAAAGGCAATTCTGGAACAGAGATGAATAAAAGTTTCGGTGTCCCTATTTCCAAACATGTCACTTGTCTAATACTCTCTCCTGCCTCAACAATAGGCTCAGTACTTAACAACACTCTGCCACTTCACATGAATGTGTCAGTGAAAACACATTCTAAAGACTACGAGCTTCAGATCCCAGCCTCACCTCTGAGTGATGCCACCTGTGTGGTTTTCAATAGCCTGTGTCACTTTTCCGTGACTCACCGTCTTCAATTGAACAATGGTAAGTAAAATACTTATTTTATAGGGTTGCCAGAAAGTAAGATAAAGTATTCTCAGAGAGTGCTTCGTGAGTGGTGACTTTTACAGAAAGTAAAGGAATGCTTATTTTCAATATGATACTTTGCAAGTTCCATAACATCGTTACAAATGGAATGAGGTAGAGAAACTTTATTTTCTTGGATTCCTTGGAGAAAGTACTCTATGTTTGTTAGGAAGAACTATTTTAGTAAATTGATTGTGATTGAGGATAAGAAAGATCTCAAGGTCATCCTTCACATGAGCAAAATGCTAAGTTGAGATGCAAGACAGAAGTTGAGACATTAGTTTTGCTTTTGAGAAAGAGGAAGAAAACATAAGCAAATGGTAGGTGGGGACAGAGGCAGAGAAGAAGAGAGTATCAACAATGATACCAATATAATGCTACTTGTAAAGGTTTAAACTCAATTTTAACAACCTATATTTGCACAAAAATATAAATTGGAATGCACAGGTTTTTTAAAAAGTCTTTTTTTATCTAGAAAAAAAATACATATATGGAAACAACCCAAGTGCCCCAAAATAAATGAATGAATAAAGACAATGTGGTAGCTACACAACAGAATGCTATTGGACCATAAAACGGTGAATCTTGCCATTTGTGTCAAGGATGAACCTTAGGGGATCATGCCAAGTGAAATAATTCAGAAGGACAAAGGCAAATACCATGTGAGTTCACTTATTTATGAAAATAAAAAGAAAGAACAAGTGAACAAACACAACTGAAACTAAAACAAATCCTTAGGCTCTTAACCAGAGGGCTGGGATGTCTGGAAGAGTCCATTGGTTGGAGACAGGTGGTGACTGGATATTTGGTGGTGGGTGAGATACGTAGAGTTGCTTAGTGAAAAACTGTACTCTTAAAACCTACATAATGTTGTAAACTAATGTCATTGCAATAAAAGAAAAAGCTCAAATGAAAAGATTATACCTACCAAAAAAGTAATACATATGTATTGGGTAAATGACCTTACTGGAAATAGGGTCATTACAGATGCAATTAGTTAAGATGAGCTCATACTGGGTCAGGGTGGGCCCTGATCAGGGTAGGGCCCTTCCTTCAAAGACTTGTGACCTTACGGAAAAAAAAAAAAAAACAAAATCAAAAGGCACACACAGAGAGAGAACACCATGCGAAGGCTGGACACTCAGCAAGTAGACGCCAGAGGCTGGGTCAAGACTGCCACAGTCCAGAGAAACCCAGAGTTGTCTGCAACTCCACGAGGCTAGAAAGAAGCAAGGAAGGATTTTGCTCTAGATGCCCCAGAGAGAGGACTGCCTTGTCTACATTTTGATTTCAGCGATCTGTGAGAGGATATACACCCTAGTTTTAAGCACCCCAGTTTGTGGTACTTTGGTATAACAGCCTCAGAAAATTAATTCTTTATCATCCGCCTTCTTTATCATGCACAAAAATTCTTTAATGGAATCATGTCTGTTTCTTGCTGCCACCAATATATGTCTATTAATTACCAGTCTACTGCTATTTGTTGAGGTTTTAAAATTTATGAGTCTTACATCCTTTCCCTTCATTATGTATCTTCACTGAATTTTCATAGTAATCTCACCTATTGTTCACCAGCATCTTATTTTTAGAATGAATGTGTCAAGCTCCATTCCCTCCAAACACAAACTTTGTAACTTCATATAGCAATTTACCACTTAATGAGAAAAATTCACAATATACTTATATTAGATAACAAACTTTCCAGTTCATTTAAACTATGACTCCAGTCTCTAAAGTTGATCTATATCTACCAGTCTATTTACTCCAGAAAATTGAATCAGTATGATTTCAAAACAATTACAGATTGCAAAGTATAACAAAAAAATCGATCTTTCCTGTAACTGAAGGAAACTGGACTTTTTTTTTAAAGATTTATTTATTTGTGCATTCAGAGCTGGGGTACAGGCCAGAGGCTCAGGGGCGGCTTCACCAGAGACAGAGTGAGGAGCAGAACAGGAAGATCCATGAAGTACACTGCTGAGGGGAGCAGCGGGCGGGTCAGGAGAGGTCTGCCACGCCATGTGGTCACCTCCGGGGCAGGCGGGAATGCAACTCATGTGGAAGTGGCTTTAGCTTCTCAGTGCAGTGCTTTAACCCGCTGCACCACCAGGGAGGGCCAGGAAACTGGATTTTTAAATAATAATTTTATTAGCTATTATTATCATTATTATGGTTAATAATGCATGAAGCTTTGATTTCCACATCATTTAAAATGTTTAGATACGCTTCCATCTCCACATCTTAGGGGTGAGAGAACTGGTCTCATAACATGTTTAGAAATCCTGTCCAATCATTTATTTCAAATAAACGGTGGCACAGATATTCCGTCTCAAGTTTACATTTCCACATTCACAACCCACCCAGCCCAAAGCTCCCACTCCAATCATCCAGTCACAAATGTTTTCCAAAGCCTTTACCTGCCTTCCCCAAAGGCTTCCCTCTCCCTAGATTATAGGTGCTTGAACCCCACCAAACCCTGCAAGACCACCTCAAGAGCCACTGCACATTGAAGGCTTGAAGCCACACTAGTCAAAAGCCCCCTCCCTGGGGAACTGGCCACTTGTCTACAGTTCATCATCTCGCTCGTCTCGTGTATTACACAATGGTTATCTTTTATCTTTTATCTGTGCTTGGGGTTTGAACTATGATTTATTAAATCACATTCATTTGAGCAATAGCAATTGTTACATTACGTCCTCAAATATTTTTTTAAATTAGATAGGCTAATTCCACCCACCCCTCCTAAATCCATGCTTCCAAATTGCCTGTTCTAGAAGTAAATGATGAGAACTGGCCTCACCTAAGACATGTCAAGGGCCACGCCCAGCATTTCAAACGCATCTGATGTAGGCCAGGGCTGGTCTCTCAGCTATTCAGCACATCAGACACAGACACCAGCGCCAGGGATGTTTCTGACATGCTTCAAACAGAACTCCCGGTGCGATGAAACAGTTGCTGGGCAAAGAGCAGGAGAGATTGGGCCTCTGTCTGACTTTGTTCCAATCTTTCCCTTTTCAGGGCCCCAGTATCTTCGTGTGTAGTGATATTTTGTGTCCTAGATCTTTGGAGGTTTTGGGGTTTTATTATGCTTTGCTTTTTTTTTTTTTTTTTCAGCAGTAAAGAGCTTTTAAAAAGTGAAGGGGGGGAGGGGTAAAAGGCACTGCCTGTGGGAAGCCGAAAGCATGAGCCAAAGCTGGTCTCCTGATCACCCTGCTCTCACCAGCCCCTGGAGCTTTCGTGGCTTGAAGCCTGGAGTGGTTCCTGAGCATGTTCTGTGAAACCATTCAACTAGGTCAGGGTTTCCTAAGCTTCAGGCATCCACATACCAACTTATGAACTTCACCAGTATCAGCATCTACTATATGTTATTTATTCGTTCCTCCTCTCACCGGGGATTTATTGAGGCCCATTCTGTGCTGTGAGTTCAGCAAAAACACAGCCCTTTGCTGGGAGGAGGAGGCATTCCAGAAAGCCAAGTTTCAGGCATTAGGAGTCCAGACCTGAGTTCCGGGCAGCTCTGCGTTTGTCTGACTTTAGCTAGGTCTGCCCCTCATAACTGCGAATTTGAGCAAATTAGGCAAGTATTCTTTTTTCAAATGGGTTTCCTGTGAAATGAAATTCTATTTAAGGAGACTGTGGAGATGCAGTGAAGACCTGCATCCATAGTACTTAACTTCATACAGGAGCAGGCGAACAGCGCTTTGTAAATGCTGCTATTTTTCTACGGCACTTCATTTTTCAATTTAAGGCATTTCTAGTCTCAAACTTAATCTACTAGTTATGTATTTCCAAAACACTTAAAAATAAACACACAGCAAATTCCATCTCCAAAGGTTCCTCACACCTAGTCATGTCAGTGCCTGTACAGGTGTCTTGTCTGTAACTCCTGAAGCATCCTCATCTTCGTTTCTTCCAGTCTGACCAGTCCATCGAATACAGTGGAAGGACTTCGGCTCCCCTGGCCTCCGCCGTCCTTCCCAGCCATCTTCAGGAACCAGTCATCACGTGCAACGTTGCTACATTGCTGCATATCTCAGCACGCCTCCACCCATTTCTTCACCATCTAGAGGATCATGCTCGAAGCCACACAGGTGTGATGCAACCACAAGCCCAGGTCATATGGGGACCTCAGCAAAGACAATCAACCAGTAGACTGAAAGGTAAGCAAATTTTTATATCATCTACCATTTGAGGACTTTTCAGGAATAAAATCAAGAGTAAAGTCCTAGGAAGTTGGCTAGGGGAGCATTGTGTTCAGACCACAAGTCCACCTGATTTCCCAGGAGCTCTGTCCCTCCTCAAGGGTCTGGCAGCTGTGTGGGGAAGCCCAGCAGTGTTGCTTTCACCTGTGTCCATTTCCCATGAGGCAGATCCTGGGGACTTTGGAAGGCCATGGGCATTGGCAAGCTTCTAGCCTCCCAGAAAGTCACAACATAGACCTTTTTTGACAACCAGGTCTGTCCAACCCCACCTCTTCCAACTACACATAAGTCTCTGTTGCCATAAATTACCTGTCATTTTTTGCAAGACTCCTCTGGCAACCATACAGAGGTGGAGAATTTTAGATGTGAGAGCAGAGATGTTCCTGTGAGTGGGCAGTAGCCAGCCCCTGAGCATTGTAGGAACTCTCCTTCAACACAGTCAACGTATGCTTCAACCCACACAGGACTGCCAAGTCCCCACACCTGGGTATAGCTTGCACTCAGATTGATGACCATAATTGTCAAAGATCATAATCTGGCCCAGCTCTGTCAGTTACCAACTAAGTGGGTGACACTTGCCTACCTTACTTTCCCATTTTGGGAAATGAGAACATTGAGTGGGATTTCTGAGTGGTCCTTCATAACTTGTCAGTATCATTGCAGCCACCTCTTCTCCATGACAGTCCTTCAAATATTTAACTGCAGCTTCACGTCATCTCTTTCCCAGAAAACGTTCCCCCTTCCTCCCACACATCCCTGTCCCTGTCGCGCCTGGTTTCCAGATCCCTCTCTGCTCTGGTCACCGTCCTCTGGAAGGGAGCCAGCTCATCAGCGCGGTTCAGATAAGGGGCACCACAGAGCCTGCCTGGGACCTCTTCCAGAGCACCTGCTCATTGCCAGAACCAAGACTGTCTGCCTCAATTAGAACATCTGGTCACCTTCCCTTGTCCCCCTAATTCTATTGCAAAACCACTGGCTTCACAAATATAGAGGATTAGATTTAAAAGACTGGCTGTTCGGAAGTCAGAAAAGGTACCCACTAATGCATAACCTCTTATTTTCCAAACTGTTCATTTAAGAAAAGAGAAACATCACAAAAACTCCTTGTAAGTAGCAATGGAAAACCCCTCAACAACTCAAAGAATAGCTTGTTTTGGGAAGGGCTGATGGGAGCAAACCATTAATTCCAGGTTAAAGGAAAAGCACCCACTGGGCTAAATGAACACAGCCAAGAAGATACTGCTGCCACCTTGTGGTGGAAGTTGCATTGCATTCTGTCCATCCACAGGACCTCTTGCGGAATGACAGTAAAATATGGTAGGACTATTGGAAATAGTCACTTACAAAAACTTCCCCCAGTCATTCCGCCTTCTTCAGTCCTCCACTCACCTTCTTACCAGTCCTCTTTCCTATCAGGAACCAGATGCACCTTGATAATACCCAACAGCATGGTGCCCAGCCACCCTAAGATTCAGGCCAGGCAGCTTCTGCTCTGTGGTGGCTGAGGTAGTGGGGACAGCCCACCTCTGGCTCCCTCAGAATGTGGGGCAATTTCTGAACCACAGTGACTTGCTCACTCTCATCACCTTACTCCTGCCTGAAAGGGGGGAAGCAGTGCAGATTTCTCCCGCCTCTCCATGTTCTTTCCAGCTACTTGAACCAGAAAAATGTCTGTCTACAGTCTGCTAAGTGTGCCAAGAAAGTCCCTGGGATCTGATTTCTATCTCTGCAAGGAAAATGGCTGTCTCCCCTTTTAGGACTGGGGAGGTGCTGTCAGTATCATGTATGTCTCCATCCAGAACTGTACCTGGGCATCTGCAGCTTGAGGCAGGTCATGCAGTACATAGCCATAGATTCCATGGGTGGTCCCTCCACATTCCAGTCTCCATGTTCCTGTTTCCATGAGGGTCAGCAACACCCGCCCCTCTATCTACAAGGCGGCCCCTTTCTTTTTAAGTGTTCTTCTGCATGGCTATGGCTATGAGGTACAGGGAGCAAAGGTGACTGCAAATCTGCCTAGTGATAATTCCCCAGGCTGATTTCAGGAAGTTTGTCAACCCTAAAATAACTTATTTTCCCCATCACTGGTTCACAAGTTTAGTAACTCAAAAAAAAAAAAAAACCTGCAAAAAGGAAGGCGGTAGTCAATTTATCAAGAGTAAGAAAGTGCGATATTAAGCTTATTTACAGCACAAACTGAAATTTACCTAAGGACCCTTTCCAGGGAGCTACAAAAATGAACTGTTGCTAACTTAGGAGACAGTTTGATTGGTTAAAAAGCGATGAGAAGAAATCATGAAAAGAGACGGGGATGGGAACAAAATGAAACATACCAAATATTTGCCGCATGATCTGCAGCAGAGCTAGAAACCCTTGCACATCGTTTAAGCCTGTAGTTTATAAAGCAAAGGATTTGCAAAACAACCAAGTGGAGATGCTTGGCAACCGACGAGGGCGAGAAGGCCATCGAGCAGGAGGCAGGGCCCCTGACTGAGAGCTGTTTGGGAACCTCCAGTGCAGCAGGCACAATCAGCTGCAGGATAGCATAATATACCTTAAAAAAAAAAAAAAAAAAAAAGGTCTAGAAAGATCCACGCGGAACCTCGACAGGAAGGTGCAGATAGGAGCCATGGACTAGAGGGATTTTTTATTGTTTGCCAAAAGGATGTATTCATTTATAACGCGTGATTTAAAGATCAGGTTGAGGCATAACACCAAAGTCCAGTAGGAGGCGCATGATCATCAGTGGGGCCACTGGGCTGTGGCGGCAGCGCGGCGCCTGTCCAGCATCGCGCGGTGGGCAAGTCATGCCCAACAGCAGCTGTTTCATCATCTGTAAAATGAAAGTGTTAACGCCTAATTCACACGGTCCTGGCGTTGGCTGGGGCTGTAACAGGAAGTACCCGAAATTCAGTTGGTCCTCCATATTTAAAACCCAAACAGGAAGTGAGGTAGGATGAAGAAGATGGCGGCCCACAAGAAAATGAAAAGAAAGATGGAGACTCAGTGCTCACAGATGAGAAAATAAGCTGACTTGCCAAAAAGTTTGAGGCCTAGGACCTAAAGCCCCTTTCCCTGCACCCCTGTCCACCACGCAGCATTCCTTCTGTCAGCTTTTTCCTTTCAGTCCAGCAGAATGGTGCCATAGGTGAGATTCTGAAAGAGAATGTGGAGAAAGACTGGAACAGGATGAATTCAAGACCAAATAAAATCCGTGGTGATTCTTTACATATTTATGTGTTGCGGGCCCTCCCTGGTGGCCAGCAGGTTAAAGCCCAGCACTAAGAAGCTAAAGCCACTTCAGCATGAGTTTCAGCCCCTCCCGCTCTGAGGTGATCCACCTAGCAAAACAGACCTCTCATGACCTGCCTGCTGCTCCCCTCAGCAGTGCACTTCATCCAGCTGCCTGTTCTGCTCCCCACTCTGTCTCTAGTGAATCCTCTCACCATCCCTGCACCTCTGGCCTGTACCCCAGTTCTGTATGCACAAATAAATAAATCTTTTAAAAAATATACTCATGTGTTGCAATACTACTTATAAAAGAGTTGACCATACCCCTATTCTGGAAATGAGTAAGTGCCCCCAGGAAGATCCTAATCATCCTGTATTCATCAGTCAACTCTGTCACTGGAAGTAGTTATCACCCCGAAGGAAGCAAAGATTCCTTTTTGAAGAGCCAAAAATGTTCATATAAAAAGGGCAGGTAAATGCAGAGTGGATACAGGAATTCTGTGCTATGGCTTCTTGGGGGACATCAGAAAAAAAAAAAAAATCCTAGAAAGGATCCTTAGGTAGAGGGTGATAAGGAAATAGTTAGGCCAGCACTGGGAGATACTGAAGATTGATAATGTTCAAGAGGAAGCAGATGTCATGGCAACAGGACTCAGCCCATGTTCGGGTTGTGCAGATTGGGAGTCACCTGGACCTTGCTGGGGCCTTGGATAGATGCACTCCTCCTCAGCTGTTCTGAGCTCAGACCTTTCCCCCTTTACCACCGCTGGGTATAAATTCTCTACCTGCATTCCTTTGGCGGTGCCCCTTCTCCCTTGGAGTCCCTTTCAGCAACTGGTTCCCTCCCACAAACCTCTCTTAAGATTACTTGTGTGGGGCCCTCCCAGGTGGCGCAGCGGGTTAAAGCACAGCACTATGAAGCTAAAGCCACTTCAGCATGAGTTCGATCCCTGTGCTGGAGTTGACCCACATGGCGTGGCAGACCTCTCCTGACCCACCCGCTGCTCCCCTCAGCAGTGTACTTCATCAGTCAGCTTGTTCTGCTCCCCACTCTGTGTCTGGTGAACCCTCTCACCGCCCTGCTTCTCTGGCCTATAACCGAGTTCTGTATGCATAAATAATTAAATCTTTAAAAAAAAAAAAAAAAGATTGCTGTGTGGGCTCTTTTCCACAACACCTTACAGGAATAAAAGGAGAAAGCCTGTGCAACTCTGGAGCCAGGGGTTCTGAATTCATGTTCTTTGTGGAATCTCCACGCTGAGTAATAATACTATCCATGAATAGTAGAAACCAACAGTAATACACTGAAGGGAGGAGAAAGGCACCTGCATCTATGAATCCTTTTGGGGGCCACAAACAAGGGAAGTCATTCAACAGGCTTAAACAGTAAACACCACTGACTGGTTCCATGGGAGTTTAGAAATCAGGAGATGTATAGGCAGGTCTTAGTTCTGGTCTCAGGAAGGAGGACATCTGGAAGATCCCTGCAAGAGCTTCCACTAGCCTTTCCCTCCCAGCTCAATTGCCTGACTAGAGTCACATGACATTTCAGAGCCAATCATAGGCAAGGAGCAGGGGGTAGAGTCCACCCAGGACCTGTCAGGACCTGAAGAAGGAGATGGTTCTGCTTCTGCAGAGACTTGGAATTTGCATGTTGGGGAAGAGGGGTGGGGGGGGCACAGAAACCCAAACATAGCTGAGGTTCTGAGAGAAGAAAGATGAAGTGGACAGACAAAGCATGGAGGCCACATAATTACTGGCTCAGATATTTGTGAGCCATCTTTTTTCTTTTTAAGATATCTTTATTTATACATACAGAACTGGGGTATAGGCCAGAGGTGCAGGGGCAGTGAGAGGATTCACCAGAGACAGAAAGGGGAGCAGAACAGGCAGATTGAGAAAATACACTGCTAAGGGGAGCAGCGGGTGGGTCAGGAGAGGTCTGCTGCGCCATATGGGTTACCTCCCTGGCAGGGGATCAAACTCCCACTCAAGTGGCTGCAGCTAACTTCATAGTGCTGTGCTTTAACCCATTGTGCCACTAGGGAGGGCCCTCATGAGCCATTTCACTAAGACAAATAGGCTTCTGCCCTGTGGCTATGTTTTACTATCTAGATCTTCACAAACAAAACCTTTTCTAAATTATCTTGATCATGTTTACTCTGACTAACTACTTAATGCAGATACATATATTTTGTCAAATTTTTTCATGCTGTATGTACATCTTACTTAGTGGTTACTTAGTAAACATGTGAGATTTATTTGTCTTAGGATTTTTCTGAGGGACAGATCATGGTATCAGAACAGGCACATGGATCTGAGAAACCAGAGGACACCAAGATGGTGGCTTTAAAAAAAAGTGGGTGATGGCCCTCCCTGGTGGCGCAGCGGGTTAAAGCACTGCACTAAGAAACTAAAGAGCCGCTTCCGCATGAGTTTGATTCCCGCCTGCCCCGGAGGTGACCACATGGCATGGCAGACCTCTCCTGACCCGCCCGCTGCTCCCCTCAGCAGTGTGCTTAGTCGATCTGCCTGTTCTGCTTCCCGCTCTGTCTCTGGTGAATCCTCTCACCCTCCGCATCTCTGGCCTGTACCCCAGTTCTGTACGAATAAATAAATAAATCTTTAAAAAAAAAAAAAAAGTGGGTGACAATGGGCAAGTCTTCTTTCCTCCAAGATTTGCTTTTCTTACTTATAAATAAGGAAAAGATTGTCAATGACCCTGCTATCCCTCAAGTCCAGTGTTTTGTAACAGTCTTCCATATATTATCAATTATAGAGGCTTGTGGGGTTTTCTTCATATTGCTGCTTTTGCCAAATATTTTGGGTCCCATTTATATTTTTTCTGTTATTTTAAACAGATGCAAGCACTCAATTACAATAATTTTTTTTGCTAGGAAAATTTAATTCATTTAACCATAAACCAAGCTCCAAGAGTAAACATTTGTACCAACAAAAGAAGCCTATTGTCTATAGTTTCAAATGATCAAGCAGTCTTTGGATGGATGCCTGGGCAGATGCATGGATGGATGGACAAACATAACTAATGAATAAATGTTCTTTCTAATAGTAGGTATAATTCACAGGTGACACAGGAAATGAAGTGGCAGGTGCATGTCCAGCACGTCCAGTTAAGCGTACTGGACATGGGCCCTATTCTAATTATAGGCCTCTGGACAGGTCTGCAGCTTGTGTTCACTTTCACAGCTGAAAGAGCTAACTTCATAGTGCTGTGAAGCACACTCTTCTTTGCCAGCATCCAAAGGACTTATTGGCATTTTCATTAGACTCTGCTTTCTTTCTGTTAACCCACCTGAATTGCACTTTGCCTTTCTGAGGAGGACCACGTTGAGGTCTGAGATGGCAAGGATGATGGAAGCTGCTTTTCCCTGTGCCCTTATTTCTATGTAGCATGAGCTTATAAGTTTGCTCTAAAAGACTCAGAGTGTTTTCTTTGTATTTTAACCTCTGATGTAAAACTTTAAAATAATAATAAAAATGCAAACAACTACACACTTTAAACCACTTACAAAGTCAGTTAAAAAAAATAGATGACTAAGAGCAATGGCAAATTATTGTTTCTGAGAGGACATTTTCATCTAGAAGGACATTTTTAAAAGCACTTTTCCATTTTGGTCTAATAAATCCATATAATCAAATAGCTGTTATTTTTATTACTTAAGTGTTCCTAGCCAGTACATAAAGGCCCCTTGACAAAAGCAAATTCTAATACCCAGGCTCAGAGCCGCCAGGGAATATGCTTCCTCATATTCCCCATTCAGTTGAAGACCCACTGTCAACACTCCCGTGTGATTGTTGCTGTAGTAGCCACTTCCTGCAGCTGCCATCTGGCTGATTAGAAGGGGTAAGGCCCAGGGTGACAAGTCCTCAGGGCATTCCTCCAACCCTTTGGGAAGCAGAAGGAAATGCTTGGGACTCTAATTAGATACCCAGGAACAACTAATAAATAGCTCGAGCAGCCAAGGAGAAAAGAGGAGAAGGGGCAGCATGCTGATCCCTCCGCCTGTCTCCCACCTCTCTGCCTGCCCCCCTCCATTTTAGGAGAATCTTTGCAGTTTCGATTCCATTATTGGGAACTGAAGAACTTCCACTCTACATCTGGGCTAGGAGCTATGGAGACAGTCATCTGTGAGTGTCTGTTGTACACCAGTGTGGCATTAAATTCTGGGAATTCAAGACAAATAGGTTAAATCCTGACATGAAAGTGCTTACACAGTCACTTCATTGCCCCCTCCTACCTTACCTGTACCTCACATCCAGTGTGATGGATGTCTTCCCCCCCACCATTGGTGTGTTTTATTCTGTTTTGTTTTTTTCATCTAGTCCATGAAGTACATGAAGCAGGAAGTTTCCCAAGTCTGATTAGAGTTTGCTGCTTTCCCTGACCTGCTGCTTGGGAGAATCTGCTCCTCTGATTTTGCTGCTTGCTGAAGCAGAGAAATTTCTGGGTATACTGCACTCCTGGTTCATAGGGGTAGCCATAGCTATCTTGACCCCCCTACCAGAACAATAAAGAATGTTTATGCTATGATGAATGAAACAAGTTTCTTCATACAAAGTGTATAAAATCTTACCACTCTTGTAATTCAGGGCTCTCAGCCTTTTGGGACCTAACCCACTGAACCCGCCAGTGAGATGATTAAATGCCTCTCTCTCCACCTCTCTGAGTGCTGCCTGATTTCTCTGGGAAATTGCCACAACATACAGACTGTGAGCTCAGACTGGACTGGAAGCCCAGATCCACTTCTTATTATGTGGCTTGGACAAGTTACTTAGTAATACCTCTAGACCTCAGCCTGCTCATCTACAAAGTGAGGGGAAGCAGTCACCTCTCCTTTTTTAGATGTTAAAGTGAATACGTCCTGTGAGCTATCACGACTAACACATCATTTTCTGTGTCATTAATAGTGGGTGCTGTCTTATATTCCATCTCCATAAAAAATCATAACTGAGATCAGGAAGGCAGCCATGGAACAGGCATACCATGTCAGAAGGAGCTGAAACACATCAATTGAGGTTCTGGTGATTATTAATAGAGAAGTTGAATGTTTCTTTACAGAGTTTTTCCCCTTGGGTCAGGGTTAGGCTCTCAGAATTCCTGGATGTGACTATTTCTTAGGCATTTGGGGATATCCCAAACTGCTTTTAGAGAAGAGGAAGTTTCTGCTTTCTTTAAAAATGGAATTACTGTTTGTCACTGTTTCCTGTGATTATAAAAGGAAAGCATGTTCATTATATAATTAAATTCAGCAAAATAAGCCATCAAACACCACACACACACACACACACACACACACACACACAAATTCACTCAGTATCCCAACGGACATAAACACTGGGAACATTTCACATACATACCTTCATATACTGCATGCACATATATTTAATAAAATGGTAAAGATAAAGTCAACAATTGTTGAGAAATTACCATGTGGGAGATACTACTGTTAATGCTTTACATATATTTTCACAACTACCCTGTGAGATAGGCTACCAATAATAAATCCAGCTGAGGAAACTAAGCACAGAGATGGTAAGTAACTTAGTCAAGTCACACAGCTTTTAAGGAATAGAGCTAGAAAGGGGCAGAATCATGACTCAAGCCATACAGTTTGGCTTCTGAATCCAGGTACTAAATCACACGCTGATTTCCCAAATGACACATGGGTTTGTTTTTTTTTTTTTTTTTCACTTAAAAGTATAACAAAATTCTTTCCAGGTTTTTAATATAAATTCATTATTAAATATAAATCTATCATTTAATGATCTTAGTAGTAGTAGATGACACATGTATTTATATTCATAGACTTCATTAATTTATTTCATAATAGTATTTATTATTTCTATCCTTATAAATATATACTTACATATTTAACTCTCCCTCTTTTGTTAAGCATTTTGGGCCATTTCCAATTACTTGCCATTGGAAAGAAATGTGACCATCTTTATAAGTATAGATATATCTGTGTCTAATCATTTTCTTGGAATAAATACCTCTAAATAAAATGCCGAAACGTCTAACTGCTGATGCCAACTTGCATTAGCACTCCAGAAGCGCTACAGTAGCAAGGTGGGGAGAATGTTTTCCCCCGCTTTTCCAACACTGATAAAATGTTAAACAGAGAAGTGAAAATATCATTACCTTTCAAACTGTGTTTCTTTTGAATAGTGGTTGAATATGACTTCACTAGCTCAGGGCCAAGCAGCATTCTTTTGAGAATTTCCTGGCTTCTTCCTAATGGAATTTTAAAATGTGTCTTATTAACTCTAAATTTATTTGATTATTAAGCCTTTTGTCTGATAGCATATGTTGAAATAGCTAGTGAACTTGGTAGAGAAGAGATTTTTACCTGATAAAAATTAGGAATTTCTATGTAATGGACTTCTCAACGCCAAGTTTATAAATATACTCACTTCCACTTTGGTCTAATCCTTTTAAGCTTTGCGTGTAGCCAACACAGGTGTGGCTAAGAATGGCTAATAGCAATAAAGAAAAGAAGGTATTCCTTAATTACCACATATAAATATTAGTAAGTTGAAGACCAGGCTTTTATAATAGCATTAAAAGGAAAATGTTAGCAGAAAAGCAAAACACCAGGCTGATAGAAAACCATTTCACAGAATGGTTGCTGCCAGACAGACTGGAGTCACCTGGAGAATTACCTGATGAAAAGAATTGGGACCAGCTGGCCTCAAAGTCTGAGCTCTAAGTACATCCTTTAATTTCTCTGAAAAAAAAAAAAAAAAGTGAGCTCACTTTTTCCCATCCCTCGCCCCAAAGGTGCTTGCCCTCACTTTGGCGTAGAACCGACTTGATTGCCTCCCTTCTTCCTCTGGCCAGAGAAACTTTGAGTTCACCTGTGAGAAGCAGCCTGAGGAAGAGCTTGCTCCTGGCCAGCGTGTTCGGCTCTGCTCCTCTGGGTAGCTGGTTTTACTTGGGACTTTCTGATTGATGAGCATTCGGCTTCGGCGGTATCACAGAGCCCTGGCTCAAAGCCCGATGCTTCATTTGCGCCCATTTGTTGAGGGTCTGGTGCAAAATGAAAATGCAAGACCCCTAGAACAAAAAAGAAAAAAAAGGGGGGGGGGAAGTACCACCCTTTGGTTTAGTTTCTCCTCCCCGTTGGTGGTGTTTCTCACTCGCTATTCAATGACACACTGCCGTGAGCACAGAGACACTCACCGGACCAGAACTTACCCTCTAAACCTCTAAAGCGCTGGGGAGCCTGCTCCGCCCCACCCCCCGACTTCGCGCCCTAAGTTGAGCGCCCCACCCTAACATCTCCGAGCGCAGGCTCGGGCCCAGGTTGGGGCGTGGGCGAGGACGGCAGTGGCCGCTGTCCTGGTGGGGGTGAGGGGCTTATGTGGACCCGAGCCCCAGGGAAGCTGGGAGGTGACTGCAGCCTCCAAGTCTCCAACCGATTGTCCTCTGTCCCTTCGGACGTCCCTTGAAAATCATCGTTCAGAATTGCAAAGACAGAGACCGCAGAAACTGGGGGTTCGGGGCCGAAGGGCTTCTGGCGCTTGGCCCAGGTGTGAGCGCTTGGGGCCGTCCCAAGCGCCTGGCCCGCCTGGGCTCCAGGTGGCGGATCCGAGCTCCGCCTCCGCCCCTCCTCACTCTCCCCAACCCGGAGCCCGGATCCGCGCGCATAGTGCCACATTTATCTTATTTCCTCCACCTCTCCAGCACCTCGCCACCACAGAGCTGGTTGAGATAAGCAAAAACAGCCACAAGGAAAGACAAGATGCCCTTCTGTGTGAGATCGGCGAGAACACCAGAAGAGCATTCCACTTAATTACCAGGAGAAATTCTCTGGAACCGCTTTCCTACTATTCCTGGAACCAATTAGCCAGAACCTTTCATTTAGATGCAACTTGAAGATGCAAAAACAAATAACTATAGTACTGTATGTTAACAGCTTAAACAGCTCCATTTGTTTAGCTTAAACAGATGAATAGCTTTCCAGAAATACACAGAAGAGCACTTTGGGCCTGATGAATGCATAACAATGACGGCTGCAAAGTCACAAAGGAAGCACCATTTAGGTGGCATTTGCTAATGGGCTGTATTTGGGGAGAGAGAAAAATAAGTTGTTAAAATAATGTGAAACCAAAGCCAAAATAGAAACCACCTTCCCCTCTCCTTTATTTTATGAATTAACAGCTGGATTATCAGTTAGGAATAGGACCTCGTGGAGAAGGTCATAGCATCTAATAAGGACAGACTGTCTCTAAGTACTTTGAGTTCTCATGTAAAGAAACCATATTCATAATTGCATGAATATAATATTTGCCTTTTCTTTCATAAAGCTATATGCTAATGATGAGATAAATACATATGCTTAGGAGACATGTTTTAATAAATTGTTGCAGAATTTCTACAAACAGGCAAGTGACTTTTGCCATTCCACTGAATACAGCTAAAAGCATTACCAAAAATATGAAACCGGTTTGCAGATATTTCTTAAATTTTAAAAGTAGGTGTTCAAAGTAAGGTAACAAAAGTGCCAACAAACTTTTCATTCAAGATTGTTAAAATGTTATTTCATCGTTTTGTGTTCATTCAAAGTGTTGGGAAACAGATTTACTGACAAGGAAAGAATTCAGCCTTGCATCCAAGCTTGATACGGGACTAGATGAAGGGGGGAACAAACTGATAGTCAACTGGGCCTGGCATCCGGGAGATACAGGTGGGAGGAACAGGGCCTAGCACCAGGGGACACAGCGATGAGTCACCCTTTGGAATGTGAACCTAGATCTACATAAGACACCCTTCCCCCTTATTGAGTTGGCAGTAGCTGAGGACCCCACCCTAGGGGCTCCGTCTCAGCTGCTGTCCAGGAGCAATAAACTCTGCTTGCTCAGTCTTTCTGCCTCCCGCCTTCCTTTCTTGTGGCCAGTCAGAGAAATTGGGACAAAACACAAAGATGATTTTTAAAAATTAACTTAGTGATTGTGAATTATGTTGATGACAATGTAAACCTGGAAGCAAACACTTCTTTGAATGTATAAAGACCTGTCAAATTGCGGATGAATAGACTGACCAGAGAAACAGCCAGATTCTAAATGAACTTGAAATGTTCTTATATATTACACATAAGATAAAGCTTACACTCAAAATAAAGACTCTTAGAAGTTTTGAAAGTGTGGAGAGGTAATATACTCTGGTTGAAAGATAACTGAACCACATTATTCCAGCTCTAAGAACATCTGCATTTAATCTGAGAAGTGTAAGCAAGATCTGCTGCAGCAGTGCTAATGTCAAATTGTAACAGGGGGATCCCCAGGAAAAGGGGAAGTTCCAGGTTCCCTGCCCCACCCAGGAGGGTGGAGCTGAGCAGAGAAAAAGAAGAGAAGAGAAGGAATGAGAAGAAGAGAAGAAAAGGAAGCTGGATGGAGAGCCAGGAGACCTGAGGAAGCCACATGGAGCAGCAAGCATGTGATGAAGAAGCCATGCTTATTTCCTGACCCTGGACTGGCTAAGGCAGATGTGGGTGAGATACCTGTAGGGAGGTGACTATGGCAGTGTTTATACTGATTTTGATTTTGCTCTTTTCCTCCCAGATTTGTCTGGCCATTTCTGACCCTTTTCCATGGGTCCCGGCCAGAAGGTGCTTTAGTCTAGTGGTGGCTTTCAGGCCTTGCTTTGGGCCGATCCCTTTTGGGTTGACTTTTGCCCACTAGGGGATGAGTAACTTCAGGTGTTTGATTTAGAAGTTATATTCTTTGTGTTCCGTATTGTATATTCACTGTATTAAAGTCCCTTTTCATTAAAGTTATATATGTTTTGTCTTGACACGGCGGGTGGCAGAACCCACTTAGTGCAGGCAGGTTTGGGGCTTCAGGAGTGTCCCTCTCCCCCTGTCATATAACAGATTTTGCCCAAAATCAGAGAATCAGTCTGCCTAGTCTCTATCTTAAGTGTTCTCTCCTTTCAAGTTGCACCCTTTCTATCTTGTAATCTTGACCTGTCTTATAAACTTCTCATTTTAACCTTAGCCTTCATTTCTCTCTTGATTGAAATCCTGAAGAAAAAAAAAATCAGTTCATCCACACTATGTTCCAGTGTGGATGCTCATTGGGTGGTCAGTGGCCAATTTAAGCAAGAAAGAGGATCCAGCCATAGTCAAAACATGAATTAACTCTTCTTGTGCCATTTCAATTCATCCCTACATGACTGGTGCTATCTTCTTCCTCTCCTGTCTTCTCTACCCCCACACCCACCCTTGTCCATCCCAATGAGGTTTTTATATTCCATTATACCCCTAAGAACCTTCCCCTGGCCTTGTGCCTCACGGTAAGACCACTGAGAATTGACCAGTCACAAAGAGATAGGTGGACCCCCCTAGAGTAATTAGGGAAAGAAGGTCTATATTCCCTGAGACTCCATTTCAGCTCCCTTGCCCCTCCCTGGCCTGTTCCACCAGCCTGGTAATTCCACTTTATTTCTGCTCCTTTTCTCAATAAACTCTTTCTTTCTCTAAACCAGTTTGCCTCCTCACTTGTTTGCCTGAGTGTCTGTAAAGTTCCTGCTGCAGCTTCATGAGACACCAACTCATGTCTAGGCCAGGACTCAGCTGCCACTGCAGCCTGAGACCCCTCCCTGGCTGGGAGAATAAGCCTGACATTTTGGTACCACCATCCTTCAAAAGAGTGCTCATCACACTCTCATCAATGTCCAGCTTGCCCTGCTCCAATGCTTCAACAACTGTTCAGGAAGTACTAAGGGATTGAGTTCCCAGGTCCTCCACATCTATATTGGTCTTTGACTAAAATCATTCCTCTTGTGGTCCAGGTCTTCTTCTGGCCCTCTGCTCCTATCTCATTTTTCATAGGCATCTCCCTTCTCTACCTAAAAAAAAAAATTGAAGACAGACCCTTCACCTATCAGGTGAAGCAACTCTTTGAGATGCTCACAATAAAGTCAATCTGACATAACAATGCTGGTGTTGAGATGGATTATGATTAACAACTGACCAACAAATTTTTGCAAGTGGCCTCTGATTATTTTGAAAGAAAAGTTGATTGACCATAAAAAGAGTTTTTGATGATAGATCACTATGTGATTTTATTAAACTATATCTTAAAAGAAATGAATTTCCTAAAACAACAGTAGTTTCATCACCAGCTACTCATTCAGTGATCCAAATGTCTCAACATATCTATAAAAATGACAAATATAAGAATTGGAGCTGAATCCTGTCTCTTTCCGACCATAAGTAATGTTCAATTATGAATACATGGCACATGTATTAAATGCCTCATTTATCTCATCATGAGATACACATCTAAGAGCATTCCACTTAATTACCAGGAGAAATTCTCTGGAACCGCTTTCCTACTATTCCTGGAACCAATTAGCCAGAACCTTTCATTTAGATGCAACTTGAAGATGCAAAAACAAATAACTATAGTACTGTATGTTAACAGCTTAAACAGCTCCATTTGTTTAGCTTAAACAGATGAATAGCTTTCCAGAAATACACAGAAGAGCACTTTGGGCCTGATGAATGCATAACAATGACGGCTGCAAAGTCACAAAGGAAGCACCATTTAGGTGGCATTTGCTAATGGGCTGTATTTGGGGAGAGAGAAAAATAAGTTGTTAAAATAATGTGAAACCAAAGCCAAAATAGAAACCACCTTCCCCTCTCCTTTATTTTATGAATTAACAGCTGGATTATCAGTTAGGAATAGGACCTCGTGGAGAAGGTCATAGCATCTAATAAGGACAGACTGTCTCTAAGTACTTTGAGTTCTCATGTAAAGAAACCATATTCATAATTGCATGAATATAATATTTGCCTTTTCTTTCATAAAGCTATATGCTAATGATGAGATAAATACATATGCTTAGGAGACATGTTTTAATAAATTGTTGCAGAATTTCTACAAACAGGCAAGTGACTTTTGCCATTCCACTGAATACAGCTAAAAGCATTACCAAAAATATGAAACCG
>NW_004567102.1:70987089-71003884 GCF_000260355.1 Condylura cristata | reverse complement strand
CCTCTCACCACTCCTGCACCTCTGGCCTGTACCCCAGTTCTATACACATAAATAAATAAATCTTTAAAAAAAAAAAAAGAAAACAGTAGGCTAAAATTTATATCTGGGAATGGGATAAAAAAAAATCTGATTTCAAAGACATGAAGTCACCAGGATAAGGGGCATGAAGAGCCCAGGTGCAAAATTTGAGACACTCCCTCCCAGGCTCATGAAGCGTCACCCTTCTGAGGGTTTGCCTTGAACACACAGGTTGCACTCTCTGTATTTCTTTTGCTTTACCTAGTCTTTTGACTTACTAGTGAGATATCTCTGTAAATTATTTAGCTTTTCTGAACCTCAGTAGGCCTAGTAAAAAATAGGAGATATAATCATGCTTTACAGACTTGCAGGAAAGGATCGAAGTAGAGAAAGTGCAAATTACTTGAAGTGCGGCCTGTGGTCACTCATCAGTCATGGCTTTGCTATCATTTGACCCTGAGGAGGACATCTAATAAGCCAATACAAAGTCAGACGTTATTCACTAAGAGCCATGAAAGATTATCATTCCCAGAATGTTTGATTTTAGAAGAGTTGTGGAGAGGTTGTGTTGTTTCACATGCTGCAATCACACACATGTGCACGCACATATGTGCATACACACAGAGCAGGCAGGGTGTCTCACAGGTGGAAGCTTCCCCCTTTTTCCTTCAGGCTGTCCTTTCCCACTGCCTCTCACCGTTGACATGGATATGTCTTCTCTGTGCTTAGGAATGTTTGTTTTTTCCAAACAAACCTGCAAATGGCAGAGAATTTGTTTTCTCGAGCAATAATCCTAGATCTGAGCATTTAGTCCACCTAATACTTTCAACATGTAACCTGACAGCATGATCTCGAAAAAAACATGATTAATGAAAACATTAAAGTGCACAGTGAGAGTTAGTTTCAACATGGGTACAATTGATAATTCTATGGAATCTAGGGAAGATTTGGTAAGTTTCCTTTTTTTCCCTGCCTGCCTTAATCCCTTCAGAACACTATAGCAGAAGTCAGAGACTGGATGGCTTATAAACAATATACACTGATTTCTCACAGTTCTGGAGGCTGGAACATCCAAGGTTACGGTGCTGGCAGATCGAGTGTCTGGGGAAAGCCTGCCTCCTGTGTCCTCACGTGGTGGACAAGAGAGCTGTCCTGGGTCTTCTTTATGAGGCCATTACTTCCATTCCTACGGCTCCACCCTCAGGCCCTCAGCACCTCCCAGAGCCCCACCTGCTAATGCCACCAGATTAGAGATTAAATTTCAATATAAAAATTCTGGGGGAACACAAAAGCTGTGCCTTAGCACTGCCCACTGTTGGGGTCCACCCCCCATAACCATCACTGCGTGGGGTTTACAGAGGTCACAGTCTTGGGGTGATACAGCATATAGAGATGAGAAAGCCCAATTTAAAATTGAGAGCATATATTTGATTTCCTCTTTTCACTGTTTACATAATCTTCCCTAATCTCACAACACCAAAACTGATATTTTTCTGTTGTTACTAATGTGCTGAGTCATGACCAGAGTCACAGAGAAACTCAATGTTCACCCAAACCTGCTGCGTAAGATAATTTTATTCACTCAAATATTTATTCATCCATAAATGTTTTGGAGTGCCAGGCAACTGTGGTGGGTGCAGAGGATATAGAAGAAACAAGTCAGGAAAAAAATATATCTGCTCTCAAGATTTTTTTTTTTTTGAGAAGAATGGGTAGATCAGTTTTCTCTCAACTCAAACCTTCGAGGATTAGATAACCAGGGAGTGCCAGCTGGTCTCCTGAACCACCTGCTTCTTGGGCTTTTCTTGTGTCACCTATTACTGCCACCATTTACCTTGGCCCACAGGGATGAATCATCACCCTTTTACAGGTCTACAGAACAGAAAGCCCAGTGAGCCAATATCAGCCTGTCACCTGTTTTTGTAAATAAAGTTTCAATGGAGCTCAATACAACTCATTCACTTATATGTTGCCTGTGGCTGCTTTTGAATTGCAACAACAGAGCTGATGGTTGTGACATAGAGCATCTGGTCCCCAGACACTAAATTATTTACTATTGATAGCAAATTGGTCAAATTGTGAGGCTACCCCAACACCCCAAACTGTGAAAAGGAAAAAAAAACCATGTTATGTATTCTAAGGATTTATGCCACCCATAAGGCCAGGAAAAGTAACCTGGCTCTAATGTGCTTGAAGGTCTTTGATCCGTGAGAGGCTAAAGAGATAAAAGGAGGTGGGGAGAGAATACAGACTCCCAGTCCAACTCTGAAGTCACCCAGTCAAACAGGCCAAGCTCAGAGTAGGATGGCTGCCTCACCAGCACTTCCCAAAAGGGTGTTAAGGTAGAACCCTGAGTTCTTGGAGAGAAGAGAGTTAAAATGGACCACCCAAGGTACATATACACAATGGAATATTACTCAGCCATCAAAAAGATAAACACATGTCTTTTGCAGCAACATGGGTGGAGCTGGAAGGGATCATGCTTAGTGAAATAAGCCAGAAAGAAAAGGAAAAATACCAATGGTTTCACTCATAGCAGGAGCATAAAGGACCAGGGGAGAAAATAATAATAATGAACAACTGTATACCAGAGACATTTTAGGGGGGTGGGGTGGGGAACGGGATCAAAAATGGTGTGGGGGGTGCTGCACAGGACTATGGTGATGGCACACAGGAGATCTGGTGATGGGAAGTCCATGGGGATTACAACTGAGATGGAAAAAGGCACAAAATGGTGTAAAAGGAAACTGTTATATTAAAAAAAAAAAAAATGTACCACCCAAGCTGAGTGAGAATGGTGGCTGCCAAACTCTGCAGAGAACTTATTGCCAATCGAAACCCTAAACCCCCCAACAAAAAAGACCAAGAGATTTGTGCCCCCATCCTGTCTTCCAGTTCCTTTCCCTGTTCCACAAAGGCCAAGACACGCCTTCCAGAAGTCCTCCCAGACCCAGCTTCAGGAAATCAGGTCCATGGCACACTGAGAGCTATACGGGCAAGGCCTCCTGGACGTTTGCAGGCAGGAAATGGGGGTAGAATCGGGAAAGTGCCCCTTTCCCTACAAGCTTTATGCTGGGCCAATCTCTTCTGGTAAGGTCTCATAAGAATGAAGATCAGACCTGGTCTAGAAGTGTGACACCCCCCCCCCACACACACACACACCCATCCTGTGCCACACTTTAGTTCCTCTTACTATATCTGTAAAAGGGGCAAACGTGGGGCCCTCCCTGGTGGCGCAGCGGGTTAAAGCACAGCACTAAGAAGCTAACGCCACTTCAGCATGAGTTCAATCCCCGCCTGCCCCAGAGGTGACCACATGGCACAGCAGACCTCTCCTGACCCGCCCGTTGCTCCCCTCAGCAGTGTACTTCATCCATCTGCCTGTTCTGCTCCCCACTCTGTCCCTGGTAAATCCTCTCACCACCCCTGCACCTCTGGCCTGTACCCCAGTTCTGTATGCATAAATAAATAAATCTTTAAAAAGAGGGGGCCAAACATTTAGAGAACACTTTACTAAATATTTGGAGAAGACAAACTGGACTAATACAGAGAATAAAAAACATAGAGGGGTCCTCCCTGGTGGCACAATGGGTTGGGGCACAGCACTATGAAGCTAGACGCAGCCATCTCATGAGTTCAATCCCTGGCCAGAGGGGTGACCCATGTGGCATGGCAGACCTCCCCTCAGCAGTGTACACAATCTGCCTGTTCTGTGCCCTACTCTTTCTCCGGTGAAGCCTCTCACCACTCCTGCACCTCTGGCCTGTACCCTAGTTCTATACACATAAATAAATAAATCTTTAAAAAAAAAAGCATAGAAAAAACTCTTAGACATTGGATGTATGACCCTGTCATAATTGTCTTAGCACAGCATGTTCCTTGTGTCATTAGCTTTTATTTTCTAATCCAGCCCCCAGGGCCAGCCCAGAGTTGCAGATAAAAGATCTCTTCTACTCCCAGTCTGGTTCTCTGTGGAGGCCACCAAATTCAAATCTAACACGTTAGAGCTGCTTCCTAGATAACTTGAGGGTCTTTGTTCCAAGCCCCAACATTCTGGGTCCCTCCTGAAATCTTTTCTGTCAGCTTCAATAAATATCCAATAAATATCCAAGTGCTGCAGAATTTTCTCTAGTGACTGAACCAACCACTGAACTCACCTTTCAGGAAAAAGCATGTTTGGACAAAGAAAATCCCATAGTATAAAAACTCTTGTTGCCCGAGGTACAGAAGGAAATTCCCTGACCCTGCCTGAGTTCCTCTGCAACTGGACAGATGAACAAATTAATTTCAGATAGTTAGTAGGGAAAAAATGACATAAGTTTGGAGAGTTTGCATGGATGTGAGTCTAAAGAAAAGGAAGTAGATTAGTGATATTTATCCTCTGGTTAGGGACCTGGGCATTAAGCAGGGGAGAGGAGACATGACAAGCAAGAAGTCCACCTCCTTACTCTTGAATTATATAGATGAGCTACCCAGAGAGGACATGTTAACTGATAAACCAAAACCTGATGATACTCCCCCCACCCAACCCCCAAACCATTTTCTTCTAGGTCACCAAGAGGGAAGCAATGATTGTCTGCTTTTTCAATTAGGAAAAATGACAAAGGTCAAAAATCTTTTAGGGCCATCACAGCTGTTAACTTGATATAATCTGCCTTCTTCTACTAAGTGGTGATAGATTTCCCCACTCTCCCAAGGACTCCATGGGCCTGAATTCATAACAAGGTGACAGTTATTGGACAAGACCCATTCTGGGCATGTTGATGAAAGTCCATCTGACCTTTCTGGGGAGACCAACCCCACAATGGTCAATATAGCAGCCTAACAAAAGGGCCACCTTCATGAAGTAGCAGACAGGTGACTCTGTCTCCTAGAGAATATATAAATTACCTGAGGAAATCAAACTTCTTAATGCACAATAATCTGAGAACATACAAAAAGTGCATATATAAATGTAGTTATCAGTGTAGCTGCTGAAGGGTTATGGGACCAAAGCATGGTCAGAGGAACTGGAGGGAAAGATGGGGACGGTCTCTCTGAAGGGGCAAAACTTGGATAAAGAACTTGGACTTCATTGTGAAGTCCCTTTGCGTCCACTCCCAGTTTCTCCCCTTTTTATTTTCCCCCAGTAAATTACCTCAACAACAGTTACCCAGCAACTGAGGCATAAGTTTTGCTTAAATAATCATGCTTTCATTTCTGTGTTATTAGTAAAACATCCACTCAAAATGAAGACGTCTGACTAGATAGTGACTGTGAGAGGCTGTCTCTCACCTAGGCAAAATGAATTTTTATAAGTCTAAGATTGCTGTTTCAGATATTGATTTCCACATAAGGCACAAAATTTCCTCAGTATTGCATACTCCCCATCTCACCCCCCCACCTACTCAATAACTATTTTTTAACTCAACAATTTTCCTTCATCACAGAGAATAAATATTCTTTTCCTTATAAATTAAGTTGATCTAGATTTTGATACAAAATAACAAAGAGACATATTAATGAAGATAAGATTAAGAAGTTTAATCATTTGCCTTTGGATTTTATTTTCTACTGTCTATTAATATTTTGAAGGGAAAACAGATGAGGTCAAAACATATTATAACTAGTATTTCCTTCATCTCGGAAGAATGAAATCTATGTTTCTATGCTGTGTAACATCCGTTTCATTCTAATGGACACTGTTTAGTTTTACAATGTACATTTGAATTCCAAATATTTTTCTTTGATGTATTTCCAAAGGAAAATTCAGACACTTGGTCTGTTTTTTTTTCTTTTAAGTGTAATATAAAAATCTCGTTCTATCTATCCCTCTAAGTGCCTCATTAAAATTTTCAGAAAGTCATCACCTTTGTTCTATCCATGGAGGTTTATTGTGGGGTGGGGGTGGGGGGCGTAAGAACAAGATTAAGGGAATGTTTCCATCACAGAGTTGTTCCAGGATGAAAGACTCATAGGAATATAAAATGTGTTTCAGAAGAATTAGGAAGGAAAACACAGAGGTTGGGAGGAGCCTGATCCTGTGGGTGTCAGACCCATGAGAGCGCCTGCTCACACACAGCGCCTGGTAGATCATCTGACAGGGTCAGGCAAGCAACAGAAACTTATATGGTTTTTAGTCTTCCAGGTAGCAGGGAAATGATGAGGTGGGCGGATCGGGGAGAAAAAAATGAACTTCTCATTTTTATTTAAATTACTTTTGAGCTAGCTCTAGACTGTGGAGGAGTTGATAAGCCACCCGGTTCACACACACTCACACTCCCCACTCCTCCACCGCCATGCCAGTTTTTCCACAGATTTCTTCTGGTCAACTCCTCACTCATCAAATCACATTTATGGTTGAATTGATACATAGGGGTAATGTGTAATGGCCTGGGACGAAGAAGCCATATTTCCTGCCTCTCATGGAAAAGCCAGAGAAGTGCACAAATATTCACGGCTCAGAGTGGGAACTCAACGCTAGATGAGCTGCTGGCTGCGGGGGAGGGTGTGAGGAGTGAGGGGCCTTCCCAGGGGAGGCGCCCCATGACTGTGTTTTGAAAGCCCAGACAGGAGTCACCCAGAAAAGGGAAGGACGGCCTGCCAGTCCCAGTGGCACAAACTGAGGATGTCAGACATGAAGTGGAAAAGCAAAGTTTGGGGAAGAAAGTCGGGGCAGTTACGCAGGGCCAGGGGGCTGTACAAAGAGTTCAAACTTCATGTGAAATAGACATGGAACTGATAGTGAGGATTGGTGAGAGGGGATGCCCCCATTCACAAGCTGGCATCATCACGTCTGTGGGGTGCACCTCCTCTTGGGGGCTCGATCAGGAGAACCAGCTTGGATGGAAGGCAAGGCTAGAGCAAAGAGTGGAAAATAAGAAACACGTGAGATTTCAGAGTATCTGTGAGGGAGAAGTGTCCAGTGATATATATATATAACTGTCCCTGGGCGACAAGGCAGGGTACAAAGACCCATTTGGATGCCCTTGGATCCCAACCAATGAGTGGGAGACAGTCATTGAGTCTAATCGAGCCCTGGAGAACACCGACATTTGAGGAACTCTGAGAAGGAAAGAGCAGGTGGGTGAAATGAAGGCATTGCGAGCCATAGACAACATGAGAGGAATGTGCTTGCTATAGAGTCAAAAGTAGCACAGGTCACAGAATAGTAAACATGGCATCTTTGAGGATCCCCGCAGGCCAGTTTTAGTGGAATGATCAGGTAGACCCCAGATCTCAAAGACAAGTGATAGTACTGATGGTTACACAATAAGAGCAATGCAGATTTGACTTTCAAGAGGTCTGGCGTGGAAAAAAAGGACAGAAAATAGAAGGATATGGAAGTTATGGAAGGATAGGGAGGGAAGGAGAAATAGGGAGAGGGAGAGAGAAAACGTGAAATCCAAAGAGAGAAAGAGATATACAGAGAGTGAAAGTGGGGAAGAATGGGGAGTGAAAGAGAGCGGGGAGGAAACTTGAGCTTTATTTTTAAAAGATACTATATTAACATATCCTGGTGAGAACTCTGGGACTAATCTAATCAAATTCTTGTGTCTTAGGTCAAAAAAGAATGATATGGTGGATAGGAATAAATATTTCTGCAACACATGTTACATGTCAGAAATTTTCTGTCTTTGTTCTCTTTAATCAGCCAAGAAATCCACATTTTTAGACTGTCTTCTTTTGTATGGTGGAGCATCTGAGCCGCACAAAGTTTCACTGGTTTCCCACCACCTCTGTAGGTAATTGTGGAGCAGGAATTTGGTCTCAGGCTCTCTGAATCTAAAGCACTCAGGCCCTGGGAGCGAGTCAGTTACCTTCAGGTAATTTCAATTCTAGTATTCTGTTTCCTTCTCTGTGAAAATTTGCACTGCAAGGTCACAGCCCCAACTTGTTTACTCCCTCTGGTACACCATGCAGTCAAGACCCAACTGTTCCACTGAAGAAGCAAACCACTTGGTAAACAAAACGTGAAAATTCATCTATTTATCGTCTTGCCATTTGAGTTCCCCTCTACACTTGAGCACACAATTCTATTATTTTCAAACTCTAATTTACGTAGAGGAGGACCTGAGTTAGTTTTAGCACCGAAAGTGGCTGTCTCAGCATGCTGAAGACCCATTACATTAAACACAAATGCTTTTCCTGGGTAGTCTCAGAAGAGCTAGTCTGGTTAAAAAAAAAAAAAAAAAGATCTTTCTTCTTTCTCTTTATACCAGAATTCTATATATATTTAATATATGAAGATTTCTTTAGTGAGAGAGAAAACTTTATATATACTATATATAATGTCAACTTTTCATTGATACTTAACATAGTGCATACACCCTAAGTATTTGGCGTGGCAAGTTTTCAAGATGAACAGATCCTTATAATCAGCACCCAAATGGTTGATTCTTTTTAAAAATTATTTGTTCTTTGTTTCCACAGTTATAAAGCTTACTTGGTAATTCAACTCTCTACCTCACAGTGAATTTAGAAGGGCTAGCTAATTATAGCTTTAACTGTAAAACACTTTGACAAACTTGAAGCAGTTAGAGAGCTACTTAAATTGATTATAATGTCACATGGTTTCTACTTAAATTATTTCACCTGGGAGAATGTCAAACTGTCCTCATTAGCAGATCACAAAAGAGAGATATTTGAAATTCAGCTTAATGGAGACTCAAGAAATTTTTAAACTATTGGTAGCTTGTTACCTGAAATATTCCTGTTTAAGGTTTGAGTCAACCTCCTTCCTCTCCTATAACTCTCTCTACATTCTTTTTTCTGCAACAATGGGAAATGTGTTTGAAAGTAATGGTGGTGCCCCAAACCCCCGTGACTTATATGCTGGAGTAGGGTAAATGAAGACTGCTCAGGCTTTTGTGACATTGGCTATCACCTGCAGCCTGAATGCACGAGGCATGTGGGATCCTGGGCTTGAGGTGCGCATGCCTGATGGTGGACACCTGGAGCATGGTGTGGGCATGCATAAGTGGGCGCACCTGAACTGAGAGACAGAGGCTTTAAGAGCAGCATCATAGAGGATGGTATGTGGCAGAGGACAATAGAGCAGAGGACAGTGGAGAGACCATGAAAGAGTGTCAGAGAGAGCACAGAGTAAAGATTCACCCAGGGCTGCAAGGCCTGCCAGTCTCCCTGTCTGCCTGAGCCTGCTTGCCTCACTACAAGTGGTGTAGAAAGATTATTACAAGCCTGTAAAAGCCACTGAGGGCTCCCCATCTGCCTGGATCCATAGAGAACTTTCCCTGTGCCTTGCACACACCACAGTTGGCCATTTTATTATTTATTGCTGGTCTTCAGCCTCCTCAATTCTTGGTTTTCAGGCATTGGAAATGATGTTTAGTACAAAGTTACATGCAGATTCTAATCCTCTACTGGCTTCTACAGGCTTGGATGGCCTTTCTGAACCTGCCCTTTTTCTAGGTCTTTTCTCCGCTGGAAGGACATGGTGAGAAACAGCTGAGTGTAGGAGCTATGAGCAGGGAAACAACTAGCCTGTTCTCACCTCTCACGGGCAACAACTGGCCTGTTCTGAGGAGTATGCTTCTACTTCTTCAGAAGAAACTTCTGTGTGACAAGGCCCCTGATGGTGAAATCTAGAGAATTCCAGAGTGAACAGTAAGAGAGTTCAACTACACTGGGCAAGATTTTGGTTCCAAAAAGCCTATAGCCCATCAGCCCTCATAGTTATGCCCCTGATGCTGTGAATGAAAAACATTGCTGCTTCTTGTGGTCCATGAACAAGGCCTCATTAGTAGTGTTTATATTTACTCATGTTGTTTGTATCCAGTCATTCCAGCTTGACTGGGAATTGCTGGAATAGTTAGTTTTATAAATCTAACACATTTACATAATCTATACTAAATTAGTTTTTCTTGCTACCTGTCTGAAAGATCTGCCTTCCAGTACAGGTTTGAGCTCACTGTGGACAGACAGATCTAGAGCCCCCAACTTCCCTGTTTACAGACTTACCAATGAGTGAAATTTAGCCTAACTTCAGTGGCTACTAACTTTATTTTTTTCTTGGCACATGAAAAGTTGTTTGCAAACAAATTAGCTTGCAAACTGAAAGACTGTTTTATCTGTTTTTGATACAGATTTATATACAGCTTGAGATTTTAGGTCACTTATGATGTCCATAAATCTTATCTCCCTGAGGAGAATATTAGTGCTGAGAAACTAAGTCTTACACTTTATCCAACATACCTAACACAACATAGTGTGTGAGAAATATTTGTTAAACAGTTGGTCAAGGGAAAAGACCTACTAAACTATATTAATATCTCATGTTTTAAATTTAGGAATATGCTACCTAAATTTGACCTGTGATAGTAGTATATAAATTCAAGGAGTCTCTTTCAGCTGTAAGCAAAAATAAAATCAACCACTGGATAAGGTTGAATATCACGCAACAGCTTCCCTTTAATAATCCTAATAACAGCTTCAAATGAGGACCAATCATAATACATTTTAGAAAAGGTAAGACTTCCCCTATCTACAGCAAACAAGACCACCACACACAAAAAGCTAAGTGCTTTGCTACAAAATATTTTAGATTATATTCTTATTCTCAGTTTTTTTCCATTTGTGCAGTCTCAGGGAAACATCACTGAATATATCTGACAATGAAAATTATTTCTTAGCAAAGGGCAACACCCCTCTTAGGCAAATACATGAGAATGACATAAATAGAAGGAAATAAGAAAGGTAATTTAAGCTGCATGTAAACAAGCGATGTCTGAATTTCAGTGACCTCAGTGAAAACAGTCTATAAATCTTGAATAGTGGGATTATTAAGCAATTAAATACAAATTGTGGATATATACGTTTTGCTAATTAAGATGTCTGTTCAACACAAGTATTGGGCACCTCATTTAAATAATTATCTCTTAGGCTACACTTCTATGTTGTATATTAACAGTGTTCAATCAGAAAAAATTCTAACCTTCTTAGGAATGTTTGTTAACGAAAAGATTTGGAGATTTAATTGGAAAAGCTCCAGTTTTTGGAAAAATCCTCCAAGTGAAGCCAAGTGTAATTGCAGCTCATACTGTTCATCTAGCCCTAATAACACGTTCTGGCAGGCATCTGAACGCATCCTCAGTTACACAGAAGTAGATGGTCCAGTGGGCCACTTTATCTGTCCTCCCACAGCTGGACTTTCTGGCGTTCTCTGTGGGGTTCTTCACTGGTCTCTTCCGCTGTCCGCTGCACGGCCCTCTGCTGACCTCCATCCTCTGGGACGCTGCCCTCACAGGCTCAGTCTGTCCACTCAGGTGTGCCCACTTCCCCAGGCCCAGGTGCCACCATGAGGTGCACGTGTAAGACCACAGGTGGCATCATAGATGCTAGTGGTAGGAGGGCAGAAACAACATGATCACTTGCATTTACCCTACAGACATCGACATTTTCAAGAGGAACCCTGAGGTCACCCGGGGTAACAGAAGCAAGCTGCTGCTCAGTTTTGCTCGGGGCTCGCGGTCCTTCACAGGACCCTGACAGCTCATCGCTGGGACTTGATGGCCTGGTGTGCTCCCTACTTCAGCAACTAGGCAACTGTCTTCTTAAGGAAAAGGCCTCCTTAACTTTTGTTATTGAACCATTAAACTTAAGAACCACCTTGGCCCAAAACTTCTATTGAGTTTTTAAATGGCACCTGGAACCACAGACTACTTTTTCCCCTTGAATTTGAGTCAGTGACTATATATTTTTCTCTTTATTACTGTGTTTTAATCAGGGGCATATGACCTAGATTGTGTTAGAGCTAGATATATTTCCATCACACTGTTGCCTCAAAAAGTCATCTTAGACATCTTCAGGGTCACTGGTTCACTCTCCATATGAGCAAATTCCTCATTGTCTTTCATAAAGTCTCCCTACTCAATGAAAAGAAAAGAAGAAGAAGAAGAAAAAAAAAGCATTCAAAATGAACCAAAGATCTTAGCACCTGTTGCCAAAGAAGAAATCTGGATATCAAACAAGCATATGAAATGATGCTCCATATCATATGTCTTTATGGAAACGAGACTTGAAACAACAATGAGAAACCATTAAAGTGGCCAGAATCTGGGCCACTGGCAACACATAATGATAGAAAGGATGTGGAGCAACAGGAACGCTCAGATGTTGCTGGTGGGACTGCAAAATGACATAAGCACTTTGCAACATAGTTCAACAGGTTCTTATAAAACTCAACATACACTAATCATATGATCCAGCAATTATGCTCTTGGTATTTACAAACAAAAGACGTTGTTCGCACAAAACCTGCACATGGATATTTATAACCACTTTAATTGCCAACACTTGAAAACATCCTAAGAGCTATCAGCAGGTGAATGGATAAACTGTGGTATATCCAGACAATGGAATATTATTTAGCACACACAAACACAAAAGAAATAACAAGCTGGAAACTTAAATACACATCATTATGTGAAAGAAGTCTGCATACTTCTTGACTACATGACATTATGGAAAGAGCAAGACGATGACTAGGGAAAAAAGATGAGTGGTTATTTATGCCAAAGAAGGGAGTAAATAGGTAGAATTCAGAGGATTTTAGGGAAAATACCCCGATGATATTATAATGCTGAATATATGTCATTATACATTTGGTCAAACCCATAGAATATATATCAAGAGTGAACCCTAATGTAAACCATGTGTCAATATACTCTAATTAATTATAACAAATGAATCTTGGAAATTGGGGGTGGGGAGAATGCCTGTGTGGGGCAGAGGTACACAGGAAATCTGTGTCTTCTCCATTTCTCTGAGAACCTGAAATTGTTCTAAAAAAGTTAAGGTTCAGCTTTGAGTTTCTCTTGATCTTCTTTCTTCTATGGCTCTTTCTCTCACTCATTTGTTTCACTTTCTTGCTTTCTTCTTTTGGGTGTTGCCTCACTTCTCTGCCACAACTCAGTGATAACCTCACTGCAAACTGTTCTCTTAAGAATTACAGTTCTTAAAAGTTGGGGGTGACAGGTAGTCCACAATGTCTTGTATTGTGAGGCCCCATTAGGAAGACTGTTGGTTTCCAAGGGGCTAAGTTTAGTCATTTCCTGCTTATTAGTTATATTGATTAGCGCTCCCAGAGAGCTGTCAGAAATTCTGCACAGATATTAACTCCACAATATAGAACAAATGTGTTCATTTGCCAAGAGCGATTCCAAACACTTCAAAAGATTAAAGAAAGCCCAGGACAACCTCACCCTTCATTTTTTTTTCTGACCTATTTCTACCTTTCCTGTCTGAACTGTTAACAATGTTCTATATTATTTTTCATGACAAGCATCCTAGCAAAAAAAAAAAGTTTTTAATGAACGCTTTTATTGGATTGAGTCAAAGCAATCTCCTAAAACCTGGCTGCGTAGAGCCTCAGGCACCAAGAGTGCTCTTCTCACCAAGCAGACCTCCCAACAGCTCTCACCACGCCACCCTGTTTCTCTGCCTTTATACAGAGTGATTCTTTATCCAGCAGATTGAATTTATACCATTTTATTTTCCAAGAATGGCATTATATGGAAATCGACTTACCTAGTGGGCCTTTTTAAAAGGAGCTTATCATTCAGCACAGCTTCCCATTAAATGTGAAAACTGAAGCTGTGTTTTGATTTTAAGGTTTTATTCTTTTTTTTAGTCAATCAACAAACATTTAGCAGAGTGGTAGACCAAGTTCCAGGCACAGTATTTGGCAGTGGGGAAGAGAACAGATAAGACAGCAGAATGCTTTTCTTCATGAGACAAACTGCCTTCCTTATTGTGTCTCTATTCTTCACTCCACTTGGTTAGGGGATTAAAGGGGATTTGTTCACAAAGTCATTCATAGAATGAAAGAGGTCGTGCCAGACTGTGATTGCAACAGAGCTCTGGAAGGCTTAGGTAATATTAGGCGAAGTGAATTTTTATACCATTGCAATGACAATAAATGCCTATGAAATGGCCACTTACCAAGTCAGTAATAATGTCAATAAAATGTATTGCAAATTTTGGAAGACAGCCACCAGGTAAATTTGCAAAATATAAAGGTTTTTTTTTTTTTTAAATCTGCCTACCCAATTTATTTCAAAATGGAACATTATTCTTGAAGAAAAACAGAGATCTAGCAATTTGAGTTGGCTTCCTTATTATGGGGTGCTTTAAGGGTAACTGGGCACAGCTATTGTTGATGAGAATGACTGGTGACCCTCTAGAGAGTTGGGCAATCAGTGTGAAAGCTCCCCATGTATGCCTGCAGTTTTAAATTTCCGTCATGACCTCTGTAAACTCCCACTAATCCAAGACAGGGGTGCTACATAGCAGAGATTTATAACTGGTAGTGTTTTACTAAATCAAACAATAGATTAACACTCTAGACTCATAATTGTATTGAAAATCCAAAAGCAGCTCTCATTCATTAAGAGATCTTTAATACAAGAAGACACAGATACTCTCTCTCTCTCTTTGACATTTACTCACTCAGTGTCTGCATAAAACCAAATAGCCCAACTAAAAGCAAGAAATTAGGCCACTGTCCAGATATCTCTAAATTAGGTACTCTGAATCGAGACACAAAAATATCAGGATGATCAGAGTTTGGGAATTTTTCGTTTTGGCATTTAGTGGTTACATTCAAGCTTTCTCTCCTCCATCACACCAGAGAAGAAAGTTGGCTTTAAGGTAGGAATGGATCAAACATATTTGAAATGAGCAAACAAAATTCAAACACAAGCCCTTTGTTAATAAGCAATGCTTCTTTCTTTGGCTTCTGGTTTGTTTTGCAGACTATTTTCAGAACATATGACTGAGGTTAATTTGCTATTACATTCTTACAAGCTTTGAAGATCTATCAAATTAATTTACAATAAAGAAGACACTTGAGAATAACAATAGTTTCTATCCGTTTGTTGTCACATTCTAAATTGCTTTCTATAGTGAAATAAAAGGAACAAATTGCAAATGTACATGACTCAGATAGGAAAAAGCTGGTTTTGTTCTTCTAGACATACTTGATAAATTCAATTGACCCTCTGTTGTCCTAAGGTATGGACAAATTCTTACTTGAGTTCTTCTATAGTGCATTGCTCTCCTTGAAACTATCAGCTCTTGATGAATTCAATTAAAAACATGTGCAGGCCCTCCCTAATAATACAATAAATTAAAACACAGCACTAAGAAGCTAAAGCCACTTCTGCATGAGTTCGATTCCCGCCTGCCCCGTAGGTGACCACATGGCATGGCAGACCTCTCCTGACCTGCCCGCTGCTCCCCTCAGCAGCATACTTGTCAGTTTGCCTGTTCTGCTCCCCACTCTGTCTCTGGTGAATCCTCTCACTGCCCCTGCACCTCTGGCCTGTACCCCAGTTCTGTATGCACAAACAAATAAATCTTAAAAAAAATTTGCTTGGTGGCATCATCACATCTTATATACAGTTGTGTGCTTTTGGGAGTTCAGCAAATTAAAAGTGAAATTGCACAGCAGAAACAGAGAGTGTGGAATCTGGTACCAACCCTGGTTGTAAGCTGAGAGCTGGCAGGATGTGGGAGGAAGGAACAGAAGCAAGAAGACAGGAAGAAGTCCCCCAGTGCTGCCTCTTGCTTTGCAAAATCATTGTCTTCTCATTGTGAGAAGTGATGTTGGGTCACTGGCTTTTTAAGCAGCTATATTGAGATGCTATTCACATACCATATAATTCACCCATTTGAAGTATGCCATTCAATGAATTTGGGGATTGCATTATAAATCTCTTAAATAAAAATAAATCACAGGGCCTGAAGGTGCCCTCCTCTCTCCCCTCACCCTAACCCTGATGCCTTAGACCCCAGAGTGGGAGTGTTTGGAGGTGGACATTTGGATCAGGTCAAGGGAGTGAAGCCCAGGATGGGGTTGGTGACCACCAAAGAAAAAAAATAGACAGGAGCACTGCGTTGACCATGAAGGGAAAGCAAGCGGGTGGCTATGTCAAACCAGAAAATGCCACTCACCAGAACCCGGCCAGGCTGGCGCCCTGATCTTGGACTTTCAGTCTCCAAGACTATGGAAATAAATGCTTGTTGCTGAAGTCATCCAGTCCATGGCATTTTGTTATAGCAATCTGAGCAGACTGAGACATACATTATCACAGAATTTGCCATTTTAATCATTTTTATGTCTATCATCCAATGACACTAATCACATTCAATGCTATGCAACCATCACTACTATCTATCCCCAAAACTTTTTCATCATTGAGCAAGAGTCTTTGCAGCAGTGAAATGGACGTTGTCAACATTCCGTCCATCCACATATTGTGGCTATAGCTAACTGTGGGGAGACTTGGGAGCAGAGTCAGAGGTGGGCAGGCAGGAGCCTAGCTCAAGCACAGCGCCCTCCAGTACTGGCAGGAAGAAGGGAGGAGGAATGCTGGGGAAATCTGCAGGTCCCATCAAGACTGTTGAGAATTTCTTTGAGCCTGAGGTCTTTGGACTGGTTTCACAAAATATCACAGATTGGCTAGCTTAAAAAACAACAGAAATTTAGCCCTTACAACTCAGGAACCTGGGCGTCCAAGGTTGTGGGGCCGATGTGATCAGGAGATCACTGTCTTCCTAGTGGCAGACTTCTCATTGGGGATCACTGTGAGGCCTCTTGCATAAAACAACAATTCGTGAAGACTCCCCTCTTCCCTGACTTAAACACCTTCCAGTGGTCTCACCTGCTAAGACTGTCACAATTGGCATAAATTTCAACATCTGAATGGTAGGGATCTTAGCAATGGTGTAGGGCACAATCACATATTTCAAATTATTTTCTAGAAATTTATTTATC
>NW_004567102.1:70977054-70986414 GCF_000260355.1 Condylura cristata | reverse complement strand
CCAGGTATCGAACTCATGCTGCAGTGGCTTTGGAGAACTTCATAAAGCAGTGCTTTAACCCTTTGCGCCACCAGGGAGTGGTGTATAATACTTTTATATACACTTTTTCTTAACATATTTTGAAGATCATCCCCAAACAGAATGTTGTCTTTGTTTCTGAATAACAGCTGTTGAGCAAGATCATAAAATATTTAATCAGTACCGTTTGAATAGAAATTTAGGAATTTTGTAAATTTTGGTGTGACAAACATTGGTTTGTACCTTTTACATACATTTTCCTGCCCATTTGCATTTCTATCTCTAAGAAAAATTCCTAGAACTAATTGCTGGATAAAATGTGTCTGGGTTTGGCTGTTATGCCAGAATACCGTAAACTGGGTGGCTAAAACAACAGAAATTCACATCTCTAGGGCTTGGGAAGTCCAAGATCAAGTCCAGATCCAGTGTGTGTGAGGGCCTGATTCCTGGCTTTCCCTGGCCAGCTACTCTTTGTACCTTCACATGACTGGGAACAGAGAAGGGAGGCAAATTCATCTTTCCTTATAAAGGCACTGATCCCATTTATGAGACACCCTCCTCTTGACCTAATCATTTCCCAAAGCCCACCTCTAAATACCATCATTGGGGTTAAATTTGAAAATAGGAGTTTTGGGGCATGGGCCATGAGTCCACAAGAAGGTGCACTGTTTATCACCCCTTTTCTTTTCTACAGAGCTCACACCAGCATGCCCGCCTCGAGCCACCAAGGGGAGGGTCAGTTTCCCAGAGCCTCACTGACATATGGTTTTATGATAGTTGCTTTTTTCCTATTTAAGTGAGATGAAAGATCTTTTTGTGTGTATAAAAGTCATTTGATCCCCTTTGTGACAAAGAAATCTTCTTGTTTATATCTTTTGCCCATTTTTGTAGTTTCTGGCTCATTTTAAAAGTGGGTGAATATAGGACACATTGTCGGGTTTAGGTCTTCAGACAAATATTGGAAGATAAACCTTGGAGCTTGTATTGCACTTTCAAAAACGTTTCACTGGTTTTAACTGTCAAGCCAGCCTTTTTGGAAATAGTCTTCCATGTATATAAGACCACTAGTTACATTTACTATTAAGAAATATAAAAAAGACAACAAACTGTTCAGAAGTTGACATGTTATGTATGCTTTATGTTTGTTGAATCAATTAATAAATAATGATGGGTGGATGAATGAATACTGGTGTTGCAGTTAAAAAAACGTTTTGATTTTCAAGTGCATTTTCTTTTTGAAGTAAAATTAATTTTCATATTGAAAATTTAAATGATAGTTTGTTTCAATGAGAAGAAAAAGAATGTCCAACAAACAGTGACATAAGAATAGGAATGAGTGTTTCTTGGTCTACCAGAGTGAATGAAGCAGGAAACTCCAGGCTTGCTTACTCAGCAGCACAATCAAGGGACGAGGGGACAGGTCCCCACCCTCACCCCCACCCCCTTGGTTGTCATCACCATATGGTTGTTCATCCCGGGGACTGGCCATTTGTGGCTGCAAAGCAGCTGCCATCGTTTCAGACATCACATCCTCATCAACTGTCTGTAAAGGCAAGACAAAGAGAGTCTCTTCTGAAGAGCTTCTTGCTGTCATAGAGAATGTGCCAGAACACTTCCCTAGCACACTTACTCATCTCATTTACTGAGTGAGTCACAAGCTCACCCCTAAACATCACTGGCATGATGTCATAGAGGTCCATGAGAATTACTTTAGAAAAAGATGATTAATCAACGAGGGAGCCAGCCCACCTGCCCTGAAAGCATTGATGCTCATATGCTGGCTGGGATGAGTGGGGAGCCAACTTTCTTACCAGCCAACTTTCTTACCAACCAACCTTGCATCAGTTATGAAATTTTTGAGGAATTTCAGAATACGTGAATAATAATAATTGTGGCTTCCCACATCCTAGGACGTAGTAAAGATTATTGTTGGAGAACAACTATTCCTTTATTTTAGAGGACACCATTACAACTTTCCTGCTCTCTTCTTGAGAATATAAGGAACAGAGGGACTTGAGTCTAAGAGAAGAGAGATGGGAAGAGAGTCTCGTGAGGAGTGAGCCCTGCCAGTTCACAGGGGCAGGGCCCCAGGAAAAAGGAAAATGCAGATTCTCTAAGGGCAGGGAGGCTTTCAAATTTCCCACTTTACACAGACCTGCCTTTCTCATAGAGGGCTTCAAGTATCTGATAAATCTTGTCAACTACTTCCTACTGTCAACTTTTTACTAACAGCATCTTATATAAAAAGGGAGAGTGCAGGAAGAGGTAGGAGGAAGAGTTGAAAATGCAATTGCAGAATAAAGAGAAGCAATCAGTCTGGAATGGACAAAGCCTTAGACACAGAGGGCAGGTTAGTGTTTTCCAGGGGCAGGGACCATGCTGGAAATGGATAGTGACTTCTAACAGGTACAAGATTTCCTGGGGGAATGATGGGAATGTTCTATAACTGGATGGTGACAATGGTAGCACAGTTGTGTAACTATATTAACTATATTAATGACCTGTGTGCACTTGAAATGAGGGAATTTATGGCAAATAAATTATATTCTAATTAAGCTGTTGTTTTCAAGTGACCTGCTTACTAGTCACAGCAGGAAGTAATTAGCAACACAGCATGATCAGTGAACTACTAGTAAAGGTCTGTACTCCCAAAGGCTGTAGAAGGAGAAAGAGTTAAATTAATTTTTTTGCATATTAAAGGAGAGATGAACTCAGAAGCCTGGAGAGCCTGAGGGTACATGGTCTATAGTACTTTACAATACTGCAAACAAGAATAATTAAATAAACATAATAAGGGGTACTTTATAATGGTAAATGGCCCCCTTCTTTATCTGCTTTCATGATACCTCAACTGCTGTCTCCATCCCTTAGTGCTCACAAACAGAGCTAAGTACACACACACACACACACAGAGCTTGTTTCTGGACATAAAGGATTAACCAGGCCCTGCTCACTAACTTGCCAGGTTACTAAGTACTGTAACTGCCTACCTCTGCTCTCATCACCTCCAACTTTATGCTGTCAAAGGAAAAGTCTTGCATGGGAGGATGGTAGTGAAACAGGACACTGGGCCAGACTCCCTTGGTTCAATTGTTTCCCAGGCATACAAGTTACCAGCTTCAAGACTCAGACATGTTACTTAACCTCTTTGTGTATTGTTTCATCCTGTGTGTGACTAGGGTAATATCAACACTAATCTATATGAATTTTTTGAAAATTAGACATGTAAAACACAACTGTACCTTGCAATAGCAAACACTTATAATAAACATCAGGTATTATTAGTTATAATAATGTACAATACAAAGTATTTCTCCTGTAACTAGTGAACTAGTGAAGTCTGAATATGGAAGTTAACACAATTGTAAGCTGAAGAGAAAGGGAACTGGTAAAAACCATGGTTGTTTAAACCACAGGTGATACATGCTAAATGGTCATTTGCTAGATAACAGAAAGGTCTATCTAACTGAAATACAGAAGGAAATCTTCAATCAGTCATGAAATAGTGTTATTTCTCACAGATAATGTGCCCTTCTGACAATAAGTATCAACTTTAACAGGACAGTTTCAGCTGTACTTAGCAAGTGACAGCAACGGGCACACCCTACGGACAATCATCTGCCCTAATGTTTCTGACTGATCTATACCTAAATTAACAAGAAGAATAGACAGCATTTAGGGCGGGGCCTGTAGCTGAGCCAGCGCTGAGATCTGCCTCACATCATGCTCTGCTGAGGAGGTGAGGAAGGGCAGGTGAACATGAGGCAGGCCTTCATCTTGAAGACCAGAGAGAAAAAGAGACTGTCAAGGCAGGAACCAAACTCCTAGTTGGGTAGAGTGTGGGAGGCTCAATCTCAGATGTGTGGAAGAATCAGAGCTGTCAGCATTGGGTCACAGGTGTAACTGGTCCAGCAACAATGGAGATTACCCTCCCACAGTGATATAGGGGAGCCGCAGAAATTTCCATTCTGCTCAACTTAAAGTCTGGCCAAAATTGAGAGGTGTGGGTGGTCCTGAGTCTGTCCCTGGGCTCAAGTTCTATTGGCAATGGAAGATTATATAAGCCAGGCCAAGCACATGACTCTCTCGTGCCTTCTGTGAGAGTCTGAGGCACGCTCATCCCGCCCTGCCTGTGGTTCGCTTTCTGGCTCCATGTAGAGCCCCCCAAGACTTGCTCAGAACAGTGGATGTGACAAAGCATTCACTTTTGATCTGGCTGAATTTTTCTTATTCTATCATACTCATCCTATCCCTTCTTACCATAGTGGTTAATTTTACGTGACAACTTATATGACAGTCTACGCGGTTACACTGATATACAGTTGTCTGGTTAAACAGTAGTGTACATATTGCTATGAAGGTAATTTTATCATGGTTTCAATATTTCCAACATAAACTAATAGTAAAGGGGATGATACTCTATAATGATGTTGGGCCTTATTCAATCTGTTGAAGGTCTTATGAAGAAAGACTGACAAAAAAAGAAGAAGCAAATCTGCTTCAAGATGAAAACATAAAAACCTAGCCTGGGCGCTCCTTGGTGGCACTGTGGGTTAAAGCACAGCACTGAGAAGCTGAAGCCACTTCCTCATGAGTTCAAACCCCGCCTGCCCTGGAGGTGACCCACATGGCACGGCAGAACTCTCCTGACCCGCCCGCTGCTCCCTTCAGCAGTGTACTTCAGCGTTCTGCCTGTTCTGCTCCCCGCCCTGTCTCTGGTGAATCCTCTCACTGCCCCTGCCCCTCTGGCCTGTACTCCAGCTCTGTATGCACAAATAAATAAATCTTAAAAACAAAACAAACAAACAAAAAAACCTAGCCTGAGTTTCCTACCTGCCAGTCTTCCCTATAGGATTTAGGGCCAATATCTTAAAGTCCCAATCTCTTTCTGAGATCTATATGCATACCTATATCTGATATCTACTCCTATCTATCTATAGTCTATCATCTATGTATTCATTCACATATATCTTCTATTGTCTCTAGACGATTCTAAATCTCTACAGGAGCTAATTTTTGGTAGGAAATGCAAACATATTTTTAATCAAACAGGATTTTTTTTTTTTCAGTGAGAAACATTCTATCCATTTGTTTGACAGAACTATTTAAAAAATATATACTTTGGCCCTCCCTGGTGGTGCAGCGGGTTAAAGCACTGCACTGAGAAGCTAAAGCCACTTCCGCATGAGTTCGATTCCCGCCTGCCCCGGAGGTGACCACATGGCGTGGCAGACCTCTCCTGACCCGCCCGCTGCTCCTCTCAGCAGTGTACTTCATCGATCTGCCTGTTCTGCTCCCTGCTCTGTCTCTGGTGAAAACTCTCACCGCCCCTGAGCCTCTGGCCTGTACCCCAGTTCTGTATGTACAAATAAATAAATCTTTAAAAAAAAAATATATATATATATATATACTTTGTTCAACTTTGCTGCTTTCCATTAATTCTCAGCTTCACAAGGTTGCAACAGGGTCTTGCTTTCTGCCATGCTGACATTAAAATTAACCTTACTTTTAAAGAAGTCATTATAACCCTGGCCAACCATTGCTCACTACGAAGTCTCCTACATCTTACGGGGCTCGAAGAGACACCTATAGAACAATCGATTGCCGGCGAAAACCAGTCACAGGGACCAACCAAATCACCATAGTCTCACTTGTTCATCAACTTGTGAAGCCCAACTGAGGGGCTGGAACTTAATTTTTACTTCTGCTTTTTTTCTTGGCTTTAGGAAAATAAAGAAAAACATAAGATGCTCCCATCAGCCTCAAGAAAATGCTGCAAATCCTAAGATCATCTTCACTCTCAAAGGGCCTCGCCCAGGAGGAGTTGACAGTCAGGCAGCTGCTGTGGTGCACCGACTGCCACAGTCCAGCTCCAGGCTAAGGGATGTCAAGCTGCTTTCAGGCTGAAGCAGGAGGTAGGATTTTACTTTTAAAACAGTTTCCTTCCTTGGAAAATGAAACTTTTGTTGTTTTAAACTCCACCTCCATGCTAACTAAGGAAGGAAGCCATACCTGGCTCCCTCCTGGCTCCCATACTGGCCACATTGAAGGCAAACGTAAGCTGAATTTAAACATGCATGAAACAAATTCTAACAAATGCTCTTTAGCAGATAGATTCATACTTTATTTTGACAAAATTAGGATAGAAAAATACCACAATGTGAATATAGCCTTTGCTCTTTTTGTAACGTGGGTTATGATGTGCAGGGAGAGTTGGAAAAGACTGTTTCTGTCTGAGCTCCAGTTCACACTGAGGTGGAACCCAGCCACTGCACTATCAGACACAGCAAAACTGGTTGTAGAAAAGCTTATGGCATTCAATAATGAATATGACAAACCAATGAACCCAAACAACTTTTTAAATATGTTTTTGTAATTACTAAAAGTCAACTTCATGATTAAAGCCAATAAATAAGAACAATAGAGCATGTATCTAAAACCAAGTGAAAAATTAGAGTCAACATGATATATCAATGACTATAAACAGTAAACATTGATTCAGTGTGTAGATATATGTCCTTTCAAGAATATACTTTTTATCCAGCTGGCCACAGAAACTGCAGTTCTAACTATCATCAGAATGCACCCTGTACGTAACCTCTGAGCTAATTTTCGAGCTGTCACTTTTATACTTCATCTTTGGAAAGTGACTGAGGGATGCTTAGTACATGCAGATATTCGCTTATGGTTATATGGACAAAATAAAATGTGCCAGGAGTCTGCAGCTCAAACTGCTGTCTTATGTTGTAGAGCACCTGCACATTCTTTTGTCTCCATGATGCCTCAGGTAAACTCATGCTAAATAATTCATCTCAGTGCTAATTTCGTTGCTGTCAGTCCCTTTGAGTTTCTATCTTTGCTTCCTTTCCCCACTCCTCAAAGAACAACATCCGATGGCTCCTCATTAAAATACATCATCTTTAACATATAAAATAAGTGTGTGTACATATATACATTTTATGCATTTCCTCTTCAAGGACTGGGTAACTCCTCGTTTTCTATCAAGTATTCCTTCTTCATATACTTGGTTCCCCTAACTAACCTCCACACTTCGAGGTAGGCATCCTTCAAGGACCTCTTGCTCATTTCTTCTGAGGTCTGAGAGCTCCTGGCCCCCAGCAGGACTCTGCCGGGGCTGCCGCTCGCCTCCTGCCCGCTCTGTAGAGAGGAGCCACCTGCTGCCTTCTCTCCTTCTGACCCGCCATTTCCAGCCTCGGCTGGCAGCTCCTCCATGACAAACGGCAGCTGGTCTCCACTTGGCTGAGCCTCCCCTCCCCTGGGCTGTGTCTCCAGGTCCTCGTATTTGCTTTGCTTTCTGGTTTCCAAGAATTTGGCCACACAGTAAATGATGGAGCCCAGGGTGTTCACCACGACCCCGGCAATGAAGAGAGAGGTGGGCTCCACGTCGCTGAAAGCCACCATGCCTACGGTGATGGTGGCGATGCTCTTCACTACTCCCACGAAGCTGGTGGTCACGGCCGAGTTGATGTAGGTGCAGTGCAGCGTGGTGAAATTCATGGCGCAGCCGATCAGGATGCAGGCTACGAAGATGCAGACCATGGCCGGGTCCTTCCAGCCCGGGAAGGCCCAGGCGTGGATAGAGTCCGTACTAGCTACGGAGCAGATGATCAGCAGCGGGGTGGCAGAGACCGCGATGACGTACTGCGCGGTGAGCGGCCCGTGCTCGGTGTCGGCGCTCGCCTTCTGGATCAGCACCAGGTAGGCGGCGTGAACCAGTACCGCCAGGACTCCCGTCACGTAGCCGATGGGGTCGCCGGTGAGGTCGCCGGCTCCTGGAGGGCACGGGGAGGACGGAAGAGCCAAGAGCCGGGGCAGGGGGGAAAGAGAGAAGACACCGAGTTGGGAGGGTGGGTGTTCACTGGCGCAAGGCAATGGTATGGAAAGTCGACGGGGTTCGAGCCCCTGTTCTGCCCACTGGTATAAAACGGGAAAGCCAAGTTCAGTCAACGTCCAGTGCAAGGCAGAACAGGAGCCTTCTTTGCCCAATCTTCGGGGCACCCCGAGAGAGCGCCTTCGGGGTAGGTGCGTGGCTTCTCTGAGCTGGCACTAGGGCCCATGACGGGCACGTGGTACCCCCAACTCCTCCCGTCGGGGGACACCAGAAGGAAGAGGGAGCCCCAGCTAGTGGCTGGTGACCGGGGATGGCTGAGCAAGGTTAAAGAAGACACACTTCAGCCCGCCTGGGAGAGGTTTCCCGCCCCACCGGCTCCCAATTCCCTTGGTCTCACCCACCCCAGACCGCAGGTGGGTCTCAGTCCACCCCCCTTCTGCCTCGCCCCGCCACCCGCACCCCCGCGCGGGATGAAGGACCCCAAACTAGCTCAGGCGGCCTAAGCTGTGCTCCCTTCGTCCCCTCCCCCCGACTCACACCGGCCCCGCGTGACCCAAGGAAGTTCACGGCCCCCTCCTTCCGGCTGGGTCTAGGTTGGAGCTGGGAGGGCTGCAGCGCCCCGGCTTAGCGGCTCGCTCCACCTCTCCCGCGGTGGCGAAGGGTGGAGTGTAGGGGGGTGAGGGAGTAGAAGGGAACGGCAAAGGTGCTCGGCGGCGTGGCTGGGGAGGGGGTCGGAAGCCGGGGCCAAGGTCGGGGTGGCTCGGAAGGAGGCCAGAGTGCCGAGAGGGGCTCGACTGGATCCCACAAGTGCTGCCTGCGAGCCGAGCGCTCAAACCTCTCAGCCTCTCTGCCTCAGTCTCCCTGCTGGAAGTGTGGCCTTTGTGCTGAGGGACCCCGTGGGCTCTGCCCCGCGGGGTGGGGTGGGCCGGGGGCCGGCGCGGGTTCCGCTCACCTGCCAGCGCCGCGCCGCAGGTGGTGATGAGCACGGCAGCGAGCACCCCCGGCGAGGGCGCCCCGTTCTTGAGCACCAGCACGCCGATGAGCATGGTGACCAGGGGCAGGCAGCGCTTGAAGACCACGTACATGGGCAGGCTGAGGCCGCGCAGGGACCAGAGCGTGAGGCTGGACTGCAGCGTGGAGAGCACGGCAACCCCGGCGAAAGAGCGCGCCAGACTCAGGCCGAAGGGGGGCACGGCGATGAGCCCGAGGCGCCGCAGCAGCTCCAGGCTGAGCGCCGCCGTGGAGCTGGTCAGGCACTGCACCAGGGTCAGGAAGGAGAACTGGTAGCGGCTGATGAGGAACTTGAGTAGGATGTTCAGGGAGCCGGAGAAGACCCCGTGCGCGATGGCCACCGAGATGCCCAGTACCCGGCCCCGGCACAGCCGCCGCATCGCGCCGGCCCCGCGGCACCCCGCGGTGGCGAAGCTCCGGGATCTGCGGGAGTAGAGGGGAGAGGCAAGGCGCGAGCAGCCGCGCGAGGGCGGCGGGGG
>NW_004567102.1:70974248-70976823 GCF_000260355.1 Condylura cristata | reverse complement strand
GATTTGTAAGTAGGTGACGAGCCACGATGGGTCGTGCCCCGCGCGGTGTCACCGCCAGGGAGGACGCTCTGCGGGGAAGCGCCAGCAACTGCTGAGAGCGGGACCCGACCCGCGCTCCGGCCGCGTCGAGCACCCACCCGGCGCGCTCTCAGGGCAGTTTCCCCCCTCCTCCAATCGTGCCAGCACCCCTGGCGCACTCCCCTTCCTTCGGTTTCCGAGTCGAGGGGCACAATGGTTGAGGGGAGCCCCGGCACAGCTCAAAATTTTAGAAACAAAAGCGCTCCAGGGACATTAGCCGCATCTCGGCAGTGCCCCCAGCCGCCGTCCCCCGAGTTCCAGTCTTTGTAGTTCGCGGTTCCTCCCGCCACCCTAGTCCAGCTGCCGGCCAGGGGAAGGAAACGTTGGTGCTAGGGAGCTGAGGTGCCCCGGGATGTTCCTGATTCGGGCGCCAACGCCGGGACTTCGAAGGGACCCACGGTCGACGCTGTCCCAGGTGTGTTTTAGGGGCGAAGGCCAGCATTGGGCACCCGTGTCCCAGAGCCTTCCGGGGACAGCCTGGGATTACGAGCCTCTCTGGGGGGGCTCCCGGGACGCCATGCGCTGGGGGGGGGGGCTGCAGAGCCTGGGGGTGGCTGCAGAGGCAGACGTTTGAAGTGCGCCAAAGATGGGAAATATGCCAAAGGGCAGAGACTAGGAGCCAGTGAGTAGCCGCTACGGTGCCGGAGTTCAAGAGCAACGCTGCTGACCTGGGAGAAAGCCGAGGAACCGGCCGCCTTAGAGGGTGGGGGAAGCAGGGGAAGAGGGTGTGGCCAGGGGAGGATTCCCGGCCGCCGAGGCTCCCGGCAGCGACCTCCACATCCCAGGGAACTTAATGCAGCCAGCTGGGCCGCCGTTGGGGGGCAGGACAGCCCCTGCTGGGAAGGGATAGACAGCAGTCCTCTGGTCTGGGCACGTCTACTACCCAGACTAGTGAATTGATTACTTCCCATTTGGCTAAGAGGGGAAAGGGAATGTTCATTTTCTACAGGCTCAAGATGTCTGTGACCCTTTCTTTGGTCTGAATATCGTTCCTTAGAATGCAACGCCCGGATCCGTAAATTCAGCATCAGCAAAGGGGTTTGCTCAGACGAGATCACTGCCAGAGCTACTTTCGTGCTACTTAAAATTTTGGGGAGACAGAAGGTTGGGCTGAAGACCCCTGCGCCCAACCTCTTTTCCTCCTCTCACCTACTCATCCCATCCTCCCAACCGTTAAACGCAGCACCGCCCTGCCTCCCATTTCTCTTGTAATTCTTTTTTCTCCTCCGTGTTTCCATCTCTATGCTAAACGTGATACTTGCAAAGCAGAGGTTGAAGTCCCGGTTACTAACGTGGCAGAAAAATAACAATTCCCAACAGGGACGGCAGTGTCACTGTTGCTTTTCTTCCAGGCCAGCTTTGTACCTGCTGGTTGCTCTCTTTAGTGGGAGCTCAGTCAGGCTTAGCCAACCCATAGGACCTGATAGGACCACTTCCTGCCCCTAACTGGTGGGCACTAAAGAAAATGCTTTCAAATTGGCCCACTGTGCCAACTTTCCAGGAATGATACTGGAAAGCATACAGAAAACCCATGCTTCCTATTCTCCAGGGAATCATGGTTTTTGTTGCTAAAAACTATAATTACACACTACTATTTCAGGGTCTGTTTTTCAAGTGTTGATGTTCTACTTTTAGGAAATAATAAAATCTGATGAAACAATTCAGTGTATGTATGTGTGGTATGAACACACTTTCAAAATATATTCATAAGAACTTTGAAAACTAACTTTTAAAAGACATCAGCAATGAACAGATATCGGCTTCTGGGGACCATTCCAATTAGAGTCTTCCTAAGTGACTATTATAAAGAACTGTGCACAGACCTAGTTTTGGAGTGATTCATTTCTGCCAGTAATTATAATTGCTTCCATTTGTGATACTAACATTAAGTAAAAGATTTGGGGCTGATTCAGCTCTCTCACCCTTCTCACTTAGGCGAGAATATTTAGCTTAATATTTGAAACCTACACTGGCATAAAACAGTACACGTTCTCTACTGCGTATAATTCTTTCCCATTTGGGCTTTATTTAAAAAAAAAAAGTTAATACTACCTCCCACACAGGTTACTAGATAAGCTCCTAAAGAAAATCAGAAAAATAAAGATATGATGTTTAGCAAGGTTAATTGAACAAGAAGGTTGATGTGAAAGTCAAAAAGCTATTTGGTCTGCGATACTAAGGGTCTACATTTAAGCTCCATTATCTTTGGAGCTACTCAATAAATCTGGATGACATTCAATAAATCATTTAGTTTATTCATTCAACAGAACAAGTATTTTGTGCCAGGCAGTGGGTTAGCCACAAAGGACTTGAAGATAAGCACATATCTTAGTCATTAAAGGCTCAGTCATTAAGTGGAGGTGAGTCGACTTGGTAACCTCAATGGGATCTTGCAGCAGAAAAGGGAACAGCAAGAATAGTAATAAAACCACCTTGAGAGGTTACAGAGGTTTCCTAGAGAAGCAGATAAGATCTTTTAAAAACATTTACTTATTTC
>NW_004567102.1:70967923-70973768 GCF_000260355.1 Condylura cristata | reverse complement strand
TCTGTAGGCATGTCTATAAGAAAGGTTTTACAGAGAGATGCATGTAATCCAATTGCATTTAGATCTCTGGCAGTGGTGTTGAGGATGGTTCCCAGGTCCCGGAACTGGAAAGACACACCATTTAGGAAGCTGCAGTGGTGACCATAGAGAGGGAAGTTAGTGGTAACTTGAACTGGGGTAGTGCTGGCTAGATTGAGGGAAGAGGCGGAATGGTGCTTATTTAGGTGATAAAAGAGGTGGGGGTCAGTGATCTATTATTTTCTGTATCTTGGAGGGGCAGGAATAGTGCAAAGATGGCATTTAGGTCTTTATTTCAAGTACCTAGGTAGACAGTGTTGGCATCAAATGAAGCAGCATGTGCAGGAAGAGCACCGTTAGTAAGCACGAAAGTCTGGTTGGAACAAAATGAGTATAAAGACTGGGAGATGGGTGGAGACGGCAGGACATACAGATTTGGAAATATAACACATGGAAGTAAAAATCATTTGAGTGGGTTATCTCATTCAAATAAAGGCCTATAAAGTAAGAAGTTAATGAGTTCACTTTTGAATGAGCCAAATTATAGTTGACTTACAGTTAAAAGTGCCATCGTCAGAAGGGCTGCTGGCTCTCGGCCTGGATCTCCCAAGGCCTGTGGGAGGGTCACTCTTTAGACTTTTGACTCTTTAGATTTGGAAACTCAATTTTGTCAGCACTCTTGGGAATGATCAGGATCTAGTCACCAGAGAGTTCCACACCTTAACTAGTTCTCGGTGGGTTAACTTTTGTCATTTTTAGGAAAAGGAGAACATGGCAAGGCCATAGGTTTTCACACTCATACAGAGTTCAAATGCCAGCTCCATTACTTCCTGAATATTGTACCTCTGGAGAGGCTGTTTTCCTTGTCTGGAAAGGTGGATAGTCTTCCTTGCAAAGATATTACAAAGATGAAAAAGGATAACAGGAAGAGCATATCAGTGAGTCCAGGCCACAGAAGATGCTCACTGCTGCAAGGTCCCTGCAAGTGGGGGAGGAGCTTGGGGAAGATGCGGAGAGCTCCGAGCTCAGCAGCCTGGTGACTGAGGCTGGTTTTAGATCTGGAGGGGATGACTGGCTGTCCTCTTAAAAGTCCAGAGACTGGGCCTTCCCTGGTGGCACAGCAAGTTAAAGCACAGCACTAAGAAGCTAAAGCCACTACCCCATGAGTTCAATCCCCGCCCCAGAGGTGACCGACATGGTGCGGCAGACCTCTCCTGACCCGCCTACTACTCCCCTCAGCAGTGTACTTTGTCGATCTGCCTGTTCTGCTCCCCACTGTATCTCAGGTGAAGCCTTTCACTGCTCCCCAACCCCCCGCACCTCTTTCAGGATCATATCCATTTAGTCCCCTTCTTTCTAGTTTTTCCACCCTACTCTAGGGAGCCCATGGGTAAGTGTTCCGTCACACCGTTCACTTTGATAGACTTTTAAGAACTTGAGTTAAATATTATAATGTTAATATCTGCAGACATCTCTAAGATCTCTGAAAAGGAAGAAAAAAATAAATCAAGAAGACATTTGTTTCTAAATCACATATATTTGTTTAAAAGTATATATGGTAGGTTATCTTGTTGAAAAATCTCCAGCAGGCCCTTCCCGGTGGCGCAGCGGGTTAAAGCACAGCACTGAGAAGCTAAAGCCACTTCCGCATGAGTTCGATCCCCGCCTGCCCCGGAGGTGACCACATGGTGTGGCAGACCTCTCCTGACCCGCCCGCTGCTCCCCTCAGCAGTGTACTTCATGGATCTGCCTGTTCTGCTCCCCACTCTGTGTCTGGTGAATCCTCTCACCACCCCTGCACCTCTGGCCTGTACCCCAGCTCTGTATGAATAAATAAATAAAAATCTTAAAAAAAAATATCTCCAGCATTCTAAAAGGGAAATGTTACTTCGTGTCATTGTAAATATAATTTGGGTTAAGTATTTTAAAAGATCTATTAGAAATCCTGTGATACAGAGAACTCCCACTGTGAACCTGCTTTTACTAAACTGCACTGGGGGTGATTTCATCAGTTCACATGGAGGGGAGCAACAGAAACACCTCTAGGAACTCATCATCGTGACAGCTCTATGGATGTGGTAAGATCCTTATTTCTTACAATATACTGTTGTTCAGAAGTGTTTGATTTGGGGGGTATCTAATTAACAATTAGTATTGATGATCTCAGAGCTAAAAAGAAATGTACTTTCCCTGAGATTTTTCATTTATTCATTCAACAAATATTTATTGAGCACCAATACGTGCTCATGTGCCCAAAGGGGTTAGGGCCACGCCTGTGTGGCAGCAGGACAAAGTCTCCCCTCAGGTCTGGGCATGAACTCTGTGCCTCAGAGGTCCAAATTAGCTGGATTTCCCAATTAACCTACAGTAGCCACTTTCTAGGACTTTGAGCCTATATTTTCAAGCCTCACTCCCAGCTTTACTTCATGTCTCCTGTTCTATTTTTTACAATGATTATTTTTGTACATTGTCTTAATCTTTTCTAGAACATGAAGTATATAATATGCGTGTTTTTGTTCTGGTTAAAAGTTCTCAAAAACTTGTTAAAATTTAATAGTTTTTGATATTTATTTTTCACAATGACTAGTCTTTAAAAAGTATGATGGTGAGGGCCCTTCTTGGTGGTTCAATGAGTTAGGACACAGTACTGTAAGCTAGCTGCAGCTGCTTCAGTGCGAGTTCGATCCCCACCCCCAAAGGTGACCCACATGGCACCGCAGACCTATCCTGTATTCCTGTGTCTCCCCTCAGCAGTGTACTTCGTCAATCTGCCTGTTCTGCTCCCCACTCTGGTGAATCCTCTCTGGTGAATCCTCTCACTGCCCCAGTTCTGCATGCATAAATAAATAAAGCTTTAAAAAAAAAAGGTATGATGGTAAAGTGAGAAAGAAATAAAGGGTAGAATATCTAAAAAGGTTTGAATAAACACATGTGTTCTTACCTTATCTTAGAGAGGTTCTTGAATCATCAGCTTATCAGTCAAGCACATAGTAGATGCTCAGTGAATAACTGCTTAGTAAATTTATACTAGAGCCTGTTACAAATCTATCTGTATCACATAAAGTCTTGTGTTCATTCCTATACTATATTTAAAAAATAATCTTGGGGATGTCACAAATGATACATGATTAAGAGATGTAGTTTATTTTTATCAACAGCAGCTAGTATAATTTACATAAAAATGACAAATTAAAAATGAAATATATCATCAGTATAATGATAATAATCTAAGAGTCTCCCACAATTTAATCCATTTTACAATACAGAGACTACTTTAGTAGATATTACAAGATATACCATAACATTAATTATTTCTCAAGATTTTAAGAAGTATGGCTTAAGTACCAGGCTTAAATAGTGAAGAAGGTCTTTATCAGCTGCCTCAAAACTGATTGCAGGACAAATTTTAAAAATCTGAAATCTGAATGCATATAAAAGCATTATGTCTACATTATCAATAGTTAATTTATTTCCTGTAAAGTAGTTTCTTCAGTCAATAAGCCTTGATTCTTTGTTGTAATGTATCTCAGACAGGCATACTAAGACAAACAGGGTCATATATCTTTATCGTTTCATCCCAAGCACAGTCAGCCACCTAGAAAACAAAAAAGAAGAAACATAATCTACGGCCACTAATTACAAGAATTATTCAATGCTAAAGGATAATTTATACAAAATATACAGTCATTCTTTTATATATATTTTTAAATACTGACCTTCAAATAAACCAAGACGCATGATTTAAACTATAGTTCCCTGCAGGCTTTCTACAGCTGGTTCTCAAGCTTTGGTGTGTATCAGAATCACCTGAAGGACAGGTGGCGATCACAGTCCTCAGAGATATTACCTAAGGCTGATCTAAGCCATGGCCCACAAATAGGCTTCAGAAAGTCCACAAATGCAACATTTTGCACATATATAAATTTTGGGAAGAGTCGAGAAAGAAAAATTTCCTTCAGATTTATCAATTCCCAGCCCCTAAAAAGTTAACCTAGAGCACTTATGAACCGTGAAATATAATCACCTGGGGAACATTCTAATACATAGCCAGAATCAAGAATCTTCTATAAAAAAAAATCTCTGATGTATATCAATTTTCTCAACTGGACTTTTGTTACATGCACTAAGCTGGAGATTTCTTTGAAGTATTTTAGATTCAGGAATGATTTTTCTGTTGACTAACAAGAAATTTGACATTTAACAGAATCCAAGCATTCTCCTTAAGTAATATGGGAGGAAAGGAGAGACTAATTTGCCATTAATATAATGAAAAACATGTGCCATATTTTCACATTTGCATTTAAAACCTAAGTTTCAAATCTGGGAGGCTGCTATGTGGTAGGAAAAGAGCATGAGAAAAGGACTAAAAGAGATGGAATATAAGAGAACCGACCTTAAAGAAAACTATCCCTATCTGAAGAATTACTAAACCAAAAGTTTAGATACCTATTTCTATTCTATATGTCATATATCCAGAATTACTACTAAAAATGCATGAAAAAATTATTAATCATTTAAGCTGTATTTACCCATGATTTTATTCAAGATTTGCATGCTGCTGAGTTCCAAATAGCCTGAAGTGGTTTACAGGTTAACCCACAGGATCAAATAAAGCAATTTACAGATTTAAAATAAAACTGTTCTTAAGTGAACAAATGAAACTAAAGCTTCCGATGCTTAGCACAAAACTGAGCAAATTATCGTACTCAAGTGGCAAATTGGGCCCTACACTGTATGATCACTGAGAGAACAAAAGCAAGCTGGGTTCAATAGCTGCTTTCTAACAACAAGCACATGTGGCTGTAACCACCTTTTGTTTATTAAATTCTGGAAAGGATCCTTTTAAGAGTCAGGGATTCTATCTTGACAAAGTATATCAAATCTATAACTCTGTTTTGTACACAGTAAATCTTTAATAAATGCTTGTTAACTGAAAGGAAGAATCCATGCAGGAAAGTTTTTTCCTTCCTCACTAGGCCTAGATGAATAGAGTCTTGCTGATAAACAGCACCTAATCGGGTGTGTGGTCAGAAATCTGAGTCAAGGCAACAGGTTTTATGGGACGTTTGTGTGTCACAAACATTAGAGAGGCTTCAGAGAGCTTTATTCTATAGCAAATATTCCTCTATACTAAATGCTAGTTTAAATTTAATTTAAAACAAAATTTGTATATAGATACATCCTTATATGTATCAGTCACTTACTCAACAAGTATTAATTGAGCACCTCCTTTATGTCAGATGTTTGCTCATTGTCCTCAATCCTGTATGCTGGTCTCTGTCCTTACAGATCTTGGTTCTAGTGGAGAGATGTATACAGTGTAGAGAGATGAATACAACGGTAGGGTTATGAGTATGGGGCCCCGCAGGAGCAGGTAAGTCGTCAGTAAAGCAAAGTGGGAGTAAAGGGCATGCTTTCCAAAAGAAACCTTATCTAAGTGGTGGCTGACATAAGGAAGGTGCCTTAGCCAGAGAATGTTTTTTGTTACTATTTGTGGGGTGGGGACATGATAAGGAAAAGGAAAGTGTTGTAGGCATTAGAATAAAGATAAATGAAGAACTTAAAAACTCTAGCTATAGAACAACTAAATTGCCTTGAAACTCCTCAGATGAGGAGAACTGATGAAACTCAACAAAAATAAACAACCCCATCAAAAAATGGGCAGAAAAGCTAAAAAGACACTTCTCCAAAGAGGAAATGCAGACGGCCAACAAGCATATGAAAAAATGTTCAACATCACTCATAATAAGGGAGATGCAAATTAAAACCACAATGAGATACCACCTCACCCCAGTGAGAATGGCACATCTTCAAACAAATAGCAACA
>NW_004567102.1:70965385-70967288 GCF_000260355.1 Condylura cristata | reverse complement strand
AAAAAAAAGAAACTCCTCAGATGAAACAATCTTTTGAAAGGTGGCTTTTTTCCTAACTTCTGTCTAGGGTTTCTTGAAAGTTTTTGACCAAGGTCGATCTTGTTTTATCCTTCTCCCTTACGGTAAGTTTACAAGTGGTTCTACCTCATTCCAAGTTCTACCTCTCTGACCTACGATATTCATATAGAAAAGTAACTCTTAATGTTCAAGCTCCGTTTATAGTACATTTCATCCCTGTGCTTATTTGGTTTCCTTTAGTCTAAAATTATAATGCAAGTCTTTTTATTAAAACACAAAAGTAAAAAAATCTACATTATAAGAAAAAATAGTTTGTAAAAATGTTGTATTTCATTACTCAATGTAAAACTCAGGGATCAACCTTCTTCATTATTATTTTTAAACTGTCACCTTCCATAGTGGTGCAAAATAACTTTGGTTAAGATTCTATATCATGGGCCTCCCTGGTGGCGCAAAATAACTTTGGTTAAGATTCCATATCATGGGCCTCCCTGGTTAGGATGCAGCGCTGCAAGCTGGTGGCAGCTGCTTCAGTGTGAGTTCGATCCCTGGCCCCAGAGGTGATCCATATGGCACAGAAGACCTCTCCTGACCTGCCCGCTGCTCCCTTCAGCAGTGTACTTTGTCAATCTGCCTGTTCTGCTCCCCACTCTTACCACCTCTTACCACCCCTGCACCTCTGGCTTATAACCCAATTCTGTATGAAAAAATAAATCTTTTTTATTTAAAAAAAATTCCATATAAGTTTTATCTTAGTTATTTCATTTTGATTGCAAAATATATCTAAATTCTAAATGCACCAATTAGAAGACATTTTTTTTTTGCGATTATAGTAATGTGTCAATTTCTTTAAAGCACATAATAAAGCATTCTTGAAAAACTGAGTAGAGATTTATTATCCATCAATATATGGGCTAATAAAGTCTAAATACAGCTATGGCTTATACACCATGTCACCATCATACATGGAATGCTTAAGAGCAACGGTATTAACACAATAGACTGCCACTCTGCAATCAAAAAAGATAAACGCGTTTCATTTGTGGCAACATGGATGGAATTGGAAGGGGTCATGCTCAGTGACATAAGTCAGAAGGAGAAAGATAAATACAGATGGCTTCATTTACATGTGGACTATAGAGAAACAGATAAAACTTGCAAACAGACCATAATCCGAGGTATACAGCAAGGGAAGGGAGGGAAAGGAGTCAGAACAGGGGACAGAAGAGGACAAGGCACTATGGTGATGGGAGAACTACACCTGAGGGGAGAAATCCAACACTGTACAAAAATGAGCAATAATGTAATAAAAAAAAATTTAAAAACAAGAACAAAAAGAGTAACTGTATTAAATATTTCAGCATTCACTAAGTGCAAAGTACTGAGCTAGGTCCCACCACTGACCCAAAGATATTTTTTTAAAGATTTATTTATTTATGCATACAGAACGGGTACAGGCCAGAGGTGCAGGGGCGGTGAGAGGATTCACCAGAGACAGAGCGGGGAGCAGAACAAGCAGATCTACAAAGTACACTGCTGAGAAGCGCAGCAGGCGGGTCAGTAGAGGTCTTCCGCACCATGTGGGTCACCTCCAGGGTGGGCGGGGTTTGAACTCATGCTGAAGTGGCTTCAGCTTCTTAGTGCTGTGCTTTAACCTGCTGCGCCACCAGGGAGGGCCCATGACCCAAGGATATTAAGCTAGTCCAGTCAATAAGAAGTTCATTATAAGAATTTACTATTAGTAGATTAAAAAAAAACAAAACTTGGGCCCTCCCTGGTGGTGCAGCGGGTTGAAGCGCAGCACTGAGAATCTAACGCCACTTCCGCATGAGTTCGATTCCCGCCTGCCCCGGAGGTGACCACATGGCGGGGCGGACCTCTCCTG
>NW_004567102.1:70903554-70965122 GCF_000260355.1 Condylura cristata | reverse complement strand
AAAACACAAAACTTGTTTATAAAACATCCTCAATGATAATGGTCTTAATAAATGCAAATTTTGGAAAAGGAAGCATTTCATCATAATGAAATATTAGATGTTAGTATAGCTACAATTTATAAAATAAATTCATATTCCTTAATTTTATCAATTCTCTTCATTTTATTTTATTTTATTAAAATGCACACATATGCCACTAATAGTTATTTCTCAGAACTGATTTAATGTGGCCATTAATAGAACAAGGAATTCCTACTGATGCATTAAGAGATTTACTTTACTAAAAAGTTTTCTAATTCCTATTTATCATTATACTCCTAAACAATTGCTTTTGCTCTTGGGAAACAATCTGTTGTGATTATCTCTATGACACTTGGTCACTGTAGCAAAAATAAACAAGGAAAATAGGCAGAGAGATGTAGGAAGAATGAAAGTAATCACTAGCAATGAACTCTAATTATTAAGTTACAGTTGAGTTCTAGAAAAGACATGTTTTACTCACTTAACCTACAATAGGAAGTGAATATAGAGGAGGACATGGTTTATTATGTTAATCAACGAAGCTTATGTAAAGATAAGAATTGACTAGTATACTAAAAAAGTCCTTTACATTCATTCACTCAATAATTATAATTATTTAATTGATAGATGTTAGAGAGTTTGTCCCACCATGCAGCCACTATGTATCCATCATGTACTATGTATTTCCTGTTACACAGTTGGCACTCAAATATTTAGTGAGTAAAAAACAGGAGGGAAAATTTTGTCTTAGACTTTGAAAACCCAGAATTTTGTATAGACCAAAGTGAAGGAGAATAAGTAAACAATGGCCAAAAAACCAAAAAGACTTCAAAACAAAGTCGAGTAGGAACCCAGAACCAACTTAAGCTTTTTATTTTTTTTAACAAATTGGAATTTACTATAGTTTTTTCTTAATGATTTATTTCTTTATGGATACATAACTATGGTATAGGCCAAAGGTGCGGAGGGTGAGAGGATTCACCAGAGACAGAAGAGGTTTGCAGCGTCATATGGATCAATCCGGGTCCAGGGATCGAACTGGCACTGAAGCAGCTGCCGCTAGCTTGCAGTCCTGCACTTGAACCCTCTGCAACACCAGGGATGGCCCCAAATTAAGCTTTTTTTAAAAAAGTAGCTTCTAGTGTGTTAAATCAGCTTTTACTTGATTTGCAGTAGCGAATATATTTGGTCTATATTCTTGCCATATTCAAATACATATATTCTATATTCTAGCACAAGGAAAATGAATGAGAGACTAGATGATTCAGTAATGGCAGCTCAGAGACAGAGGCTCTAGTTGAATAAATCTAGAAGCTTTCATGGCAAGCACTGTCTACAGAGTACAGAGGTAAAAATTACACAATTACGAAAGCATCAAGAAGGAAACAGCAGAGACTAATGTCTAAGGAGACTGGATGCTTCTGGCACATGTTTTTTTTCAACACTAGGCTGTGATAGATGCAGAAAATATCACTTCAGATAAAAGGTGAACAGGACACAGTTATCTTAACTATCAATTAATGCCAGTTGTCTTCTAAAATCTAATTTCCAACTTCATACTAAGAAGTTTTAAATACTTTTATTCACTATAATTTTTACCTCAAAATTATATAACAAGTGCTTGTTTTCCCCTAACCATAACCCCCAGACCCAGCTCTGAGGGTTTTAGCATGTGCCTAAGCGGGTGTGTTAGCCTGTGTCTACGTCCCACTGCACTCTGGACAACCCTTTTCAGAGTAGTGGCATGGGTAAATCTGTACTCTTTTCCAAAGGTAATTTCCCAATTTCATCATGTGAAAAATGATAAACTTCATTATACATATAGAGGTTGTATCTTGGGATAAACTAATAATATCTATTATGAAACAGATTAAAAAGAGAGGAACAATCTCCCAGAAGGAATGTATAAAGATATGTAAACCTGTACTTAATTTATAAATACTTAACTAAATATCAATGAGCATTTGAAAGAGTTGATACTGCAGAGCACAAAGTCAGGAACTCTAAAAATACAATATTATGGAAAATCCCATTATATAAATGGGTGTATCTCAGGTCTAGATGCATAACACTAAAAACAGAAGAAAAGGTATCCAATTTAGAAAGTGAGGATAAAAGAAAATACCATGACTGAACAAATCATGATCAGAGGGCAAAAAAATCAAAGAAAATTTTTTTTCTGAAGTGAAAGGTAAGGTTAGCCTGGTTAACAAGAGCAGGCAGAGTATTTCTCAGCAATTACCCTTGAAGAATGACCCCAGCTACTTATTTGTCAAGTTTTAAACCTTTAAAGATAAGATCTTTCATTCTGTCCAAAAGAATGGAGGTAAAATAAGAATGCTTTGAATCTCATTTTTCAGATCTCTAAGGAGGAGGAAGTTAAAAAGAAAAAGAATTATAAATACAAGAACTCAGATAGATCTCTTTTAAGGCAGAGAATATATTAAGACAAAGAAGCCCTAAAATAACGTCAGCAAAGACCTGCAACTGTTAACATCTCCACAAAATCAACAGGTTTTTTGAAAACTGATGAAAAGACACTTTTCTAAGAGATGAAAGAAAGAAACACTCTAAGAAAAAAAAAAACTATGAACAAGGGTGAAATTAAATTAATATACAATAAATAACTTGAGCACACAATATGTGGACAAAGGATAAATATGTCAAAAATAATTTAGAGCTACCAACTCAAAACAAAAGATTAGTATGGTAGATTTCTAATGGCCACAAATTCCTTGCAGCTACTCCTAGCAAGAGGCATCCATCTTTCTCACCCTTAGAATCTGGGCATGCCTCATGACTTACTCTGCAACAGAAAAGATGCCATGTGAGGTCCAGTCTCGTCCTGAAGACACCTTGCAGCTTTTGCTCCCACCCTCTTGGAAACCTACAGCCACTAAGTGAAGAATCCTGGGTTTATGAAGTCAAAGGGCACTGAACCTACCAGATGAGTGAGCCAGAGGCACCCAAGTGACCCCAAGCAAGATGGACAGAAGAACTACGCAGCTGAGTCGAGTCCAAATGGCTGACTCACAGAATTGTGAACAAATATTACTTCTTAGGCCATTTAGTTGTAGGGTAGTTAGTTATACAGCAATAGATAAGTGAGAGAAAAGTAGGGAGATACACAAAGAACTTCATACTTATCTCCTCCAAAAGGGAGCTTAATATTACTTGATAGAAACATAAATAATATTAATAATACAAAGGTTTGCATTAAAATATGTTGAAGATATGTAAAAAAAAACCAAAAACCTAAAATGTTGGTTAAGATTATCATCTTGTTTTAAAAGAAAAGAAAGTTTAGAGTTCAAATCAGAATATAAATAAAACAGATTAAAAGGATAAGCTTTTAGAAATAAATCTATAAGGAGAAGAGAAAAAAACTATAAGGAGAAGAGAAAAAAACTGATCATTGGAAATAAAAATTTGATCTAGACTCAAATCCTTTCTTCAAGTAGGTCCCAAATCTAACAGGTCACAAAATCTTGATCTTCAGAGTTTCTCATTCTTTCACATATCGATCTGTTTTTTAACTACTTTTAAAAAAAATTAGACCATTTACTTTTTATTTAATTGTTCAAATGACTGGATTTAAAGGTTTCTATCATACTAAGATCATATATCATTTGCAAAAATATTTACGTCTTCCTTTCCAATTTAGACCCCTTTTATTTCTTTTTCTTACTTACCTACACTGACTAGAACTTCCAATGTGAAACTGAATAGATGTGGTGAAATAAAATAACCTTGTTTTTATTCCTAGTTTTAGGGGGAAAAAAAACCTTTCAGTTTTTCGCCATTGAATATGGTTGGCTGTGAATTTTTTCTACATGGTCTTTATTATGTTGAGGTAATTGATTACTTTATATAATTTTTTCCACTATTAGGATATTAATTATACTATTTTACTATAACTTATTAGCGGCTACTGTAGGTATTATACATCTTCAATTAATCAAATTAGCCTCCACATAATGCTACACAATTTCGCATGTAGTAGTAACTTTACAAAAATCTAATTTTCCCCACTTCCTTTGTTCTATTTTATTTATACATTTTACTTTTGCATATATTACACTCCTTTTTTTGCCTATTTATTTTTCAGAGTGATCAAATTAAGTTCAAAAATATCTTGTATATTTACTTCATTTTTGGCATTTCAAGAGATTTTTTTCCCCTTCTCCTTTCCCTCTTTCTCTTCCTCCTCCTTCTATTCCCTCTTATATCTCCATCCCATTTTCCTTTCTCCTCTTTTCCTTCCCCTCCTCCTGCTTCTCTCTCTCCCTCTGACAAAACTACTTTAACATCTCTTCTAGCAGAGCCGTGCTCTCAGCTTTCATATATCCAAAAAAATATTCTCATTAAATGTCTTTATTTGTCAAATGAAGACAAATTGGCAGAAACTGCCAATTACATATACTTCATAGACAAAATTTGAACTTCAGACAATTACTAAAAAAGTCTCTAATACTCTTCTGGGCCCTATAGGCTTTGCAAAGAGATTAACTTGGTCATCCATACTTATGAAACATGTTATTTTTGTTATTTTTATCTATACCAACTTATAGTCTAAGAGCCAAAATAAACTAAAAAAGTTCCTTAGATTTGACAGAAAAAAAAACTGATTAAATAAATGTTCTTATATTAAGAAAGATCCCCCCAGAGCCACCATTGACTTCTTCCTCAAAATTATAGACAGAAAACAATTCAACAATGTACAAAGATCTGAAAAGAATGTGATTGATTTTAAAAGAGTTTTAAACAATATTCAGGCATAATGATATAAGCTATAGTAACTTTCCCTCCTCAATTCTTCATTTGATTAAAGGCTAGAGGAAGTTAAGTTGCTGACACCAACTTAACTAGATCACCCACCCAGACAACTTGTGATGAGGTGAATTTGACTGACCAACCCTCTAAAGCCCTTCAAAATGCTACCAAGAAGACAACACAAGCTCTAAATGTACACATCCAAGCAAGACAAGTTCAAATGCAGCAATTAATAAGTAAATTACCCTTTCCAAAGGACTTACTTCCAAGCTCCTTCCACCAATAGTGCTGCTCCAGGGAAATACAGACAGAACTTACTGCCTTAACCCTCGTTTGCGACGTGGCTGAGGAGTAAGTTGCTAACATTTATACTGCTGGCAGACATGTCTGTGGAGTTATTCATGATTTTGGCGTACTTTGAAGACACTGGCTTACTTTGATAACCACTACACTACAGAAACCTGGCTACACACTGGCTTACTTTGAAAACACGGGATTTTTAATCTCTTTCAGGCAAGTAATAAAAAAAGACTATAAAACCCATGGGACTTTATTTGTATTTTGGGAATACAAAAATGGTATCACAAGAAATATATCACAATATAAGAAATAGTAGCAAAAAATATTATTGGAAACCAGCTCCCAAAAATTGCCTCAAAAGTTTATCTGCCCCATAGTCTGGGTAAACCTATTCACCTCAGTGAGCCATTTTCCTTTCTGGCAGACTCAACTGAGAGATGGCAATTGGCTTTAACCCATAACTACCACTGAAAGGGTATAAATGTGTTTTAGCAATGGTCTGCATATTTTCTTACTGGGTTCAAACATTCCATGTTGAGAGTGATCGCACACACAGTGATTAAAGTACTCTTTGGGGGCCCTCCCTGGTGGCGCAACGGGTTAGGATGCAACACTGCAAGCTGGCCACAGCTGCTTCAGTGAGAGTTTGATCAATCACCAGCCTTGGAGGTGACCCCATGGCACGGCAGGCCTCTCCTGTCCCACCCGCTGCTCCTCTCAGCAGTGTACTTCATCGATCTGCCTATCCTGCTCCCCACTCTGTCTCTGGTGAATCCTCTCACTGCCCCTGCACCTCTGGCCTGTACCCCCAGTTCTGTAGGCATAAATAAATCTTAAAAAAATGCTCTTTGGAGATTTCCTTTAAAGCTTCATAATGACCCATTTTATAGGTCAAAGCATACAATTTGCTTGGAAAATCAACTAATCTTCCAACATTTTAACATTTTTGGTGCATTTCCCATTCTCAATCTTCTGCACTGATCAAAAGAACAAATGGAATTTTAAAGATTGAATCCTTCAGTCTCCTATCACCAAAAACTGTCCCTGGTTTTGCTTACCCTTAGACCAACACATTCTCGTAAATACAGACCAATCTCCCTGTGAAATAATTATACTCAGGACTGTGAAATTAGATCAAGGCTTAAACAACCTATCCTTACAAAACGAGCTGTTTTAACCAACCACAAGGAATGCATCTGCGCCCTGAAAAAATAATTCAAAGTTGGTAAGACAGTCACTCCACAGTGCATACCTGGGAGAGGCAGAACACCACCATCTCTGGCCAAGAGACTTCATGTACTGGAGAAGACATCTATCTTCAATTCCTTTTGGAAGGGACCCTACCAGGTACTGCTGACAAATCTCTGTGCTGCTAGATCAATAGGCACTGACTGACTCATAGATTCAAGTTTTTCATCTTAAAAAGAATCCTCCCCCAAATGGATTTCTCAGATTTTGGAGCCACTAAAACTTAAATTCATCACTAACAGACCTACTGAGACAGTCACCACCCTCATGGAAAGGAAGCAGATGACATCTGATGAAGAAAGCTATCCCAAGACTCTGGACCAGGCCTGCAAATTTTTCCTTCCCTACAATGAAATGCATCCCTGAAACCTTTAGGCTTTTGTTCTAATAACTGGAATACCCTTACTTTTAGGATTACTTCACATTGTGGATGGTTCTACTAGTGGTTTTACTACTAAAGCCTTTAAGACCCCATTTACCCTTCCCCCTCATTTCACTTTATTCTTGGTGCTCATAGTAATTGATATTCTAGTAAGAACTTATAATTTTTCTGAATTAAACTGTTCATTCTTCACATTAAAAATTGCACTGATGATTGATATTTGGTCTTTTCCTAAATTCAAAGCACAGTCATTATTTATTCTGTAAGATATATACTTTTATTTTATGTATGAATCATTCACATTTGCCTTAAGTTTTACAACATAATCCCTTATAGCCCTTTAGCCCTTTTTCCTTCCTTTTCCCTCCTAACCTCAAAAATCTCATCTTAACCTCAAAAATCTCAAATTTGTCTATTAGCACCCACAAGTCACTCTTTAAATCAACTATCCCAAATTTTCTAACCACATCTCAAAAATTTCTTTCTTTTATAATTGTTGCTATTGTACTTGAGAACTGTTTGGTCTGAAGGTAAAAAGTACCTTTGTACAAATAGCCCAAAATTTGGCTCGGGCAAGGAACCTAATTGCTGGATATACTACATTTTCCTGACTCGTGTGTAGCCTATTTTCGATCCTATTTTTACCCTTGTCCCAATATATGCAACCCTTCAACATTCCTCTCCTATCCAGTAAAATTATACCAACCCAGGCTGCCTTTACTTAACTCCCCATGTAGACCAATAACTGTGGCATTTCATTCTGACTATAATGACACAAATGTTTATAACCATAATTTCCTCAGCTTTTCCTTAAGTGGAAAGACCTACTTACTATCCTCCTCCATTTTGTTTTCCTGCTTCTCTTGTCACATGAAGTATGGAGTTGAGGGTGACAGTCCTGAGAAGGGAATGACTAGTCTACTGTAGCATCCCAACTACTTAGTAGGAGCTGACTCTAGGCCCAGAAGTTCCAGAAGTATACCAACCATTCAATTCCTCAACTATTACCCTTTCTCGGGACAAGGGTCAATGTAAAACCATCAATATGTTAGGGACAATACTTTTGGGGTGGCTCACTGAAAAGTCAATCTTTCATGAGAACAGGGACAGGACTAAGTTTTTGGAAACCTTTTGTCCCTAGCATTTCAAATATTCGAGTTCATATAATAAGAGAGATCAGAATGATTAACATACACTGTTCTGCTCTAAAGCCAACAGTTTTGTTCATAAAAACAACTCTGCCACCAGAAGTATCTGTGAATTGTATGGATTAAAAAATATATATCAGGAGATCACACACATTACCTGGGTAGGACTTTGAAGACTTAAATCTAAACCACAAGTAAACTCTGTGTGATGTTCCACTGTTTCAAGAAGAGGATCAGGATTTGAAAAGTTCCAGAATCTGTAGAAACAAAAAGAAACAATCTTAGTGCTAAAACTGCTCAAAATATTTCATCAAAACAGGTTCAACCAAGTCATAAATGCAGACCTCAGGGTCCTACAGAAAAAAATCTACTAAAAAATACTTGATTATGGAAAAAATGAAAATATTATAGTCAATCAGCCATATTTTTCTGATTTCTACTGTACAGAGAAGAATTTGATCAGATTTTCCAATATACAAAATAATATTTTATTTCTAAAGCTTATTTGATCATCAACTTCTTTTTTTAAAAAGATTTTTTTTATTTATGTGTACAGAACTGGGGTACAGGCCAGAGGTACAGGGGCGGTGAGAGGATTCACCAATGACAAGAGTGGGGAGCAGAACAAGCAGATTGATGAAGTACACTGCTGAGGGGAGCAGCAGGAGAAACAGGAGAGGTCTGCCATGCCATGTGGATCACCTCTGGGGTGGGGATTGAACTCGCACTGAAGTGGCTACGGCTAGCTTACAGTGCTGCTCTTTGCCCCACGATGCCACCAGGGAGGTCCTCATTAACTTTTTTACCTGACTCTACACACAGCATAAAAATGGTGTTTAACATTGAGTCATACCCCAATTCAGTTTCTCTAATGATGTACAACATGGAACTGAATGAAGGTTTAGCAGATCTCTTTGAAAGGGTAAATACACAAAACCAACAGTCACAGTTTGTTTAACCTGGTGGTATTATTTCCCTAACAATTACAGAGGTGGCCTTATGAAGTTTGAAAGGGACTGTTGCTATGGTTAACCCACTGTCTGGGTACCAGAGAAGCAATAAATAAAATGCTGACCAGATAAGCTGAGATTTACACAATATTTAAGAGTGATTTTAGTTTTGAAACAAATGAGGTCAAACAGGGAACAAGCTGCTGTCCTTCTCAGAAGTCATAACAGAGGTTTCCTCTATATTTGTATATTTGTTTTTTTGGATCTAGAGACAGTGAATTGTACTGAAATCTAATTTTCTAGATCTTGATAATGTTTATGTAAGCAAAAGTAAACTTTAATTGTGTAATTTCATTTCTAAAATACAGTTATTCACTGATTTGCATTATCTGAAACCACCACCAAATGATTTTGCATATAACCAGTACTACCCAAAATACTCAACATAGTTTTTAAAATATACATTTGATACAGCAAGAAAATAAATTCATTAAAGAAAAAATAAGGATAGAAAAGTAAATCTGTAACCTACAGTGAGATTTGTCAATAGCAATATATTCCATGAAGCTACGTACACTCAACAGGAGTAGGCCCTGAGAAAATCTTTCCACAAGCAAGAGGAAAGGAGAGATGGGATCAAGGGTCTGCAATCAAACTGTTTCTGGGCCTCAGAATGAAATTCACCCATGGGAGATGCTAGTGAAGAACTTTATGCTTATGTAATAAAGAGCATCTTCAGCATCTCTTAAGGAAACACAGTGATGATGTTTCGTGGGCTGCTCTTCATGACTCAGGGTGTCCACCAAAGGTCAGGTTACTAGAATCCTTTTATGAGAAGGTCCATTTGGTGTAATCCAGGTATTTGGCTCTCTGACTTCAAAAGGGATTCAGACTACTTCAGTAGAAAGCAGGAGCTATATACATTTAAGACAACCCATAAAAATTAGAATGTTCAATTTTAAAAGATGTGTTTATATGTTCCTGATAAATTCTTGGAATTTTTAATGGATGGTTTTAAGAAAAATCTGGATGCCTAACAAAGACACATGTGAAATTATCCAATTTTAGTTTGAAAGTGTAATAAGGTAAATCACACATGCAGGAGGGCTAAACTTAATTTAGCCCTAAGCCTGCAGTCAAAGTTCCAAATGGTGCCACAATATCACACCCATCATCATTTTAACCTGGGAAAAGCTCTCAAGTTTTTATCTGCACAATGCAAATCTTCAAACAAATGCATGCTTTGCAAAAGTCTAGGAGGTAAATGAAGAGTTTGAGTTTGTCTAAAGAATGAAATAAAAATGTGATTATTGGCTATTAAGCTACTTCACAGGTCAAACAGAAATTATGTAGTACACCATGCATATTATGGTATAAAAATTATGAAATTAATTTCCACCAGAATGATGGAACCAAAACAACATTTTATTGAAGACAACTAAAATTCCTAGATAAAACAAAACCAAACAAACCACCAGCACAAAAGTTTCATTAAAGTTTCAATGAAAAACATTCAGGTGAAACCAAAGTGAAAACAAACCCAGAACATTAAATGAAATGAAGTCAATTTTTTTTTTCCTGAGAAGATTTGTTAAACAGAGAGACTAAGCTTCGATTTTCTTAATCTCAAGGGGGGAAATTGCCAGGAAAATCAAAATTGCTATTACTAGTCATCACTTTAAATTAATTTTCAGAAAACTAAATGATCAAAAACAAACTAAATACAGTGAGTTACATAAGTTATTGCTTCTATGTACAGTAACTTTACAAGTGGCATATTAAATTTCTTCTGTAAGTTGAGAAGACCAAAGGCTAAGTAACGTATCTATTACAAATTTTAAACTTCTAACAGTATTTTTTTAATATTTATTTATTTATTCGTACAGAACTGGGTACAGGCCAGAGATGTGGAGGGTGAGAGGATTCACCAGAGACAGACTGGGGTGTACAACAGACAGATCGATGAAGTACACTGCTGAGGGGAGCAGCGGGTGGGTCAGGAGAGGTCTGCCACACCATGTGGTCACCTCCTGGGCAGGCGGGAATCAAACTCATGCGGAAGTGGCTTTAGCTTCTCAGTGCTGTGCTTTAACCCGCTGTGTCACCAGGGAGGGCTTCTAACAGTATTTTAAAAATTAAATATAATTATTTTTACATCATTTTGTGAGATGGCTCAGTTGTAATACCTGTGGACTTCCCATCACCAAATCACCCATGTGCCATCATCATAGTCCTGTGCACTTCCCCCCACTCCATTTTTTAGCCTATTCCCCACTCCACCCCTGTAAAATGTCTTTGGTACATAGTTGTTCATTATTATTATTATTATTCCCCCCACCTTGTCCTTTATGCTCCTGCTATGAGTGAAACCATCTGGTATTTTTCTTTTTCTTTCTCACTTATTTCACTAAGCATGATCCCTTCCAGTTCCATCCATTTTGCTGTAAAAGAAATGTGTTTATCTTTTTGATTGCGGAGTAATATTCCATTGTGTATATGTACCACATCTTTTTAATCCAGCCGTCTACTTTTGGGCATTTGGGTTGATTCCATGTCTTTCTTATTGTAAATAAAGCAGCAATAAACATGAGGGTGCAGGTGTCTTTTTGAATCAGTGTTTTCGTGTCTTTTCAATAGATACTTAGGAGTGGGATTGCTGGGTTATATGGAAATTTGAGAAATTAAATTTGAGAAACCTCCAGTTTCCCATAGTGGTTGTACTAGCTTGCACTACCACCAGCTAAGCTGCTAGTAGTATTTTTAATAGCCAAGATATACATGTATTTCTTCCCTCACTCTCGAATGGCAACCATTGTGAACAGTTTGATATATCTACTTCCAGAATTTTTCTGTGTATCTCTATCTAAGTTCCATGAGAAGCGGTGAGTTGTAAGAAGCAGCTAACAGGGGAAAGTAGACATTTCAGCAGACTTTCTCAGATTAAAAAAGTCAACAAGGTCTCTCTGCAATTTTCACTGAATTTTAGGGTCCTATGATTCCTATATAAACCCAGGGTCTTTAGCATCTAGCACACAAGTAAAATGGCTCCTTTTTATTGACAGAAATAAGGCTACACAGGTCATTAAGTGGTCAAATAAGGCATATTACTTTTAAGTGAAATATTTGTTATGGCACACATACATACTTCTTGGTGCCTTTTTGTCTCTTTGCTGATGAAATCACTGACTATTTAAGCTCTCTCATGGGAAGTAAATATACTGGACAGGCTTCAAATGATTAAAAATATTACAGAACTGTAGGAACATTTTTCATTTAAATTGAAGATGGAGAGAAAAATTAATTATAGTACAATGTCTTGGTTGAGTCTCCTGACTCCACAATTTTGTAACAAAGCAAGTATGCAGTACTGTGTAAAACAAAACATTAACACATTTCAAAAATTAAGCTGAAATTACACTGACTAAAATGTAATTTGAAATCTCTATATTAATCCCTTTGAAATGTAGCCAATAGATGAGTTTAACAGAATGTTTAAGATGTTTTTCAAAGTTTCCTTTCCTATTCTCAACTTATGAGTTTGCCAACAATTCTATAACAGTCTTTACTAAGTGCAAGAAAGACAGGGCAATGTTTTTGTCTACTTTTAAAGCCTTCTAAGTACCCTGATTTTTAAATTTAATTTTAACCTTATCACACTGTCATTTACATGACCTATTGTGATGAGGAAAAAAAAAGTCAGTATTTTCTCCTGTCATTTACTCATTCACTCAATAATTTATCATTCCAAATACATGCCAAGTATTTCCCAGAATACCAGAAGGAAAGAGGGTGTTAACACTCGTACAGCTTACAGGGTAGTACAACAGACTGATTTTTCTTTAAAACAATCACAAAGACACAAATGTAACTGCATTTGACAAGATCCCCAAAGACAACAGAAGGATGTTAACAATGACGTCTTCAGGAAAGTAACAGTGAACTGAAATATGAAGGTGAGGCATTAGCAAGGGAGGGAACAGAGAAAGCAGTCTGCCATTCGTCAGGGGCCTGATGAAGTGTGAGGGAAAGTCCCACGTCATTGGGGCAGGAAAGGGAGAGCAAGCAGAACCCAGTCACACAGGCCTTCAGGTCAAGAAGAATCTAGGATTTTCTCCGAAGTGTCCAACTGATCAACTCTTTGGGTAACCTCACAGATTGCAACCCTTCTGAAGTTGATTCCCAAGAATACATGGAATTATGGACTTATTATTTTATCATTTGGAGCTCTTAATAAAAAATAAAATTTAATACAGAAAGGTACTAATGACTGCTAAATTAAGGATATGATTACTTTTGAAGGGTTACTGAGTAATTTTCAAAGATGTCTGTTAGCATATTCAACCACAAGTATCCAAAATACCATAGCATATTTACAAACTTTTATGGTTAAATATGATAAAATTTAAGACTTAAATTTTCCATCAAAATACATTAATTGTAATATTTTAATTAAAACATAAATTAGATGCACATTTTAGATAGGCTGACTCCACTTCACAATCAATAATTAGGTCTGGGATAGGCTGACTCCACTTAATCACAATCAACATGTCACAAAGCCTGATGAACTTTGACGAATTAAAAGAAACCATTAGCTGATGGAGGAACTGCCCTCACAGTATTTATGGTCACAATCTATAGGGATGCAGGACAATTTTTAAAAGAATGTCACATCTCAACAGGAGGAGATTCAGGAAAAAGAAATCACCCATAATGTTTACTGTCTACTGGTACATATTAAAGAACTATGAAATAATTCTGCAGGATTTTCAAACAAATAACCGACTAGAAAACAAAATGGTAAGAATTCTATTTACTCATTCATGTTAATATCTTGGGAGTAAGAATAGACAACATATCTGAAACAGTACGTTTGCAAAATATAACTACCTATACTTTCACAGAAGTATAACAGATAAGGAAGCAGATGAAATTGTAGTAAAACTTCATCCCACACCTAAATGTTCAAATAAACTTAAAGCAGCTGCCTGTTATGCTCTGGTCATTAATTAGCTGTATCATCATGAAATACTTAATGCCATTATTTCTGCAGCTTAGCATTTATTAATAAATACATTTGGTTTTCAGGTTGTGGAATGTCTGCACCTCCTTTATTTAAACAACTCTCCTCAACTGGGTAAAATAATGGTGGTAAAGTGGAGAAGCTAGACACCAATAAAGGTAGAAAGGAAAACGGAAACAGAGCACATTATATAATTCTGTCTCTGTTCTGTGACAAGGTGTTTGAAAACTTAGGGGGAAGGAGATAAAAAGTCAGTCTGTAGAAAGAGAATGAATGATGGAACAGGCACTTAGTCAAACATCTCCAATGTCTTCCTTAGGTCTACCATGAACTCTACCAGATCCCATATTCTCTGAAACATTTTTGCACTTCTGTTCAAACTAATTCAAGATGATTTCTGCTTTACACAGGAATGTGCATTCAAGAGACACAGTAGACACAGCAGAGCAAGATAAGGGATTCTTGTGAATTTTGTTTAAGATGAAAACAGATAATTATTGTTTCTTTATTCTCTCTATAGTTTACTCCATTAGGTCAAATTTCTGAGGATTCAATTTTAGAATATTTAGTTTGCCACATTTTAGACTAAAGATTAATAGCAGACCTCAAGGGTGAATTATTTATCCCTGAGTTCTTATGGAATGGAGTAAACTACTAACAGCAGACAGGCAGTACTGAAGGAACTAAATAAATAGGCTTAGCACATGTGCAAATAACCAAGAGAGGGGGAAAATGAGGTCTACTGTTTGATTACCTTTTTCTTCAAAACTGTACATACACAAATTAGAATCCAGTAATTTTATAGGGCTTAAACAAAGAACAGTAGCCTCTCACCTCATTCCCTTAATCTTTCACCTCAGAGGCCCACTTTAAATTCTTTCAGCTCTTTCTTCTGATACTCTGTATTTCTAAATAATCTGCATGACTTCATTAGTTATTTTCATTTTCAAATATTATCTTTTGATTTCCTTCTATGGATAATGAGGCAAAGTAATATCTGCATTAGGAAATACAAATTTAAACAAAATCCACTCAGTTGCCTTATTGAAATGGCACAACAGAATTTTAAAAAAATTATAATGCAAATTAACTGACAAAAATCCTTAAATTTTCTGATGGAACTAATCAGCACAATTCAAAGTTCAAAGCAATGACTTATGCTGCACTAAGCTGAAGCTTAACATTCCTCTCTTTTAAGTCTATTTCTTCATGTGTTTGCCTTAGATTATGAATTAGATGTGGATTTGGGTCGATTCTTAAAGAAAAATGTTAGTACTAAATCCTGAAAATGTTCTGTAGTTATAAATCAAGGTATTTAAAAATCAAAAGTCAGGTTTCTTTCTAATTATTGTATGTTGTTTCATTTTCGAGGAAATTATTTTCATTTTTCACCTGACATTTAACTTGCAAAATTATGCTTCACTTCATCAAAAGATCTTTCCAGTGTGACAATCATTAACACAAGAGTTTTCTGATTTAAAAAGTCAAATGGGAAACTCTTTTAGGACCTATTAAAAAAAAACAACATCTTAGCAAGCCTAGGAATTATTCTTGACACCCACAAAAAAATATTTAACAATTAGGCATGTAAAGCTCAAAGTGATTTATCAGTAAACAGTATATAACTGATTATAGAAAAAAAATTATCTCTAACTTTAACAATCAGAATCCTAACACAGTCATTCGAAATTTGTTAAATCATAAAACTTTTCAAACTAATCAGTACTGATTTTTAAGTTTTCTCTATGAAAAATTATATTTTATGTCAACAGTACTTTACACTTTAAATCCAGTTCATTAATGACAAATTTAAACACAAAGTGAAAACCGTAACTACAATATCAATAAAAACAAATAAATACTGGCAAATATAAATACCAATAAAATATAACTGTTTGCAGGTTTTCACATTCTGAGTGATCAAAGGTATCATCATTTCTTATATAACAAATATGTATTTACACTTAAAAACACTTACTTAGTATATCTATGTCCCAGGCAATGTACTGTGGACAAAACAGACAACCCTGCCCCTGTAATCAGGGAATGTGCTTTATTAACACAAAATACATTTTATACTAAAAAATTCCTATAAGAAATATGTAATGCAAACATTCTTATTCTTTAAAATAATTCAAAGACAACATTAAAAAGCTTTTCTAATATCAATGGTGAAATGTGGTGAACCTTTGTTGCAAGGTGAAAAATGTGATAGAGATGCAAAGATATTTATCCCTAAGATATCTGAAAGGCACTGAACATTAAGCGACTCTTTGATCATCTTACTTAAGAGTTCAATTACAGTTCCTGCAAATGCTAATTTGCATCCTATCATTAGATGCATTGTATCTTTGGGGTATGATGAACAAATGTGGAGAAATTAAAAACAACTATTTCAAAAGATGAGGTAAAATGATCATCTGAAGCCACATCTGAGCTCCATTCAGCCACATTTCTCATCTATTTACTTTGACTGACCTTTTTTGTGGGTAAGGGGGACTAGGTAAAGTTGAAATGAAAGGTTTGTGAGACAGAGTACATATTCAGCTATACTATCTGTTTACTTTGGCTGACCTTTTTTTGTGGGTAAGGGGAAGAAAGAAGTATCTGCCCATGGAAATCTCTATGCTAATAAACATAAGGATAAAAAAGCCCATCAACCACACCAAAGTTAAGACACTTACTATATAAAGGCAAATCCCACCAGAGTAAATATGACAAAGATAAAAGGTATTTCTGTATCTGCTGCTTTGTTAGGATTCTAAGTTTACTACATTCCAATTAAAGCTCTCTTCCCCACTCATGCAATATAATAAAGCTGCTGATCTTATTTTACAATTAAACAATATCATTAAATATCACATTCACCAGAAGGTAATAACAAGAAACAGTTTCAGTGTCTTATTTTACACGAACAACTATAGTTTACTTTTTCCTCAAGTGTTTTAATTTAAAAAATAGTAACCCACAGAAAAATTCAACGAATAATATAATGAACAGCCAAAAACCCTTCACCTAGGTTAGCCAACTGTTAAGGGGACATTTGCCTATCTTCCTTTCGGTACACACACATATCAAATAATAGGATTGCTGAACAATTTAGAAATAAACTGCAGACATCATGATTTAAATGACTCTTTGTGATCCTGCTAATTTTAGCAATTTTGAACAGAAATACTAGAGTATATATTGATAGTGGAATACAGAGTGAAAACAAAGGTTGGAGAACACATATGTCAAACACATATGTGAAAGAGAAGGAAATTTACAGAGTGCTTGACATGGGCCAGGTACTCTAGAGAGGGCAAATCTAGGGCTTTGATCTCTGTTTCCTTTTCTATGATATTAGGCTCTCTACCAAAGAAATAATTCTTAACAAATATATAGGTAATATATAACAAGTCTGAGGAGAAGCAGAAGTGGCCTTACGTGGTTATGAATTTGAATGACTCCCACACATGCAACTTTGCAGAGCACATGAGGGGCTCGTGCCACAACACTACCCTTCTTCGACTTGTTGGACCCCTTCATTCAACAGTAATTTCCTCCTGAAGAACCAATCTTTTTGCTTTTCTTTCTCCAAATGTATCTTCCTTTATTTCACCTTACTGACTGAATTGTCAGTAAGTTAACTGGCCTTCAAATCTATATCTACAGTCCTAACTGGAGTCCCTATAGAATATAAAATAATAAATCAGAATATTTAAAATTATAATTTAAAAAAGCTGTAAGTAAAGGAAGACTTTAATCTACCTAAAGAACCCATTTAACATTTTAAGAGATTTTTGCAGAATACTGAAATCAACCCAACTACGTTAAACCTAGAAGAGTTTTAGAAGATCTAAAAAAACTTAAGTAAAGCTTTTGGATTATATATTGTACTTTACAATCTGATAAAAGAAAATATATCTTCTTCTCAACTGTGTATGGGTATTAACAACAATTGATTATAACCTAACTTCCCCCAAATATACTTCAGAAAAACAATATGATTAAAAACAGTACTCTCTGATTACAAAGTGGTAAAACTAAAACTCAATTACAAATTTTAAAGAATTAAAAGTCATATTCATTTGGAAATTAAATAATTTCTAACAAGTTACTCTTGGAAAAAAGGGAACTACAAACAGAACTTACACTTTTCTAAAATGCTAATGATAACATATCAGACTCTATGGCCCATATTTATAACTGAAACCAAAAAAATTTATAACCTTAAGGACTTCACTAGCAAAATGAAAAAATAAAAATCAATTCCTAGCTCAAAAAGCTGGAGAAAAAAATGAACCAGAAGTACCAACACAGAAGTAATAAAGACTAAAGTATTAATTATTAAGGTACAGAACAGAAAAACAGTAGCTCTAATCAACACATCAAAATCCTGTTTGCTGCAGAAAAATAATAAATAACCATTAAACAATTTAAGAAATCACATATATACAAAATTAGAAATGTTAAAAGTTAAATAACCATTGAAACAGAAGAAATTAGAAAGTCTTGATACTACTGATATCTAAACAATTTAAAAACTTATAAGCAAAGGATAATTTTCAAAACTGAGCAAAAGAAAGAAAGCTCAAACATCTTTAAAAAAAATAAAGCTATCAAGAAAGTAGTTCACATAAAGCACTAATTTCCATGGTTTCACATGGAAATTCTATCAAAACTTCAAATCCAAGTAGCTCAATGCTGCCCAAACTGTTCCAGAACTTTGAAAATATAGGAAAACATTTATAAGCAAAACATTTAAACATAAGACAAAAAAAGAAGAAAGAAAATCATAGACCAATATCACCTTTAAATATTAATGGAAAAGCTATAAACAAAGTATCAGCAGACAAATCCAACATACAGTAAGATAATGATACATAGAGAGATTTAGTCCACAAATGCAAGGATGGCTCACTCCACTAATACCATACATTGTATCAATGGCTGTAAGAAACATAGACATTGAGAAAAGCCTTTAACAAAAATTAAAATCTATCTCTGAAATCTAAAAATACAATCAAGAATAATGAAATTGATGCATATTTTCTTAGCATGATAAATAACACACATACTTTGTCTCAAAGCTAGCATTTTACTTTTAACAGAGAGACCACAGTATTTTTACTAAACAAGAATCAGAAACTCTCCATAACATCAGTTAACATTATATTAGAAGTATCTGGTACTTGTAATCAATCAATTACAAGTACCAGAATTGGAACTGATGATGTAAAATTTTTTTATTTGTAAATGATGCAATCCTATGTCTAAAAACCCTAAGAAATAAAAAAATCACTGATCTTCAGGTGACAGCAAAAAACAGCACTGTCACCTGACAGGCTTGCCAGTTAATATAACATCAGCCTTCTAAGTCCTTTCTTTAATGCCATCTTGACAACCTAAACTGATAAATTCTTCTAACCTTTCTCAATTTAATTCAATGTTAGACATATCAAGCTGAATTTTCTTACACAAATTAACTGTAAACAAGGGACTTCCCTTCTACCAACCACCCTTCTTGCTTGCCTCCAGGTAAAATTACAATTGATGTATTGGAATATAATTGCCTAAAACTGTATTAACAATCAACATTAAATTATGAAAGGCAGCATGGAATTTCATAGTGTAAAACATTGCCCAGATTGTTGGTATGGAATAAGAATCTTAAAACAAAACAAAATCAGCACTCTCAAATATTGCTATTTAAAATGGAAATTGGTATATTCCTTATGAATGAGAATTCAGTACTATCAAATATCAAAACTGTATATTTACATTTTAACCTAACAATCCCATTTTTAGGAATATACTCTGAAGTTAATTCTCTAGCAATGTGAACATACATCCAAGGTTATTACCCACTGTGTCATAATTTATTTTAAAAATATTTAAAAAGGCCCTCCCTGGTGGCACAGCTGGTTAAAGCACAGCACTAAGAAGCTAAAACCACATCTGCATGATTTTGATCCCTGCCTGTCCCGGAGGTTTTCCACAAAGCTCAGCAGAGGGCTCCTGACTGGCCCCCGGCTCCCCTCAGCAGTATAGTTGGAAGATCTGCCTGTTCTGCTCCCCACTCTGTCTCTGGTGAATCCTCTCACCACCCCTGCACCTCTGGCCTGTACCCCAGTTCTGTATGCGCAAATAAATAAATCTTTTTTTAAAAAAAATTTGAAAAAAGCTAGATAGCCATATGTAGGAGTAGTTAAATAAGTAGTAATATAGTCACATCAAGTAATGTTTGTAGAATGAGACTGATCTTTATAAACTGATAATCAACTGATTTCCAAGATATATTTTAAGTAAAAAGAAAAAAAAAACTGAAAAAATATCCAGAGTACTTTACTTTTTATGTAAGAAAAGGGGAAATAAATAAATATACATGTCTTTTATCTGATCAAGACATTAGCTTTAAGGTGCAAGTCCCTATAGAATGAATTGGAGAGAATAGGGAAATAGAATGGGGAAAATGACACATTTCTGAATATATCTTTACATGTACCTTGACTTTTGCAACAGTGCTAATGTTTTGCTGACCTAAGTCAATAAACAAATAAATAAAATCAACAAAGATGGCTAGGAAACCCTAAAACTGAATAGACACAGAAAGAAATGTCTCAAACCAAGTTTCAAATGAATAATATGACCACAGTGATGGAAGAGAGGAGAACTATTCTAAACAATTTTTAAACACATTTGGAATAAATGAAAGAACTAAACAAATGTTGAACTCTAATTAATGAGATTCTCTTTTCAGATGCATGACTTTATAACTTGGAAACCACTTTCCAAGCAAAAAAGTAAATATACTACAGATAATGGAAATCAGGAACTATAAATTTGAGAAAAGAATGAATCCTATGTAGTGTGGGAGGTATGGAGTTACTTCTATATTTCTATATAGATAGATACACATTTATACTTACATGTGTAAGTATACACACATATACTTACATTTACGTGTATATGTTCACCATCATTCATATACTGATATGGATGTTTTTCATCTAAAACAATCTTCATTTTAATTTTGTGAGCTAATTATGTGCACATAATTAAATCTGAAGAATGAATTTTACAGATATGAAAAAAATCAAATTTAAAAGATAATGGATATAAAATCTGTAGTATGCTGGATTGCCAGAAAAGTCATGATGCATTTTTGTAGCAAAAAACAAAAAAATATGACTTTTTTGACAGCCCAATAGAAAGGCATTACCACAGAAACAATTGCCAGAAAAAAAAAAGTAGTCTTTATTGTTGAGTGGGAGACAGAAGTTGTGTTAAGTGTTAGAGATTAAAGGTTAAGAACAATATAGTAAGATGGAGCTACACAGAACTAAGTTGGAAAAAAGGTTTTTAAACAGACAGGTTGTTAAATAGCAAATCATTTATTTATAGATATGGTTAGATCACAAAAACAGGAAAAACATAATATTAATCCTAGTGGTAAATATTCGAGTGTGCCCAATTCAGATTATATTAATAAGAATAAACATATTAGCTTTCCTAAAATTGCAAAGATACAATTGTTACTTGGTATTTCACAATAAAATTTATCAAAAAACTACTGTACCTTACAGTAAAATCATAGGAGCAAGAGGCCAATACAGAAGCATGAAATGGTGAAAACTAAAAAAAGAAAAGACAATGTGAGATTAATTGTAATTCTAACATGCTACTTCAGATGGTAATTCCCTGAAATAGTACAATAAAATTAAAGTCAGTCAGGACTAACATAAAGTCAGTCAGGACTTTTCTGAACCTAATATGCTTTAATTCAAGGCAAACTACCTTATGGATTTATACAGTGTCCATCTACTGGAAAAAAAGAAAGTCATCTCTCAAGCTTTTTAGAACTTATTGAAGATAAAATATTCCCAAAATGTTGCTGTTCTGGAAAAATGAAACACAATTTCATATTGATATCCAAAAATAATTTCTACAAATATAAGGGGTTTAATTTAGTATATGTCAGTACATACATAATTATATATTTTAATAAAGTATGAATATATATTATATGATAAAATGAATATATATCCTATATATAAGCACAAATATCAATGAAACATCAAAATGTAATGTAACTTAACAATATCTTTTAAATAATTTTTGTGTTATTTCTATATCACAGCTAATGAAAGTGCTATCAAAGTCAAAAACTGTAGCGTTAAAGATCAATGCCTTTTAGATAAGTAAATTTATGCTTTAATAGGCCGTCCTCTGCAATGATTTCAGTGTTTGTCTTACTAGTACTTTACAAGCTATATACAAATATACAACTACATTTGAATATAACTGACAGTATACAAAATTTCTTCCTACAGTATCTTATCTAATTCTTAGAAAATATCTTTCAACTATTAAACCCTGTGGGCTAACACTGTATCTCATATGTTACATTGTAGACCACAGAAGTTAAAGTATTAACTTAAATTTAGAACCTTAAAAATAGGAGTAATATAGTTATCTTACTGACAAGAGCAATAAGACATATTTTCTGTTTTATGTAAAAAACAAAGAATGAAATTAGGAGATGTCATTTAACAAGAGGTGTTCTACTGTGATGTAGTAAGCTCTACCTAATTAAAAGTTGGTACACTAACAAGTAAACTTATAGCTGGGCAAATTTCTTGGGAACAACAAAAAGGCTTTTTGTTCTCAGCCGCCTATACAGTGGAAATTTTCTCTATACCCTAAATATTTGTGAATATTTGTATATTGTATGTTAGGAAAACAGAAGAATTAACTGTCTTAAGATACATTCCAATCAAATAGAGAGACCATCCCACTGAAGGAAAATTATAAAGACTAAATACAAAAAGTAAACTACTATAGCTAAAAAAATACCGAAAGGAATAGATTGAGGATGACGGCATGAGGAAGACATTTTTATTTAACCCTAAGTACTGGTTGTCTACATTATACCAATTCATTTAGTCATTTAAATATTGTACCAAATTTTAGCTTTCAATTCATTATCACTAACTGAGAAAACATGCATAAAAACATGCATAAAAAGGTATCAATATTCACAATCCTTATGTGCATTTCTACATATACTTCATTGATTATATGTATATTTTAATTTTTATTCTACATACACAAAGAAAAGACAGGAACTTACTTTCACTCTCCTAATAGCATAGGTGTGACCAAGAAGTTCAAATACTGGTTGTCTTACATTCCTCAAGTCCCAGCCTCTCAAACTACAGTCAACTGCCCCTGTCACAAGCAAATTCTGAAAACAATTCAAAGAAAAATAAATGGTGACATCTGTGCAGTTAAGCAGTTCCCATGCTTCATACTGAGAACAAAATCTATAATTTGGTAATTAATTAATCCAAACACAGGTGTGTGTACACACACACACACACACACACACAAAGCATAGAAAGGAATCAAAGTACATATGAAAACACAAAAATTAGCATGATTTGAAAGAAAAGGAGCTTCATATGCTTAATATGTTTGATGGAACTCTACACACAACAGAAAAAGTCACAGTTCCAAACAGCATTGTGCATTCTACAACCCACCCCTAGTAGTAGTAAGTACATAAGGTATAAAAATTGTATCTGACAAACGAGTCCTCCTTTCTCTTCAGCACACACTCAGAGGTTTTATCAGACACTAAAAGGCAAGATGCCTATCAGTTTAAGAATATTTGAAAGAACAAAGGATTATACATTAACTTTTGATGTTTTTCTAAATTTAAATCACTTGTCCCCGATACTCAAGAGCCACCTCTTGCCATCTCATCATCTCTGCAGTCTGTGCAAACAGCTGTAAGTCTCTTATCTAATGAAGTTTTATAAATCCTGCTAATGGAGAGCCCTAGGTGAACCCAGAGCTTCCACTGAATAGGTCAAGCCCTCGGTCCACACCCAGGCCCATCCTATTCAAGTAGAATAGTGCTTCATTGTCTGAATGTGCTGGGCTTCAGTCTAAGTTCATTTAAGGAAAGTTTCAGTAATTTAAAGAAAATCTTTTTAAACAACTCTCTAGTGTATACTGGTACCTTATTAGAAGTATTACAAGTATTATAATCCATATTTTCACTTTCCTACATGGAAAATTGTGACAGTGATTTGAACTGTAATCATCAGCACTGAAATTTTTATTTAAAGAAAGTATTATTATTAACTACAATAATTTCTTTTAAACTATTTTTTTTTATTTAAAGAGACCTTTAAGTTAAGTTCTCTTAACTTTCATAAATTAATTTATGAAAACAAGAAGCGTAAGATTTTCCAAAACATCATAGTCAACAGACAGGTACATTAAACATACTTGATAGTACATCTACATATATTTAATTCATTCTATTTGAATTCATATGCTCATGTGACTAACTAGAGCTTTGCTCAGTTACACATGGACACTGCTCTTATAGAAGCATGAAGATTGGTTAAGCTTATGAGTAAAGATGAAACAGAATTTTAAAAACTGATGGACTGTCAAATTAAAAATCAAGTTACAAATAGTTCAGCAGCCTGTGAGCAGCAAAGTGAACATGAAATGAAAGCAAAAGATGACACAAATTATTGGGGTTAAGAGCAATAAAGGAAAAAGTTATATGATACTAGAAAAATATATATAAACTGTAAAGCAGTTTGTCAAACAAACAAGTAAGGCTGCACTGTTGAACTTTCAGAACTTCTGTTCTTAATTTGCTTGTTTTATGTGCACTTAAATCCAATTAAAGCTAATACAGGTCACTCACTGTCATCAATTAGAAATGAAAGAGACTGAATGTAATTTAATGGTCTATAAACAGAACCAAAATTCAAATAAAATCTAGAAATGAATGAAATGAAATAAAATCTAGAAATTTCACTATTAGGGAAGAACTCAGCAGCTCAGGACAGAGCAAGATACGATACCTCATTGTATTTACACCAGTCACAACTCAAAATTTCTGCATGATGTGCTGGAATCACAATTCTGACTCCTCTTGCCTTCATATCCCAGATTCTCAGAGTCTGATCACCTGGGGAAAGAGAAGACTTGCTCATTTTCATCACAGTATTGGGATACTCAGTGACATATTGTGCTCATGATGATGAGTAACTAGAAGATACGCCACTCTCACTGTTGGAATACTGCCATCTACCCATCACAGAAAACATTAGGTATTATTTTAAACTCCTATAATGAGTGAGAATGACAAAAAGTGAAGAACTATATCATGATAAATGTTTTTAGATCTATTCAAAGCAGAAGAATCTGAATCTCACACTGAAGGAAGTAGAGAAGTGAATATACACACATTTTTCTTCAGGATAAGAAACGGCTCTGAAAATCAAGCCTCTGCAACAGAATATTCTACAAAAAAAATGAATATGAAGGGCCTCCCTGGTGGCGCAGGGGCTAGAGTCTTAGTGTTATCAAACTATCACCAGCCACTGCAGCATGAGTTCGATATCTGAGCAGGGAGCTAGCCACATGGCACTGCAGCCCTCTCCTGCAACCCTCAGTAGTATGTATCAGTTGATCAGTTGATCTGCCTATTCTGCTCCCCACTCTGTCTCTGGTGAATCCTCTCATCCCTGTACTTCTCACCTGCACCCCAGTTCTTCTATATATAAATAAACACATCTTTAAAGAAAATCAGTAACAACAATTTAACTGTTAAATGTTGGCAAAATCTACCAAGCCAATTTGGAGAATTTTTAAATCTTAACTTTTACATTTACTACATTTTCATGGGCAAGAAGAATATTCTTCTCCTTGGGAAAACAAGCTGGAAAAAAACCACTGAGGATTATATTTTGCTTTATGATAGAAATGGTTTACATTGCTTAGTTGCAAAGCGTCACCCCTGATTAAATAGTTTATGTTCTTTGTCTTCAATTTTTGTATGATACAAGGAATAGATGGTCAAATGAATAAAAACCAGAATACATACATTTATTTATTTATATACATGAATACATATATAAAAAGTAAGCTACAGTAACTGACCTTGGAGAAAACTAGTTCAGCCTCATGACAATGAAATGAAGCATGATGTAATGTCAGGCATGGTCTTGTATTTCACTTAAGTCATTACATGGCCCTGCACACTTTATGTAATATCTCTGAGATGAACATTTTATTTCTGAAAAGGAAATAGAATGTTCACATGTAGGTTGGTAAAAGAATTTAGAGTAATAGCACCTAATAGTTTCTGAAAGCAGCTAACAGTAAACACCACAGTGGATAATTTAAAAATGCTAACTATTAAAATTACCCTTTATTTAACCTATACCTATTTTCCTATATTCTTGATTTATTTGGAAGTTGCTTAAGAAACCTAAGAATGAAATTCTTGGTAGTAATGAAATGCAAAGGTTATTACAAAAAGGGGCTTTGGCATTCCAAAGCTCTGTCATTTGGTAGCTGTTGATATTTATTCAAGCTACTTAACTTTCCAATTTGCAGTTTCCTATTCTATATTAAAATATCTGCCTTATAAAGTTAAAATGAGGGTAGGTTTAAAAAAAAATGAATAAAATACACTCATGAAGTCACTCCTGTCCCTATTATAGCAGCACACATAACTGCTAAAATTTATTTAGTACTTACTATGTGCCAGATGTTCTAAACATTTTATATATATTAACTTTTACATACATCACAGCAAATGAGACAGAAATTTCAATATGAAAATTAATTTTTGCAATTGACAAATGAGAAAATGTAAGCACATAAAGATGAAATAACGTGCTTAAGGCAGGAAGTGATGCGCTGGGGACTTGGAACCGGCTGCTGGGCCCCATGGGGTCTGTGTGCACCACAACCACACTCTGCTACTTGCTAGTGATGCTGCAGCAGTGTCATATGATCAACCTAAGAAATCATTCCTTTGTCAATTTTTTCTGGAAATTTGACAAAAAACATTTCATCACACAAATGCATAACACATTAAGGCCACATTGACCCCAGAGTTACTTTAGAAATAAAAACAATAAAACACAACAGGAAAGGTCTAAACCTCTATTCTAGTTCTAGGTCACATTCCCCATCTTCCTAACCACAGAGGTTTACCACAATCATATTTTGGCAAGCACCCCGTAAGTCTACATTTTTATAATACTTTATTATGCTTTTATAGATCCATAAATATATACTACTGCTTGGGGGAGGAGATGAGTTTATTTATAAACACCATGCCCCTATTTTACAAAACGTTGAAGACTGCTCTGGTAAAAGAGAATAAACTAAGGATTAAGCAGGGATGAGAGGGAATGAAGAACTTGAAAAAAAAATTATAACTTTAAAATTGGTAGAGACTAGAGTTTCAAATATCTTTAGGGACCCTAATTATAATCAGTGTATGATCTAGGAATTTATTTAAAAGTTCTAAATAGCTTTAATAAAACAATCTTTTGTGATTTTTTTGTAGCCTTTGAACTATATAGCAGGGTTGCATGGATGTCTAGTGTTCCGTGAGCTAGCAACACCCCACTAGGAGGAAGGTCCTCTTCTCCCCATGTGATTCTAAAATGACCTGTACTAAACACAGTTGGCCAGCCAGGGGTAGGTCCGAGCAAGATAGTCACAGCATATCATCCCTTCCCTGATCATGGTTGACAGGTCATAGGTAGTAAATGTGATTTTTCTGAACTATACTGAAAAGATAATGTCATTCCCTTTTATGATAGAATTTATAGGTTGTAACACTGAAAAGCTGCTAGCGGCCACATTGTCTCCAAATATGGAGAAAGAAAAGCTGCAGAGTCCAGTGAACAAGCAAGAAAAGACCAAATTAGAGACAGAAGATATCCTAGGGATAGTCGAGCACCCCTCCTTCCTTCTCGGGGGTAGCTTTTCAATAAATCTGACAAAGAGCTAGGACAGTTCAATATCTGCAGGTAAAGAAAAGCCCTATCACCATGTAGGGAATTCATCTACAGGCTTAGAATTTATACCTTAAAATTCTAAAAGGCCCACTCTCCCCCCGCTACACCCCACAAAATAAAATTTGATTTCAGTACAAGTTTCCCACTAAAATAAATGCTTAAATGAAGCATACTAGTCTTCAGAAGTTTATACTTACTATCGGGCTATACTATAAAGCCTATAGTTTATAATAGCCACAGCTAAAGCATTCTCTGTGTGTGAATGATGTACAATACTAAAACTGCAATGAAAGTGGATGAGATGATTAAGAAGTAACAGTTATTCTAGCGACAATATGACTCAACAAAATATTGACTAAAATAAACCAGTGACAAAAGTATAAAAAACAGGGCAACATTAATTTATGGAGAAAAGTGTCAGCACATTTATCTCCCTGGAGTGGGGTGGGGAGTAGTAAGATAATGATTGGAAAAGTCCTAAAATGAAGGTTGTAAGAGCGGTCTCTTAGACTGTTCTATTTCTTGATTTGGGTATTGGTACACAGTTGTGTTCATTGAGAAAATCCTTGCATTATACACTTAGATTGTGCACAATTACACTTTAATAAATTAAAATAACAAAGGCTAGGTAGGTGATTATTCCAAGTTTCTCTGGGATATTTTAGGTCTTCATCATATTCAAGCAATATTTAAAAAAAAAAAATCATGGCTTAGGCTGTCCACCGTTCCAGTTAATTAGACACCAAAAATAGTTGTAAGAGATGTTGTATTACCTTTGTCAATTCTTAGCTCTGAAGGAGCTAAGAATTCCACTTTCTTGACTATTGCTTTTGATGTACACATTTGGCACTTTCTCCTCATTACATGACTTTGCAGGTAGAAGAGAAAACTTCTGGCCAAATGGTACAATGACTCATTCAACTCTTCTGAACACCAGGAAATCTGTATTTATATATTTTTTAATTGCATTTTCCAGACAACTGGTCTTTCATTATTGGCTAGACATTTGCTAGGGCCTTGTGATGGTGCTACAGACCACCTGAATGACCAGCTTCTCTCAATCAGTTGCAGACTTCCCACTGGCAGCAGAACCAGTAAGCTCAGTGCATGATATGGGAGAGGATGTCTTCACTCTACTATGTCTAATTTCAATGGGCAGGTAAGAGGAAGCTGGGTAGCGGGAATGAGTGAAAATACTGAGTATGAAACTATGAAGTGATTCGGGTCCAAAAGGATGCATACTGGTCACACAATTTCATTGAAATACCAGGTGCCCATCACATGTAATATCACTTTTTTCTTAGGATAAAATGCCAATTTTTAACTCTTAGATCCTACACATTCAAGCACAGCTCTTACCTAGGGAATTAATGGAGTCAATACCAGTAACTAAATTTTTATGGTTCAAAAAAAAAGTTTACTTCATGTTAATCACTTTAGGTAAAGAGATCAAATATTTTTCCTTTCTTTCCTAGATAGTTTAGAAATATGAGCTCTCTATTAATATCCCTATCATGAACTAGGCAAAACATAATGTCCTCAGAGAACTGTGCTATAGAAGGTAAATCTAGATCAAAATCTCAAGAAATTTCCCCCCTTTTGGGCTTGACTTAGCCAATGATAATAAACTTAGTCCTAGATTTGTAAACACCATACAACTTTGACAGTAACTAAATTGGAAGAATTTAATGTTATATCCTCAGATATCTTAAAATATAAGTCACTATAGTAGCTCAATGACATAATTGTGTGCCACAGAGCTGGATATTTTGATGGTCTATAAACTTCTACCTTTAAAAACAACTACTTTATAATTTTGTGTTCTATAACTGTGAACTTTTAAATTGAGAATGATTCTTATGCAAAGAATAGAGTACTCTTGTATGTAAGCATGAAAACAAACTTCCCCTCTCAATTCAGCAAATGTACCATTCTATGAAGTTTTAAAAATGGATGAATATATTTCTATTAAAACAAACATGTAATTGCTATTATGTCAACCATTAATTTGGCATCTCAAGCAGAGATAGACCATAGACTGGTACAGCCCTTCCAAATCAGGCTAAGCATTAGATTCAGCTGAGGTAATTAAAACATATAACTTCCAGGGGGCTTTTGATTCAGTAGAACTAAGAGGTGGCTCAGAATTGGTTTAGTGTTTTGTTTTGTTTTTTGTTTTTTTTTTTCCCAGCTTGCCCAATGAGTCTGATGAAAGCCAGGTTTGAGAATTCCTACACTAGCATGTTACCATACAGCCATGGATTTCAGATTTCACCTAAAGCAAGTTACCCTAAAACTCTGTTTTGAATTTTAGTTCTCAGAGAAGCAATGTCAATTACTTCTCTGAGAAATGTTCTGTTCTTGCCAATGCCCATCCTTCGTTTCTGTTTCATTTCCTAACTCTTACGTGTTCATAAGGTAGCAACTTAAATACTACTCCTTCCCTAGCCAGCCAAATGTGAGTAGTTCAGGAGTCTCTTGTTATGTTTAACAGAACCTGGAGTATACATGTTAATAAAACACAGCATTGATAGAATTCTTACTCTGTGGCAGGCATTATTCTATGCCTTTTATTTATATTAATTCATTTAGTCCTAATCAAGACTCGATGAGAAGGATACTGTCATCATCTTATTTTCTTTTTCTTTTTAAAGATTTACTTATAAATCTTTATAAATATATGATTTATAAATCATACAGAACTGGGTACAGGCCAGAAGCTCAGGGGCGGTGAGAGCACTCACCAGAGTCAGAGTGGGGAGCAGAACAGGCAGATCAACATAGTATACTGCTGAGGGGAGCAGTGGGTAGGCCAGGAGAAGTCTGCTGCGCCATGCGGTCACCTCCAGGGCGGGGATCCAACTCGCATGGAAGTGGCTGCAGCCAGCTTTGCAGTGCTGTGCTCCAACCTGTTGCACCACCCGGGAGGGCCCCACCTTATTTTTCAAATGAGAAATAAGAGACAGAGCTTAAGAAGCAGCACAGTCATGCAACAGAAGTGACAGTGGACTCTGACACCAGGCAGCCAGCTGTTCAGCTGTTATGTCCATACTCCTAACCACTGCTGGCTACCTCTCCCTCAAAGATTTCACATTGTTATCATTTTACCTGTTGCTAGTTTTTTTGTTTTTTTTTCTTTTTCTTAGCATCTCTCTCCTACTGGACAATATACTCTCAGAGAACAGAAACCCTGTCAGTTTTTCTCCACACTATATGTTCAGTGGGGGTCATTCAATAAATACCAAACTGACTGATTAACAATATCATTCTCATCGATTAAAATTAACCTCAGGTTTGTTTGGTTTTCATTCTTGTAAGATGGTTACTACATAATAGTGAAAAGTATTTTAGTGTTTGGCTGTATAAGGCACTCAACTATATAAGAAAAATCACTGCTCTATAGAAAATATCTGAAAACAAGTTGGGTAAAGAAAAGATACAAAGTTTGCCTATTAATGTATGGTAATAGCTAGGCAAGCAAACTTTCTTGACTTACTCAAAGTGGAAAAGGCACCATGAGAGTGTCAGGGCTTACACCTTCCAGTATTTTTGCAGAATGGAAGAAAAACTAAATTTTTTCAACTTTGCTAAGTAGCCTAATAGTTAAAAGTTATCACAAAGGAAATTGTCAAATGCTTCATAAACAGACCATCTAATAAGTTTACAAAAATCACTAAACCTAGCAGAAACTGTTTTTACCATGTCCAGTTACCCCTACAAAGGAATTTACTTCATAATCCATAGGTGCAGTAACTGATTTTTATCATCTCCCCTCTGTTTATTTTAGTGATCACTGGGGCCCCAGGAATCTACCCATGCCTAACTAAGCAGAATCCACCTTTTCAATGCCTAGCACATGCAATTTGACCACCCTCTCCCATTTCCATTCTCAGGAGTACAAGCTAAAGCAGGCCCGCCCCAACCAATACATTATACCCCCCTTCAGAGGCATAACGATTAGGTTAGGAATAGTCACGTAACCTTCAGAGCCAACAAGAGAAAATGATACTTTCCTAGATGTCTCTGGAGGAACCTGTCACTTTTTTCTCTGGACGGACTCCAGAAAGGAGGTAGGGGTTAGAGTAACTGCCATCTTGCTATCACAGATTATCTGACACTGACATGAAAATCCCTTTTTGACTTCTACATACAGCTATGTGTACTAAGGCAGATCAGTTGTGGACTTCTGAACTACATGAACAAAGAAATTATCTTCTTTAAGGTGATTTGGGCCAAAATTTCTCTGACCTTCAACCAAAGATGGCCTAGCTGATAGGATCATTATTTGTAATCATTTCTAATGTAACCAATGAAGGCAACATCACTAAACAGAAGTTTTCTGCCTCTAGTGAGCAAATGACCATTCTGTTGACAAAAGACTATTTTTTATACTACTCATTTATAATATATGAAGTTTCAAAAGCTAAATTTTGAGATTATATTACCAGCTCTCCATATACAATATTTTTCTGCTGTTCCATCTCAATACTGAATATTCTATGGAGAACAACTAGAGTCAATATTGTTTGTATATATATTTGTGTGTGTGTGTGTATATATACACACACACACACAAAAGGCCAATGTAAAAGAAAGAGTTGTATGTGACTCAATCCAAATAAAGGGCTAATATACACAACTGCCTGATGTTTAAATAAATGCAGCCGTATTAGTTCACAATTTTGTCATTACCAGATTTTATGTTAAGTCATGGGCACAAAAAGAACAATGATTAAAAATAAATGAAGATTATTTTAGATCCTTAACTAATATAAATGAACAAAACTAAATTCAATAGCAAGGTAAAGAAATGTCTCAAAAGCTATCTGCTCAAGAAGTTTCCAAATATGTAAAAGTATTTTTTATTATTATTATTAGTTTTTATTAATTAATTTTAGTTTTTACAAAGCTTACAGAACACATATCACTGTTTGACTAGAAGGAAAGCATGTTTCACTTCATTCTGTAGACAGATCAGCCATATACCACTAATATCACTGAAAGTTTAAAATGAAACTGCAGATTACCAGCACAAGGCACAGCTGTACCCTAAGAAAATCATGTTAGCGTCAATCAAATTCACAGTTAAAAGAATTTCAATTTACCATGTACTAGTACTCTTGAAGTTGGGCATTTCACCAGTAGTAAAGTTATAAAATGGTAAATGTAAAACCATTATGCTGACCTATAGGGTCTTCTCATAATTTGATTCATTTTCAGCATGAAACTTACTAGCATTTACACTAACATAAAGCATAAAAGACAACTAACCCATGTTATACAAGCAGACTAAAGGGTCAGTTAATTCAAATAAGTGTGTTAGTAGAAACACTGTTTACTTTATATACACCTAACCTATGATTAGCTGTGCCATAAAAAAAGATCAAAGAAAAAAATTTAGGCATCACAAAGGAAATGTGACAATAAAAAAGATCATACTGGCCCATTTGCAAAAGACTTGATTGTGGGGGGAAGGGAAAAACTGACTTAAAAAACTTAGAAAATTTAAAAGTAATGATAAGTTGGGCCCTCCCTGGTGGCGCAGCGGGTTAAAGCACAGCACTGAGAATCTAAAGCCGCTTCCGCATGAGTTCGATTCCTGCCTGCCCCGGAGGTGACCACATGGCTTGGCAGATCTCTCCTGACCCGCCCGCTGCTCCCCTCAGCAGTGTACTTTGTCGATCTGCCTGTTCTGTTCCCCACTCTGTCTCTGGTGAAGCCTCTCACCACCCCTGAGCCTCTGGCCTATACCCCAGTTCTGTATGCACAAATAAGTAAATTAAAAAAAAATAATAATGATAAGTTTAAGTTTACATAGTATATGGCTCTTTATTCTAGAAAACAATGCTGCTAATTTTAATTAGCATATAAAACATCAGTTTAATCAAGTGTACCTTTAAATACAGAAGTCATTATTATCCTTTATTGTTTCAGGATCTAAAAATACTGCATAAGCATGGTATGGTTACATATATCCAAAACAATATAAACCGATGTTCCTAAAACATAATCACTATTGCTAACCAACACTGACTGCCTAAGGAAAAATTTTTAAGTTTGTATTAATTTTAATGGGCATATTTGTCTGTAGGTAAGTTGCCTTCCTGAAAGTTTTCACATTTTCTGAATGTTTTCAACCTAATTATACATGCAGATTTCAGGGACATTCAGTTATTTTTAATTTTTAGAAATTAAAAATAATTTTCAGCATTAAAATAATACACATAAACATAGGTCATCACTTTTGCTAGTAATCCAATATGCAAATCAAAACAATTATATATAATTTTTCATGCATCAAATTGGCAAACATTTAAAAGACTGAGGGGGTACAACTGCTTACCATTTCAATATCCAAATCTTAAAATAGTTGTTACCTTAACTCTTCCAAAATTCTTATTATCATAATTAACTCAGATCACCTAGATTGGGAAAGTTGTTGTTACTATTTTGTTTAATCTGTAGTGTGTAATACACAAAAACTAGTTTACAAAATCATTTAGAATTTTAAATTACAATTTGCAAAGATATAAAACCAGAGTTGTTTTGAATAAATAGATTTGAAAATGATTAGCATTAGCAGATATGTATGTATACCTTCCCCAAATGATCTAATTTTAATAACTTTTCACCCTGGAATACTCTGAACAAACACTGGCTTCTTGTCATGTACCTCTGAATTAACAGATGGTTAACTAAATATTTATGTGATTCTTTTTTACTTACTATTTTTTATTGAGGGAACAATGGTTTCTACCACTGTATATGAGTAAGAGGTGCAGTACAGGTCCACACCTCTTCAGATTAAGTTACCACATCATAATTACCACAAAAACATCCAAAATCCTTTGCCACAGTCCACTGGCTCTCTTCTCCTCCCTTTGCTCCCATGGGAGGCTTTTACTTTCCATTTGGCATATTTTCTGTATTCTTTTTCTTTTCTATGCATATAGTCTAGAATAGTGATTAGTGGGATACCGTTTTTGTTTTTCTTTATAACGTTACTTTTGAAAATTATAAAGAAGCAAAAACAGAATGATGAAATATCTTTGTCAATTACCATAAAATTTTTTATATACCTTTTTAACTTTTAGTAAGACTCTTGGTGTGCTGATAAGCAAACCAAGGATTAAGTCAGTTAAGCAAAAACAGTTCAGTGGCCTAACAAAGAACAAGAATGTTTCCCTATTTTTAAAGATTTATAACCAGTTGTGATATGCCTTGACAAACTATACCTGTCAATTAATAGTTGCGTTCTTTCTAATTCAGATTATTAAAAGTCATGGTATGGAAGAGATTGATATTACCATATTGCTAGACTATCCATTATTTGAACATATGAACTACAACCAATGAACTACATGAAGTATAAATCCAAATGCATTCCAATATAATGTTTCCTTACTGTGGAGAATAATTCTATCTGCTAACCATGGGTAGAGGGTAGCAAAGGATGAAAATACAAGACCCGGGAAGGCAGAACTGCAGGGGGATGAGCAGGCAAAGGGCCAGAGAGACATGCTTCAGAGCAGCGACGCAGCGACGCACAGAGAGGCAGTGACAGCTACTTTAATGAGCACTTAGCTGGTGGTCTCTGTGCTTGAAAAGGCACTGCAGAAACTGAGCAATGTTTATCACAACTTAGTTGTAAGTTAAACTTTAGGTTTAATATGAAATATAAATGGACCAGGAAACCAAATTTGTGTATATTTATGACAGTAAAAGCATAATTATTAAATTTCAATGAAATGAAATTTACAATAAGAGATAAATATGTCTCTACTTTCTCTTAGAATTGCTGATTGACATAAGTCAACAGCAAACAATTAGAAAAAAAAACCCAAAAATCCTTTCTATGGCTTAGTTGCACTGTATTAAAGAGGCTAAGAGGAGAGTAAACATCAGGAAAGGAAAGGAGGCTGACTACATTCCAGACACTTGATGTGTATTCTCTTATTTAATATTCACAAAACCCCCCGTAAGGCACACGTTCCAAACCCCATATGAAGGCACTCACCCCACCCCTCTAGGCCCCATAACCAGCCAGCAACAGAGGACTTTCACATTCCACGTTTGGAAACACCCTCACTTGTTCTTTGTCTCCTACCACTTACACCTCATACAAAAATGAACATGTTAAGTAAATGGTTAAAATAACTGAAAGATTAGTAATCCAACCCAGCTAATTCTTACCTAGAAGTTGGTGAGAAATATGATAAAGTCTAAAGAGCATCAAGAATAGCAAAGCACTTTCATAGCTCAGACTCTAAGGTACATGGCGCCACCTACTGGAAAAGGCAAAGTCAACATTCACTATAAGTATTGCTTTCTGTAACGCTCAAATTACTTACCTGAGGCTGAAGCAAAGCAACCAGGGATATAGGGAGACCAGATTGTGCTATAAATTACACTTTCATGACCACTAAAGGTGCACAGAGACTTTCCAACGGTTGGATCCCACTACAAATAAATGAATAAATAAACTATATTTAATGGCTAATTCAAATGTATGCTTTTACATATATAGTATATAACTATTATGTATCTATAGTGCAATATATATATGTATATATATACATACAAAAGTCTTTAAGTAAATTTTTTACATAAAGCAAAACAGCATTCAAGGGATCAAAGTAAAAATTCTAAGTTAATCATTAGTTTGCTGACAAATGATTAGAAAATTTTAAATTCTAATAAATGTTTTAATGGTTTTTAAAGAAAATTAGTCATCCAATTGAAAAGTTACAGAAGCACGTTCTAGGAACGAAAAAAGTTAAGTGGAAGCTTTGGGGAAGAGAACATTTGCTTTTAAATACAGTAAGGCTGACATACCAGTTTCACAGTTTGATCCCATGAGCCAGACACCACAAGCTGTTCACCTCTGGTTTGGCTCCAGTCAACACTATATACCTAAGACATTTCAAAGGGACAATTAGACTATAAAAGATGGTCAAGTTCTATATTACACTTTATCTCTTTATAATTGTGATAGCCCAGTTAGAACAATTAATTCACTTTATTGCAACATCAAAATAAAGTCCTACAAATCCCAAAAGGGAATCTGAGAAATGGAAAGGTCATTTTGTCAGTTGTTGCAGATTCATTCCTTACGGATAAAACTCCACTGTACTTTAACAGTATTCTACACAGTATTTCCAAACCTTCTTCACTAAAACAAATTATACACGCTTTTAAACCTACCAACAAATCACTGTTTGCAGCACCCTGAAGAAATGTCAAAGCAGATTAGAAGTTGGTCATCTAAAAAAGCTTGCCAGGTCAATGTTTATCAGAAAGCATTAAAATTCAATTAATATCCCTATTTGGCCTTTCTTAGAAAAAGCTTGAAGAAACCAGGTGATCCTTTCAGATCTCTTGGTAAACAGTTTTTGTTATCCAGTGCTGCTATTCTAATCTATGCTTCACTGCTCTCCGTGAACTACTTCAAATGAACCTTTTGAAAATTCATGGAAATATTTTTCATTTTATACAACACATTATGTATAGATCACTAAGTTCAAAAAGATGTGCATAACAATATTTATGTGAAAGCAGTATTGATATGAATTTTAGTATATGTGGTTAAATGAGATCAGCCAACAGCGTTACTTTGAATTTTAAAATTCTACTCCACTTATTTAAGAAATATGAGTGCTCATGGTTTATTATGGCTTAAGAATGGGTTTTTTTTTTTTACCTCTGGTGCTTAGTGCTTAGCCATGCTGGAGCATGCATTAAAAAAAATATCGAATTAATCCAGAAACTGTATTTAAAAAGTGAAAAAAGAACTACAGAAATAAGGATGAAAGGAATGTCAAAAAGGAAACTCAGCTTGATGACCCAAAGAGGATTCAAGGGGGCTTTGAAGGGTGGCAAATGTCTGTAGCATAAAGCAGAGGTAAAACAGTGAGCAGAAACTCCCCTAAAGAAGAAACAGATATGGAAAGTGCCCTACGGATGAGGCCCAGCGGGCACTGCATGGTTACACCAACGCTCCTGGGCTTGAGGCTCGGTGACAGTGGCATTACAAACTGGAAGGCTGGAGGAAAGAAGATAATGTGTAATTTTAGACATACAGAGTCTGAAGTGACAGCAAGAGAGTCACTTAGACATGTCTACTAAGAACAGCGTTGGGCATTAACCTCAAGGTAAAAAAAAAAAAAAAAGTTTACAGCCAGAGAGATGTTTAGGAAACAGTTGAAAAGGGATGAATTGACTTCAATCAATTCACTGATGTGTTCAACAAATATTTATGAAGCACCTTCTATCTACGCAGCGTAAAAGGCTGGGATAGGACAATAGACAGGACAAAGTCCTGCCCTTAGTAATCCAATGTTTTAGCAGGTTCTATATAAATATGTTTCAGGTTGTGATTTAGGAGGAAAACGATAACATAAAACAAAGCAAAGAAAGGAGACAGGGGCACAATGACAAAGGCAGAGGGTCATTTTACACTAGAGAGTCAGGAAAGATTTGTCTGAGCAGAGACCTCAGTGCAGAAGAAGACACCACTGCAGATTTGAGAGGAAAGACTTCTGAGAGAAGAACAGAGAAAGACCCTGAAGCAGGAAACAGAGCAGCATGTCTGAGTAACAGCGAGGCCGAGTATCCCAAGACAAGACCTGTGCAAGTCGGTACATAATTTCTCCTGAGCATGAGACTCATTATGCTGTTGCTTATTTCCCAAGGGGCAAAATCACACACGATTTAGGGAAGTATTACATTTACATAGTAAAAATACAAAATTATAAATAGAAAATGCAGGATAGTGACTACTTCTAGGTAGAAAGGAAGAAAACAGGAGGCAGACAGGAAGGACAGTATCAGAAGGGAGTCAGCAAAGGCTCCAAGCACTAGGTGACAGCTTATTTCCTAGACAAGGAGGTGAAAATGTGATGCTCATTATACTACTTTTATTATATTTTATGTATATTTTAGACACATGGAATGTTTTTTTTTTTTTAAATCAACGTCTTCACACTGATCTTAGTGTGAACTAATTGCTGTAAACACTAACTACTCCAGGCATACTTTGCTTTCTTCCCCTTCAGTCATGAAGGCTCTCTTCGCCTCCAATCCTGTTCCTCTGGCCTCTTCACTTAAATAGCTCATTCCTACTCTCCCTTCAGACTCAAGGATGTCCCGGTGCCTCCCCCTAGACAAGACCCTCCACTCTCTCAGCACTTGGTACAGTCACAGCGCCCACCACATTATAAATTAGGTAACTAGCAGCTTACACTTTTCACCCCTAGGGAGGAAGGATCACAGAAGGCCACGGACAATGCTATTCATCTTGCACATCTTTCTAGCCAGACCGAGGACAGGTCCTTGCAGACAGCAGAGCTAATCAAAGTTTTTGGAATGACTGAAAGAACAGAGAGACAAATCTAGGTGGAAAGTACCTCTCATATCTTTTCCCTGGCCCCAATTTCCCCCTCTATTCCAATTCAAATGCTAGATATGGCAAATGGTCAAGTTAAATATGAAAAAAGAAGAGAGAGATGTAGTTATGCTTTAAAAGCAAGGTCCTCTAAAGGCCTACTTTAAGAAATTATTCTTGGCAGTGACAGAGAAATAATTGGAAAACTGCAAAAAAGGAAAAAAAAGTGAACCATGTTTTGTGCTGCTTTATGAAATCTGAACCTCATCAAAATCAGAGTTTGAGAGGACAAATTTTATTACTGAAACCAATTCCCAAAGAGTACATTTTTAATGTACTGTATAGTACTGCCCTTTTTAAGTTGGTCTTTTTAATTAAAAATCATCAAATAAAAACTATGTCCAGAATGTCCACGCTTATCTGTATCAATACAAAGAAAAGGGACACTGACTTTTAATTACTGAGCTACTGGAAAAGGCTACATATTTATTTTAATGTGAAACTTAAATTAAATTTTTTTCATTATATAAGTTTTAAAATAATAAGTCTCCAGGTACCCACCACATACCCTTTATAATTATCAACGCTTTGTCCATCTGTTTCATGTGTCTCAATACTAGCTGGCTGGCTGACTGACTCCAGGCCACTTTATTCAAAATACTTCAGCAGGAAAGGACATTTTTACGTTTTTATATAAGTACAAGGTCATTTCACACCCATCTAGATTATCAACAGTTTCTCAGTATCATCTAATACTCAAGCCATATTCGTATTTCACTGATTATCCAAACGTGTCTTTTCACAGTTTATTTGAATCAGGATCCCAACAATATTCACACCTTACAGTTATGTCTCTCTTGAGTCTCCTCTAATACAGGAAAGTATTCCTCCTCCCAATTCGCTTTTCCTATCCAAAGCTTCCCTCCCCAGGATATTTATTTGTTGAAGAAAGAGCTGTTCGTCCCTAAGAATGTTTTACTGTCTAGATACGGCTAATTGTTTTCTCATAATTCGTCTTTCTTCTACTTCCCTATTTCCTTTAAATTTAAAGTTAGATCCAGAGATATGGTTAGGTTCAGCTCAGCCTTTTTCTCAGTTTCCTTTTATTTGAGGAGGTGTCTGATTTTCAGGTGACCCACTTTTAGTAATCCTAAGATTGTTCAGAAGATGTATCAATATTAATGGTTTCATTTCAGCATCCACAGACAACCCTTGCCTAGACTCACTATTTCACTAGGAAATACTAAATAGTGGTTGTCTAATGGTTATGTCTCTGCATTTATTAGCTAGAATTCTGTTATTAAAAATTTTATGGAACAAATATTTAACTATCCCACAATAAAATTCATACAGGAAAGAGATAACAAATGGGAGAATAAGTGATTCTTTATTATTACCCATTTTCACAATAAGTTGATTGTCCTACTGATCTTTAATGGAAACCAGTTTTTTCTAATCATTATAATTCCATGTAGTGGCTGAAAGTATACATATGTGGGGGGGAGGGAGGCAGTTTTTCAATTCATTGTGGTCATTCTCTTGGACAATCAAATAGTACCACATAGCCAATGAGAGTCTCTTCTAAACTTTTGATATGATCCCTGTTTCCTTCCATACCTTTCTAACTTTCTGAATCATTCTCAGATTCATCTTGTATACTTCCTGTCCAGGACTGAAATCAACTATTTCTCCAAAGATCCCTGTTCCTTTTCGTTGAACTCAGTATTTGAAGCATAATCTGGGCTCTTAGGGGTATTCACTGTGATTGAGCTGTCATTGCATCTGGGTGTTTAACAGATTAAGAACTAGGACATATATACTATTTTAGAAAAAGTAATAAATCCGCTTATATGGATAGCTCCTATTCAATTTTTAAGATTAAATGTTAATCCACTGAGGGGAGCAGCAGGCAGTCCAGAGGGGTCTGCCACGCCATGTGGATCACCTCTGGGGCTCACACTGAAGCACCTGCAGCTAGCTTGCAATGCTGCACTCTAACCCATTGCCAACACTTCAAAAAAAAAAAAAAAAGTTATAGGCCCTCCCTGGTGGCGCAGCGGGTTAAAGCACAGCACTAAGAAGCTAAAAGCCACTTCCACATGAGTTTGATTCCCGCCTGCCCCGAAGGAGATCCACATGGCCCAGCAGACCTCTCCTGACCTGCCTGCTGCTCCCCTCAGCAGTGTACTTCGTCGATCTACCTGTTCTGCTCCCTGCTCTGTCTCTGGTGAATCCTCTCACCCTCCGCATCTCTGGCCTGTACCCCAGTTCTGTATGCATAATTAAATAAATCTTTAAAAAAAAGTTACATAAAATTATAGCTAAAGTTAAAAAAGGGCCGTGAACTTTAGTAATACAGCTGGAACAATCTACAGCGGCAGTAGAATGTGGAAAAGAGATTTATTTTAGTTGACTTTCTGTGGTTGGTGGCTGTTTGCTAGCCATAAGATAATGGTAGTTGAGGGGAGCAGTGGGCAAGACAGGCGAGGTCTGCTGTGCCATGTAGGTCACCTTCAGTGCCGGAGATTGAACTTATACTGAAGCAGCTGCGGCTAGCTTGTAGTGCAGTGCTGCATCCTAACACGTTATACCACCAGGGAGGGCCCCACTCCACCATTTTCAAGGAGAAACAGAATTCTTTAATACAATTTTTCCAAAGAGAGCAGCATACTGTATGGGCATATGAATTCTGACTGTTGGTCCTTGCATATTTTGGACTTACTTCCCAGAGATGTAGTCAGTCAGTCAGATCAAAACCTGAGAATTTTGATGAGTCAGCATGACTCAGAAATTATGGATCAGTTCTTCACGAAAGATGGTGTTATTGTAAAGCATGTCACTAGTGAGAGGAATTTATAACCTGATATCAGGTTCAGTCATTGATACCAAGCTATACAATTCTTGATAGTATTTAATGAATGCAATGAAATTTATTGTAGGAATCTCATAAAGACCATCCTCCATGAGACTGCCAAGAGGAAGACACCAGTTAAACACTATAAAGAATCAGATTCCTGCTTTGATGCTAAATTTAAAAGTTAAGCATATGGATAATATCTATTTTTTTCTTTTGTATCTTTTCACCATCATTATTCCACAAGGCCTAAAATATATTGTTTTTAATTTTCTTTTTGCTTCAGTACCTACTCATCTAACTATCTGAAAACTGATAGTTGAACAACTCTCAGTCATTAAACAGTAGAATGGGTAGCTGGCGGATACCTAACGTGTTTCATAATTTCTAACCCTGTTATAATAAAAGCAAGTAATAGCTCATATTTACTGAGCTTTGGATCTTTCCTAAGTGCTCCCAGCAACCGTATGACACAGACTACTATTATCCTCAGTTCACAAAGGAAGAAACTAAGCTTTAGGAAAAATAAGTGGCTTTCCCAGGGTCACAAAGCAGTGTCAGAGTCTAGACTCACCTCAAGCCTGCCTGACACCACGCTGTCATCCTTATACTTACTCCCCAAAGGGGGATATGACTCATTGTTTGCTATTCTGACACATAATGAAGCTTCCCTAAAAATGGTGAGACAGGAATTGGCCACACCCAATCACTTATTAAATTATTTAGAAATATTTATTAGCACTTCAAAAACTCTTGCTTAACCTTAAATCCTTTCAAGTATTGCTAAGTATTTGGTTTAAGAGATGCTTTGAATACATTCTGTATTTCTCTTTCATGGAAAGGGCTATGGGTATTGTAACATGGACCACCAGAAATTCTTCCTCTTGGCAGTCTCATGGAGGATGGTCTTTATGAGATTCCTACAATTCTCTATTCACCACATTGCTTGGTGTAGCTTGATTTTTACTAAAAACTGATAAGGAAGACAAGGAGGAAGGTGGAAACACCCAGAGATGGTTGGCTCTCCAACAGTCAATCCCTTTTCTTCCTCGTTTGTAAAACCCCAGTTCTGTCCCTCGGAGAAATCTCTGTCTCCTCCCTGCTCCAGAGCTGACTTTTGTGTAACTGAAGACAGGAGTAGTGGCTTGCTTCCCTCACAGTGACAATGTTAAGACTGGAAACATAATGCTCCTTGGGCACTGAGGTGTGTACTATAGGGTATTAAGGAAATTTTTTTTCCTTGTTTTCGGCCCAGGGCGTTTGTTTTTTTTTCTCATTGATCTAGCAAGGTGATGAGATGACATTTCAATCTACAAAAAGTACAAGAAGGAAAGTACCCCCCTGAAGATAACAGCAAAACAGCAGAAGCAAGGGTACTTGTCAAGCCCCAAATTAAAGAAGCCTGGAGCCATTCTACCACCAAATACTTGGTAGCATGAAATAATAAACTCGGACTATCAAAGCCATTTTTAGTTGGGTTTTCTATTACATGCATAGCTGACAGGCATCCTGATAAAAGTACTCATTAAAAACTGTCTTTGAAAGCAAAGTAAAGAAGGGCAATCTAGAATAATCGTCCGCCAAAACCAAAAAACAACAACAAAGCAGTTTCAGTTCAAAAACTGCCAGTTGTAGAATTATACTTATATACTCTTTTAATAGCAGTGCAAATAACAAACACCCAGGTGCTCACTAGTGAACCCACAGAAACCCCACACTGTGACATGACAGTGAAAGTGCACAGCTATGCTGGGTAACAATATTAGAACTAGAGGTTTAAGATCATGATGACAAAGTATTATAAAGTTCAGCCTGATCATCTCATTTTGGCAATAAGTTAGGCTTACAACATGGAAAGCAATACTGAAGAACAGAACACACAAAAGACTTTACCAAGAAGGTGAGAGATGTAGAGATTATGTAATCTGAGGAGAGACTAAGAGAATTACAGTGCACAGTACAGAATAAGGAAGACTAAAGGGGACATGCAGATAATGTTCAAGAGTTCCCCTAGACATCAAAAACTGGACTTCAACTCACCACTTCAAAGAAAAGCATAGGATGCAACAGTTAACTGATATGTAAGGTAGTTTGGGGCTTCAGAGAAGTTATTTTCTAACCACTGAAACAATCTAAAAGTCAAATAAGGCCTGTTACAAGATAGCGAAATTCACTTTCACTGAGATGAAGTAAAGACTCAGTGATCATTCATAAGGATCCTTTTAGAAGACAATTTCCCATTGAGTGGTACATGCTCCGATGATTGCACATGAGATGATTTTCACTGGTACGCACATCCTATCTTATTTTTATATACTTAACATATTATTTACATATTTAACATATTCTTTATATATTTAACATATTAACATATGCTAAAAACTAAACAAGCTATCAATCCCCTGGTGTCATGAATATTACCATTTTAGGACAAATGAAGCAAAAATGTAAAGTTGGTTTAATTTCTTCAGGAAGCTCTGCTTTATATGCAGTATTTGATGTTTTTGCTCCAATATATTCTGAAAATCTCGAAAAGTCCACCTACTTCTACCTTAAGGCAGTGCATGCCTAGCATAACCTCACAGCATAAATAAACCAAGGGGTCTCCTGGAGGAAGTGGGCCCAGTACATTTACTACTGCAGGCATTTCTAATGACTAATGAGAAGTCTGACCTTTTCTTCTTTCCCAGCTCTTTAGGCTAAGAAGTACTTCACGTTTGAACAGTCAAATAATATGCGACATCTAACATGCACAAGAAACACGAAAGCTTGAACTTCTTGTCCCCTGAAGACTTCCCCTATGAATCCATCCTCAAATGGAGTTCATGCAGAGAAAAGCAACCAGTCCAGAAGGCTGCCCTTCCTACCTCTTGAGTATGCTCCTTGTAGATCTGCAGCGGCCCTGTGGCTTTGGCAGTGTCCCAGAGCTGCAGAGAGCCATCGCCACTACCAGTGACCAGGACGTGTTCATTGTTCTCACTCCAGGTCACATCAAATAAACCATCATTCCAGTCAAAACTACACCAGAAAAATTAAACCAAAAAATCTAGTTAGATGAGCTAATGGAACCACAATCATAGCTTTCACAGTTTTGTTTTTTAGCTTATTACATATTCTAACACATTGTCTCATTTCATCTTTATAGTATAGGAGATAAGCAGAGCAGGTACTTGACGGATACACAAACAAGTGCAGAGAGATCAGAAGAAACTTAATTATTAAGCCCAGGGTGTAGAGCTAGTGAAGGAAGAAGTGGGTTAAACGAGGCCTCCCTGTAGGGAGGGTGCTGTTGACAAGAGGGTGTGCTGTCACACCCGGGTGCTCGCTGTTTGTGGCTCATAGGATGGGCTAGCAAGCACTGGAAAATACTAATTTAGAAATCAATAATTTCAGCTTTTCTTATAAATTGTTCACATGAGCAATGAGCAGGTGGTTATTTTCTAACAGAATTTCCCTTTCTTTCTCTAACTCTGACTAACTCTAATGGGGGTGATAACGAGTCCTACGTCACACAAGGCCAAGACTGCAATGGAAAGAAGAAAGGAAAAGAAGCACTAGATAAGTCCCAAAATGGATAATTAGCTCCTGAATAAGTAAGGTTAAACTACAAGAAGAAAGCAAAGAGAGGCTATGTCACACAGTATACTATCATGTTTCCCTTTTTTTAATGTTTAAGTATTATAATTTATAAGTGGACTCAAAGAGGCAAGTGCTTTGGAAGGGACATAATTCCAACTTAATGGCCAAAATAAGTTCTATACTGTGCATCTTTATTGAACAAAAAATTCAAAACCTAATCCTAATAAAGTTTTAATAGCAAGAGAAGATACATAGAAGTTTCACAGTCACCTTACCTTCTAAAAATCCTAAGCCCAGATTCATTTTGATCCAATATCAGGAGGGTTCCACAGCCTAAAGAGAAAAAATACATGTTGTGGAGAGGCTACCTAAGGTTAAGGAGCACTTATCAAGCACTGAGTAGCTAATTTTACTATCACAAATGTCTCCCTACAAGTTAATGAGACCATTATATAAAGTGATCAGGACCGTGCTCCCCAGATCTGTCTTCCCAAATTGTGCTTTAGGCATTAAATATTAGACACATCATCTCACCAATAACTGGATTTAGACACAGCCCAAATAGAAGGGAGAGAATTGAATGGCAGGTGCCAGCCACACAAACTTCCCCAAGAGGAATTTTGGTCATAACTTATAGGTAAAAAGCTTCAAATCCGCAGGTTCCAAGGACTGCGCTCCTTTTACTACATCAAACTGTCACCCAGTAAATCGAAAGTACATGGAACTGGGGATTTTTAAGCAAAACACCTGGTGGACTTTACTACATACTTGGTGGCAGGTGCTTAACACAGAACCTCCATTCTAGAAGATGAACTATTTAATTGAAGAACCAGCATATTTAAAGGTTTTCTTATAGGGATGGGGGAGTCACTTCTATTTAAATATAACTGCCTTTTAAAAAATATGAACTTCTTTTGGGAGATATTTAAAATATCATTATAAACTTGAGTCATTAATACTTGTCTGGTGGGCAAGTATTGTAAAGCTGGTTGTCGAGCATTGTAAGTTGCAAGCACGAAGAGCGAACGGTGAAAAATAGTAAGTAAAACTTAATCTGAGTCTTTGAAATTAGTCCACCACCGTCACTACAAAACCAACAAAAACTACTGAGATCTGACAAGCAATGACTTGTTTCAGAGAACTTCCGTGAGTAAATGGAAGCAAGAATGTAACATCAATCTGGTGAATTAGTTGAACCCCAAACTGGGGCTTGCAAATATCCGTCTTCTTCCTGATGAGACAACAAAAATGAGATCAATCTTGATAAAATCCCTGATGGCACTGCAGGGTAACTCGCAGTCGGCTCGGGGGCAGTCTTCTCCCTCCAGGCAGCCCGAGGGTCAACAGTGGGGGCTGGGGCTAAAGAGCAGACACTGGGGTGGCGCTACACACGGTCTTCCAGGACCCGTCGGACCGGTGGAAGGGGCCATGCAAGCTCTACAGGCAGTGGGCCGAGCTGAGTGAACCTAGGGGGAATCCGATGGCGGTGGAGTCGGGGCGCTCTGGAACCCGTGCACTGGCTACTTTCGCACTGCAAGTGGAAAAGGCGTCGACACTGCTCCGCTGCAGGTCCCCGCTCCGGGTCCCACAGCGGGCAAAGGACACGAGAGGCGGCGGCCTCTCTGCCTCCCCCTGGCGTTCATTTGTGGCACTGTCTACTGTCGGAAGTGCTGTCCCCCCCACCGGGAGAAGCGGAGCTTTGCGGGACCCGTCCCCGCCCCGCCGGCGCGGCGTGTCCGGGCCTCACCCGCGATGCCGTAGTGCTGCGCGGCGGCGCAGGCCAGGCGGCCCGGCAGGTACGGGGAGAACTCGGCGGCGTAGCCGTGGCGGCCCGGCACCCGCAGCGTCCGCGCCGCTCCTTCGAGCGCTGCGCTCATCCCGCCCGCAGCCTCCGAAACTAGCTATCCCGGCCACGGAACTTGTTCCGCGCCGGCGGATGACCGTCCGAACTTGTCAAAGTTAGGAGACCCAGGAAGACAAGGCGGAAGTGAGCACAAGTGGCCCTGGGTGCTGGATTTCCATTGGTTGGAAGAGGAAGGGCACTGACGCCTGAGAGAGCCATTTTTGTTTTGGGCACAACAAACTGATTTGCGCCCGTTTTGACAAGTTAGAGGGAAAAGGGCCACGATTCTAAGACCAATGGTTAGAACAACTTGTGTTCTTGCATATTAATCACTACTGCAGAACTTCTTAAAAAGTTATTGCATTGAACCTTTGAAAAACTGGCATTCAGAAATGTTCCTGAAGATTTTACAAAAATGAGGCAAGCTGAGGCAAACTCCGAAATCATGAGGCGAGTCCACAAGGCTACTGAGGACTACGTTGCTGTAGGTAACAGGGTAAGGTCAGAGTGAAAACGATTAAAGCAGTTTTTAAATTCTTACCTTTTGTGCTATAATAAATGCTCAGGTGCTGGGGCTAATGAAATAAAACTAAGACAATACAGTCAAGTCAAACACTTATGGAGTATTACTACTTGGCGGGTGACCATATATAACTTATCTGCCAAACAAGACACCTTTGAGAGGGTAAGAGGGTGCAGCTAATAATTAAGCAAGGTCGACGGGTACAAACCTAGTCATATGTCAGCTTAACTATACTCTGAGTATAGTGGCAGGCATTTGAGATTCAAAAGATGACTAAAAAATAGTTAAGCCATTAAGAGATAAGTCTAATAGACATGTAATTAGCTAAGCCAATCAAAACGCAGTAGCTACCAAGAGAAATGAAACGAAAAATTTTAAAGGAAGTTGTCTGTGTGGAGGTCATCTTTATAGTGAATGCAGACAGATGAGTAGGTTTTTTTTTTTTTTAATAAACAAGGAAATGAATCAGCTCATTATGGATAGAGCAGAAATAACATAAGCAAACCAGATGTGGTTGCTAGGACTCAGCTCCACCAGATGGAAGGGGTTTGATGAAGAAAATGTTTGGTAGAAGGACTAGAGTGTTGTATTGAGGCTGGATCTTAGGGCAGAAGGATCTTGTGTATCATACCAAAGGAATCAGTTTTCTCCTCAGTTTGAGTTTAAATAATTGGGAATCATTAAGGTTTCTAAAATGAGAAAATAAATGACTCTGTTTTCACTTTTAAAGGTCTTTTGGCAACAATAATTTCAAGAACAGAAGTTGGAATTGAGAACAGTTAAAAGCACTTCATCGGTAGTTCAAGCAAAAGATGGTAAGAATGGAAACAAAGATGGTTCTAGGAGTGGAGAGTAAGAGTCAGATGAAAGTTTAAGGCAGTAACACAAAGTGCATGACAGATAAGGAATAAAAAGGAGACAAATGACTCCCAGATTTCTGACTTAGGTTCCATGAGGGAGGCAAGGAATCCATCACTAACTTAGGTACTGTGGAAGGAGTCAGGAGCTTGTGACAGAATTCATAATTTGCATATAGATACCATTTATCTGCAAAAAGGACTTTCCTCCTGAGTTAGAAGCAGAGGTCATGCTACAATATGCCTCCTCTCATCCCTAACCCCCATAAGCCTCACATTCTTACCATCGCCACATAGATGCCTCATAGATGCCTCATAATCTGGCAAATTCCTCACACTTCATTTCCCTGCCTCAGAATCTCTTGGGGTAATTTTTATAGTGTTGATTCTTAGAGCACATCATGGACCTCTTCATTCAAAATCCCGTTGGAGGGAGGCACCTGGAAATATGCCTTTTAGTTGGTTTCTCTGGGTGATTCTCACATGTTGGTTAAAGCATAGAGAAGAAACACATTTGCAGAGAAGTGCTCAGTGCTGACAGAAAAACTCAGGCAAGGAAAACAAACACTGGTAGTTAAGGAGGAACTATGCTCCAGGGAAAACAAAACAAAACAACCTGGAGCTCTCAAAATGTTCAAAGAGCTGTCACCCTGCACAATTGACACCTTATTTGAAGACCTAATGATTGTGAGGTGTCATCCTCCTGCACCTGAAGGAAATCACGAGAGATGAATTACTCTCTCAGCAAAATGGTTATCATTAGATTCTAGAACTAGGCTTGTGTTGAATTATTTGGGATTATATCTGAGAATTGAATTTCAATTATATACTTCATTTTTATTATAATATGTAAGACTTCCTTCAATCATCTCAGGAGATTTTACTCGACAGGGAGCATTTTCTGTTTTTCTTTCTTCATGTTCTTTGTACTTGTGTAAACCTGAGACCCCAGTGTAGTCAGTTCCATCCCCATGTGCTATTTTCAAACTTGACATAAGATTTCTAATGAGTTCCCAAATCCCTATTAATGTAAATTCAGTTTTTCAACACACATAAATTCAATTCCAGCTTAAGCCCCATTATCCTGACTGAATCAACACAAAGTGAGGCCTCACATTCTTTAAGCTCACAGTCAGTGAGAAAAACAGCAGAACCAAACAACTGGTCACCCATGAATGTCTGCACCTGCAAATGAAGAGGACACTATTGACCTGATCCTCACGTTTTCCTTCTAGTGGTAGCCACTACCTGTGAAAAGACTTAAGGAAGATACCTCTAGTGAGGCCATATTATTTAACTGTTTTAATTACAAATTATCAACAGGAGTTGAAATTAAATAAATTAAAGGAAGACACTTCTAGTGAGGCCATATTATTTAGTGTTTTAGTAACAATTACATCGTCAACAGCAGTTGAAATTAAATAAACACTTGTAAGCTCATTTTAGATTCATTGAAGGATGATTACACTTAATGGAATACTGGACTGTGCCACAAAATAAGGGAGGGCAAGAGAATCTGATAAAGAGAGTGGAATGGACATGGGAACCTGCTGGAGTTAACTCTCCCTGACCAAACCTGGACAACTGAAATATTGATAATATAGCTTATAGCCAACTGAAAAAAAAAAATCTAGGAAATAACATTAACATATAAATAAATAATGGGGGAAAAGAAAATTTTTTCCCAGTAATACATTGCAACTAATGCAACGTGATCTGGAGTTAGCGCCTGGGATGCAGGAAGATTTCCTTTTCCTCTGAAGGACTTCAGAGGACAATGGAAAAGTTTTTTTGTTTTTTTTTTTAAGATTTATTTATTTGTACAGAACTGGGGTACAGGCCAGAGATATGGAGGGTGAGAGGATTCACCAGAGACAGAGTGGGGGTGCAGAACAGGCAGATCGATGAAGTACACTGCTGAGGGGAGCAGCGGGTGGGTCAGGAGCCATCTGCCCCGCCATGTGGATCTCCTCCGGGGCAGGCGGGGATCGAACTCAGGTAGAAGTGGCTTAAGCTTCTTTGTGCTGTGCTTTAACCGGCTGCGCCACCTGGGAGGGCAAATGGAAAAGTTTTAAAATGCTCTGTAGATAAGTTAATAGCTTTGTATCTATGTTAATTTCCTGGTTTTGATTGCTGTAATTTTGTGTATATGATAGTGTTCTTGTTTTTAGGAAATAAATATCTCAAGCACTTAAAAAATAGATAGGCAGTTAGATAAATAGAACAAACATGATTAGATGTTCCTAGCTGGGAATCTGTATAAAGGGTATACATAATTTTAACTATTTTTGTAACTTCTGTAAACCTGTAGTTATTTAAGTTTTATTTTAAAGCTAAACCTTTGGCTTCTAGTTCTACAACTTTACTTAAAGATACTACTCTATCCTAACAAATAAGAACCAATTGAAAATTATCAAGTCTTGGAGCTGTAAGAGAAAGGAATATATAATGCTAACCTCTGCTCTCAAGATTAATTGAGATTAATGCTCTCAAGACCATTAAAGAATCATGGTTTACTTACCAAAGCAGAAACTTCAAGCAAAAGCTGCCGCAGAAACCAGTGAGCAAAACTAAGCATTAAAATCATCAAGGGGACCCAGGCATAGATGCGAACCCATGATATTGTGAGATTTACCCCAGACCTTAAAGCAGGTATCCACTGTAAATATTTTATAAAAATCACCTTAAGAGCCTGTGGAGGGAGGGGGGAATCCACTCTGAAATATGCCAGAATTCTCTGTTCATAAGAAGGCCTGCCCTCAGGAGAAGCTAGTTCACAACCTGCCCAGGTTTTATCAGTGTCTGACCTGGAGGGAAGGAAATATCCAACTCCTGTCCATTTTAGACATCCTCCCTTGCTTAAGGAAGAGGAGTGCAGGAATACTGAGAAACACTTGTGAATTTCACAGCCCAGAGGTAGGCTCACTAAGATTGAGTTCTACCCATAGGAATATAGACTGCAATTCCTAAAGACCTATGCACCTGCAGTTCCTTTTCATCAGGTACATCATGCCTAGCAATCAAGAAAAAAAGATCACTAAGCTCAACACAATTTATAGAAAAGCGTAAACATCCGAACCAGACAAGGGGGGAAGTTAGACTCATTAAACAGGGAATTTGAAACAACCACCATTATTATGCTTTAAATCTCTAATGGATGTGGAGAGCAAGCAAGAATGGATGGGCGGTGGGACCCTCCCTGGTGATGCAGTGTGTTAAATAAAGCACAGCACTAAGAAGCTAAAACCCCATCAGCACGAGTTTGATCCCCACCCCGCAGGTGATCCACATGGGTAGGCAGACCTCTCCTGACCTACCCGCTGCTCCCCTCAGCAATGTACTTCCTCATTCTGCCTTTTCTGCTCCCCACTCTGTCTCTGGTGAATCCTCTCAATGCCCCTGAACCTCTGGCCTCTACCCCAGTTCTGTATGCACAAATAAATAAGTCTTAAAAAAAAAAAAAAGAATGGATGGGCAATATAAGAAGTGCTGAGACCAAAACACTGTAGCAGGAACACCTTAGAAGGACTCATTAATAGACTGGACACATCTGAGACAAGATCTCTATTCTAGAGGCTACATCAATAGAATCTTTGAAGAACAGACAGCAAAAAGAACAAAGCCTGAAAGAAACAGAATATCCAAGAACTATGGCATAACCACAAAAGGTGCATGTAATAGACCAATAATAGCAATTCCCAGAAGAAAGAAAGGAATAGAAAAAAAAATGCTTGAAATCATAATGATTAAGGATTTCTCCAAATGAATATCCAGACCACAGATGCAGGGAGCTCAGAGAGTAACCACAGGATAAAAGCTGAAAAACTACACATAGGCATATCATTTTCAAACTACAGAAAATCAAAGATAAATAAAAATCTTTGAAAGATGTCAGAGAGACATCTACCAAAAGAACCAAAGATTCTTCATGGCTTCTCAGAATACATGCATGCTAACAGATGCAATTAATAGCGTGTGCTGCAAGAGAGTGAAAAACCATCCTGGAATTCTGAATCCTGTGAATTTTCCTTCGAGAGATAAGAAATAGAATTCCTCAGAATAACAAAGATTTGGGGAATTTTTCTGTAGAATTGCTTGTAAGAAATGTTAAATTATTTCAAGATGGGGGTGGATAATGGGAGGTAAGTTTAATCTGCAAGTCATATTTGCATCAAAAACAGCAACTCTCTGCCTTGTCCCTCATTTATTCCTTCCTAGACATAATTCCAGGTTTCTGAACCTAGAATGGGGATAGAATGTTGTAGTACAGAGAACTTCTCAAACTTTTGCTTCAAAACACCACTTAATATCTCACAGGATGCTTGCGCTCTTAGAGCATGATTTGGGAAAGTTTGTCATGCGGTAGGTCCCATGGCCAGTTCACCTTGCACCACTGTATCCAATCTTTAGGGAAATAAAAGAGGTTATTTGGAGAGAAACCAGCAATACATAAAAAACATAATCAAAATTTGGATGTACATAAAGTAAGGAAGAGTATAGAAGAAACAAGTAAAGGTAAAAGAAACTTAGATCTCTTATTCCTAATTGATCTAACAGGTAAAAATTTGTTCAAAATAACATACCACCAATGGCATCAGTTATGTGTGTTTACATAAAAGTGACATGACTATCAGTATTAACTGAAATAATTACCAATGTGCAGCAAGTCAAAGAGAAATTTATTAAAACTATGGAGCACAAACTGAGGATTTCAACCTAGGAGACAGTGTCACATTTCTCTGGCTGCTGGTTCCTCCCTTCAGATATTCTTATCTCAGTTACATACTGTCTGTACAGGTGGACTATGTGTGCAGAAGGAAACAGAATTCTTCTAGAACAGAAATAAAGAGACATCTAGTTACATTCCAGTTAATGGGAAAAGGAGGAGTGTTATACATAATGCCAAATGTGATCTCTTATTCTGTAGAGTCAAACTTTGTGGATCTAGCTTGGGAATTGAGGCTTATAAAGTTTTCTATCTACTCTAGAGGGTGTTTTTGCAGATATGAAGGCTGGGATATGCATCTGATCTTTGTTTCCTTCCTCCTGAAACTCACCCCGTGGCAAAGGATGTGGTGTTCATGGTGTGTGGATTTCACTTCTCGCACTTCACAACAAAGCAAGTATAATTTCTTTCTTTGTGCTTACTTCAATCTGCTGCAACTGATTCAGTGGTTTTCCTGAGTAGGACTTTTCTTTCACAATAGCAAATGATACAAGGGTGGGATTATATCATTTATAATTTATTATAAGGCATCACACTACTCATGAAATAGCATCATGTTTGAAAGTGAATTTGGATTCGCTTAGAAATGTGTATTACAAACTCTTAAAAAAGGTAAAAGAAAGAAGTAAAATTAATATGCTAAGAAAATAGAATCACATAAACGATCAGTTAAAACCACAAAGGACAGGGGGGAAAAAGAAGACAAAAATTAAAACAAATTATAGCAATGACTAGAAAACAGTACTGAGTATGATAGGTAGTAATCACTCTTAAGATTAACAGTCTAAGGACATCGATAAAAGACAGAAATGGAGTGAATTTAAAAAAGCAAGATCCACTATCTGATGTCTCCAAGAAATTCACTTTGAATATTAACACACAAATTTGTTAAAAGTGTATGAATGGAGAAAATATACTATGTAAGCAGTAATCAAAAGAAGGCAGGAGGAGCTGTATTAATTTCCTAGAGAGTATATTTAAAGCAAAGAATGGTAACAGGGAAAAAGGACATTATATAATGATAAAAGGGTTAGTGTGTTGTTTCATGAAAGCACGACAATCCTTAATATATATGTGTGACAGCAATGTCAAACTAGCTGAAACAAAAATTAACAAGTTGTAAAGAGAACTAGATGCACCTTCTCTCACTTCCACACTCCTCTATCAGAAAAGAATAGGTTCAGCAGGTAGAAAATCAGCAAGAACCTAATTGAACTCAGCAACACCATTAGCCAGCTGGAGATAACTAGTATCTACAGACAGCTTCATCCAACAACAGCAAAATACATATTCTTCTCTAGTTCACGTGTAATATTCACAAGACAGGCTATTCTGGGTCATAAAACACACTAATAAATTTAAGGTAAATTTGTTATTTACCCTTATTTAATAATAAATTTATTATTTATCCTTATTTACCCATTATCCCATTGTAAATAATACAGTGTCTGCTCTCTGATCACAATGGAATTAAATTAGAAACAATAACAGAAAGACAACTGTTGGGCTTAATCAGCACACTTCTAAATCAGAGTTGAACTTGCTGGATGGGAACTGAGCAGTGTCTAACTGACCTAATAAAGACCACAGAAGAAATACTAAGAGAAATTTGTCATTATTTTGAGCATAATGGAAATGAAATTGCAACTTGGTAAAACTCATGGAATGAAGCAAAAGTAGTGATTATAGGAAAAACAAAAATTGAAATAGAAAGAAGATGTAAAATCAGTAATTTAACTTTTCACATTGGAAAACTAGAAAAAGAAAAGCAAATTCATTCTAAAGTAAGTGGAAGAATAGAAATAGTAAGAATTGAGAGAACTCCTAGAATTCCATGGGGAGGGCAAAAACAACAACAATAATCAATTGAAGTGCAGGCAGAGATGGAGAGAGGGTTAGCGTCACTAATCACCAGGAAACAATTCCCAACCACAATGAGATAGTACCCCACACTTGTTAGAATGCTGTTATCAAAAACACAAGAATTAGCCTGTGTTGGTTAGGATGTGCAGAAAAGGGTATGTAAATGTAAACTATCTGCTGCAATGTACATGGGTGCTGTCACTATGGAAAACAGTATGGTGGTTCCTCAAAAAAATTAACAGTAGAACTAATTACCCTATAATCCAGCAATTTCACTTGGTTTATGTGGTCAGGGGACGGGGACAGAGAAGGAGGGGAAAATGTGAGAGCTACTGTGATGACAGGTGGAGGAGGGGGAAGGAAACAAGCTGAACAATAATGTAAATAGATATATTAAATAAACAAATAATAAAGCATGCTCTGGAAATCAAAATATTAAAATAACCAAGATATGGAAACAACCTCTGTGTCTGTTAGCGAGGGACTGGATAAAGATGTGGTAGATATACAACACTAAATACTTCTCAGCCATAAAAAATGAAGGACATCTTGCCATTTGCAACTAGGTGAATGACCCCTCAAGGCATTATGCTAAGTGAAGTAAACAAAGAATGATAAATACCATGTGATCTTATTTATATGTGGACTATAAAACAAGTAAGCAACAATAAAGAAGCTCTAGAGACAGAGAACAGATTCATGGTTGCCACGGGAGTAGGGCTGGGTGGGTGTTATTTGAGGGGAGTAAGGGGGGAATGGATTAAGAAAGTCAAAAAGTACAAATTTCCAGTTATGAGCCACAAGTGATGAAGATATAAACAGTCTTAATTTTAAAGAACCTGGTTCACTGAAAGCAAACCTTGGCGATGAATGTTCTTGAATAAATTAGAAGCTTTAGAACTTAGTTTTATTTTTTACTATCTTTCAAAGAGATGTTTAAGAAACCAAAAATCAAATAAAATCACCCTTCCCCCCATCTCACTAACTCAGATTGTCTAGATTTCTGCTGAAAGATTCTTTTGTTCCCTACACCCACAGACCTCTCTGGGGTTCTTTAAAGCTGCCCCCTACGCAGTTTTGCCTTCTTATCCCCTGAGCCAATTCTCTGTCCTCTTTCTCTCGAGGTTGAATAGTTCCAGAAATTCTAACTTTTCACTAAAAACTTTACTTCCAAATTAGAAAAAGCACACATCGAATATAGTTCATAAGAATCACCATTGCTCTTCTTACTTTTCCCTTTTTGGAGGAAGGTTTACAGTCAGATCCTGTGTATAGCAAACTTAATGAACAAGGTATTTACAAAGTAGTGATTGTTAAGGCATGTCTTTAATGGAGAAAGCAGGAACCTGAAGGTCAGGAGTCCCTCCTTTGTGTTTGGGGCATGTGCGTTATTATCTCGGTATTCTTTTCTTCTCATCTGTAAAATGAGCATGCTAAATTAAGTTCTTTTTATCTTATATGAAGCCTCCAATATTTGTTATGAAGAAGTTATACTTAAAGTTATTTTTATTCAAATGAAGACCAACTTTTATTTCAAAACCTGAATTCCAAATTTCATGGGCAGCAAAGAACTTTTTAGTGTGAGTTGACTGGTGGCATCAGAACCCAGAGTTCATCAGGAGTAAATGTTGCTGAAAACCTTGCTCCTCAAGAAATGCCAAGTTAATGGTCCCACAGTATTAAAAGAGAAGATGATTAACTTGAATTTGTATGATTGGTTAAAATCTTACTACTAGTTACTAAATCCACATCCAAATATTTAGAATGTGTAGTTATATGTCAGTTATGCCTCAATTTGGAAAAAAGAATATGTGGAAGCTTTCTTGTGGGTATGTTTTATGATAGAACTAATTTATACATGAATTTTTAAAAATATTTTTAAATTAATACATCAATACACATGGTTTAAAATATTTAAAGAAGTATTTCTGGGAGGCAAAGTGTTCTTTTCACTCTACACCCCTAAAATTTCTGTGACCCTCTTCAGAGAGAAGGTTATGTTTACTTAAAAAATAGCAACGGGTAGAACAGTGTTCTTTTCATTTTGTACCTTATGTAACTATCAATTAAAAATTTCCACAACATACCTTAGAGATTATTCCATATCCACACGTAGTTGTAGCTCGTTTTTTGTTTTTGTTTTTGTTTTTTTTGACGATACAAGTTCTTGTTTTACTCATAGACTTCTAGTCTCTAGAACTGTGACAAAATATATGTGCTTAACCCCCACCCCCAACCCCCTTCCATAGTATTTTGGAGGGCAGACTGGAGGGAACTCCCCTCTGACAAGACAGCTGGGAAATGTGCAATTGCTTTTGTTGTTACATGTGCTTGTTTCAATCAAATTTTTCTCTAAGCCAAAAAAGAAAAAAGATATAGACAGTACAAATTCAGAAACCTTTCAAGAATGTAGTCTAGTTGTTAACGTGAACTGCTGTGACAGTAACTGAATTTAATCAGCATAGTTTGCAAATTAACAAACTTAGGCCAAGGAACAGACATCAGCTCCTTGAGGACAGTATGGAATCAGGTGCCAGGCACTCTTACATTACACCCATTGCATTCTAGGCACAGGTCTTTTCCACTCCTGTGGTTTTAAGGAGGAAAGGAGGGAGAGGCTTTCAACACTCACCTCCCTGCCTTGTTTCTAAGATACCAAGGGTGTAGGGACTCAGAGTATTTTTCCTGAATCAAGAACAGGATCTGTCAGAGAAGTCTTTTTTCCCTCTTATTTATAGGAAATTAGTGGAGATCTTTTTGGTTCAGTTTATGAATACATTAAGAAATGTGCAAACTATTTTGGAACCAAAAATCATGGATTTTACTCATTGCAGTAAGTGCTAGCCTAAAACCCACATTCTTTAAACAAAAAGAGTCTAAGTGGGATTAACCTGTACTTTAAAAATGTTAATTTAGGTAGCAGCCTTTTATTTAATCTTAGAATTTTTAGATATATATTTTTTAAAAGCAGAAATTTTACGGGTATATATGTTTATAAGTGATAGTTCTCCCAGATGAAGCTCTAAAATTTCTCCTTAAACATCTATCTATCTATCTGTCTATCTATCTATCATCTATATATTTACAGACACATATGCACACACAAAGACCTTTGCCCTGCCTGTATCATCCCCTCTTCTTTCCTCATAACAAAATCTCTAAAATTGTGCTTTCCTGGTGGCACTATCAAATAATCTGCAGCCACTGAACAGGAGTTCGACCCTGGCCAGAGACCTGACCACATGGCACAGCAGACCTTTCCTGTCTTGCCTGCTGCTCTCCTCAGCAGTGTATTTCGGTCATTCTGCCTGTTTTATTCCCCACTCTGTCTCTGATGAATCTGCTCTCCCTATCCCCACACCTCTGGCCTACACCCTAGCTCTTGTATGCACAAATTAATAAATCTTTAAAAAATCCTAAAATGTAGTTTCATATATGTGCCCAGTTTTAAGGCTACTTTCTAGACTCCCTAACAGATGTCCCTTTGCTAGGTGGACATGGTTGGTTTCTAGAAGGCTATTTTAGAAGAGTCAGCTTAGCATGTTGGCATATCCTTTTGTCTCACTCCCCTCATTCCTGGCCTGGAACTGAACATGATGGCTGAACTATTATAAACAGCCAATTTCTGATCTTGTGATGATACAAAGGACAAAACCATAAGATAGAGCCAAGAAAAGAGAAATAGTGAAGAAATCATAATCATTGGCACTGTGGGCTAAACCCGAGCTTTTTTTTTTAATCCACGAAATATTTCTATATTTTGAAACTGAATTATTCTTTATTTTCATTATATGTAGTAATTGAATCATATGTTCATGAGGTCAGGAATCTTTTCCTGTTGTGTTTCTGGAACCTGATGCAATCATTCAGGAAATACTGTCAAGTAAATGCTGCATCATGTAGACTAAACTCTCACTCTATATTTTATAACACTGAAAAGGATAATCTGGAAAATCCCGAGTTTTAGTTCTGTTAAATAGAGGTTAATAAAATACTGAAGTGAGCAAACTCAAAGCAGCTGCCACATTGGCAAACAATGGTGTAGGAAGATTTATCCATTCTAGGCTAAAAATAGCGTGTGTTCTCTGGGAAGGACATGAGCACATTCCAGCTGGTGTAAACTCTTTATGGTGATTCTGACCATGGAAAAGTCCTGGGGGGCTCTGAGATACTAGCCACAACTTATCTAGCAACACACCACCATAGCGTTATAAAATATCTCACCCTACCGGTGGGGTTTTCTACAATATAAACAATACATCTACTCTGGATTTTAGGCACCTTTCAGTAAAGTCCTGGTCTAATTTGTTTGTGTCTCCAGCACCTTAAAGAATGCCCAGTATACAGTAAGTTTTCCAGAAATGTTTGACAGCATGAATTGAATTGGAAATTTAAGGAATAAGAAACAGCAAGTATTCTTATCTTCTACATGCCCCCTCCTGTTTTACACTTATCTTCTACCTCTTTCCACCTGTTCCCCCACATCCATTTTCCAAATAGAGTCCAGGTTTATTTGGGTTGTGCATGGAAGTAGAGTGAAGGGTTGTCTGAAATTCTGTTACTAGAGATGTGTTCCTCATGAGTTTTTTAACGGATTAACGGACCATTCCTCTTTTAAATGCAAAAAGGCTATAGGACAAAGATGATTGAGCTTTAACCTCATTTTGCTCTGTATTTTCCCTAGATTTTTGTTTCTTTCTATGCAAAATGGAAAAGTTTTGAATAGGCTGTTATTTCTAGCTTGGAGGCCTTGAATACTATAACAAGGTTAAACTACTTTAAATATTTCAAAATCCAAACAGGAAGTGTATATTTATAATTTGCCACAAAGACCAGCCTAAAAAAATTCTTCTGTTGTTTTTAGTCCAGAATAGTAGGAATGCTGGGTGGTTATACAAGTTCTTTGGGTTTGTGAGCGTCTGTAAGTATGGGCTAATTGTCTACATTGTTCATTTCATGTCACACAACACTTAGTATTTTAGTTACAGTTTCTTGTTAAAAGTATTAAGATCTTGTAGAAATGTCACATGGTGTATCACTTTTCCAAACAGAATGACAGTCCCCCCAAAAATTAACCAAAGAATTGTCATATGATCTAGCTATTTTGGTTTTGCTTGTAAATCAAAAAGAAAATTGAAAACAGGGACTCAAGTGGATATTTGTACACCAGTATTTAGAGAAGTATTACTCATAATAAACAAAAGATAGAAGCAACCCACATGTTTGTGGACAAATAAATTGATAACTAGAAGTTGGTATACACATTGAAAGGAAGGAAATTCTGACACATGCTATAATGTGAATGAACCTTCAGAATATTATACTAAGTGAACTAAGCCAGTCTCAAAGGGCAAATACTTTTGAGTTCACTTATAAAATTTGATTTGGTGCAATCAAATGCATAGACACAGAAAGTAGATGATGGTAGCCAGGGGGAAGTAGGGAGTTAATGTTTTGTGAGTATGGAGTTTCAATTCAGGAAGGTGGAAAATTCAGCAGAAAGGTGGTGGTGATGGTTGTACAATAAAGTGAATATACTTGATGCCACGGAGCTCTTCATTTAAAAATGATTTATATGGTAAACTTGATGGTACATTTTATAACAATAATGAAAAAATTTTGATTCTTTTAACTAGAATTTGGTCATAAAAGACCAACATTTACTGAGTTTCTAAGTAGGAGAGAAAAAAAATGTGTGGGTGATTGATATAATCTGAACAGAGTAAAAAAATGTATTTAATCATTTTCCTTGTTTTTTTTTTTTTTTTTTTTTTTTTTTGAAAATAGAGTTGCTAAGAGACCAGGCCTTCAGAATCAGAGATTTAGGATTGAATCCAGGATTAGTACTTTTCATTTGTGTTATGAAGAAGGTCTAACCTCTATTTAGTTATTCACTTCTTGAGCAAGACTAATAGGTGATATTAAACATGTAGACAGAGCCCTTGATCCTGTAAAGGACCAGTGAGATAATGGTTTATTTTATCCTACAAATGAGCATTGGCTCCAGTACATAAACCCCTGGGTAAATTCCTGTAGACTCAACATAACAACATGGAGTATAATAAATTGGCCATTTCAAGTCTCCAAAAATTCAAATCTCCCCGAGTTATTTATATAAATAAATGAGATAACACATCACTATAAACTCTAAATTTGTAGAGGCTATTATCTTAGTTGTGTGATTTCCAGCTTGGCTTATGTATTAAACTTACTTCATCAAGGCATGAAACTTAACCTTACAGTTTCTATTTCTCATT
>NW_004567102.1:70890574-70903059 GCF_000260355.1 Condylura cristata | reverse complement strand
TTGAATTGGAAATAGCATTCAGAGATCTCAGGAACACTGGGGTATAGCCAGAGATGCGGGAGTGGTAAGAGGATTCACCAGAGACAGAGTGGGGAGCAGAACAGGTGGACTGAAATACACTGCTGTGGGGAGGGGCGGGTGAGACAGGAGGGGTCTGGTCATGTGGATCACCTTCCTGGTTGGGGATTGAACTTGTACTGCAGTGGCTGCAGATAGCTTCATAGTGCTGTGCTTTAACCCAGTGCCCACCAGAGAAGGGCTTTTTCATAACTCTTAAATACATCCAATGAATTATGGAAAAATAGTCATATTAGATACATCTAGTGCTGTATAACAAATTGTCCCTAAACTTAGCAGCTGGAAACAACCATTTATTTTCTTTCTCCATGTCACATCACTCACAGTCTGTTACAAAACTGCAGTTAAGGGGTTAGTCAGGGCTATTTTCATTAGAAGACTTGACCAAGGAGCATCTACTTCCTAGTTCATTCACTTAATTGCTGGCAGGATTCAGTCACTGGGAGTGGTTGGGATGAGGACTGTGGGTTGTTGGTCCTCTGCTGTCCAGTGGAAGGGTCCTCCCTCCAGCTTCTTGCCAAGCAGGACTCTCATAGGCAGTTCATTAAAAGATAACTGACTTCCCTCAGAAATGGGGACAATAGGTGGAATGGGAGAGGGGAGAGAGATGGAGAGAGGAAGAGAAAGAGAGGAGTCAGGGAAGAGGGACCTATCCTTTCCAATCCAAATATTATTAATATTACAAATCTAAGGATGCAGGCCCTTCCTGGTGGTACAATGGGTTAAAGCTCAGCACTGCAAGCTAGCAGCAGCTGTTTCAATGAGAGTTGGGTCCCAGGCCCGAGAGGTGACCCACATGGTGCAGCAGACTTTTCCTAACTCCACCATCGCTCCCCTCAGCAGTGTATTTCAGTCAGTCCACCTGTTCTGCTCCCAACTCTGTCTCTGGTGAATCCTCTCACTGCCCCTGCACCTCTGGCCTGTACACTAGTTCTGTATGAAACTAATGGCAATAATCTTATGGTGTTCATTCAAAAGTAAGTTAAGACTTAGTGATTCCTTTCAGCCTGAAGTAGTACATTTTAAGTCCAGCAACACCTCTTGACCCTATCTGCCCAGCCCCCAACCCTTTCTCTGTTAGCAGGCTTCTGTTTTCTCTACTCCTCACTCTACAGATCCAGATTTAGACAACAGCAAGCTTTTCATAGAGCACTATTCTAGATATGGTGGTCTTAGAATTATACAAGATCCAAGTCATATAACTCAGAAGTTTTATTTCTTCACACTTTTCTAATTGCCTCCCACTTTAAACTGGCCTGAAAATCCTGGTGGATGGTTAGAATTAATAGACTTAGAATGACCAGGATATATGCCTTATAAAAGTGCAATTCTCCATGAGTTTGCTCCACATAGCCTAAATGAACTAAATACACATCCCTAAGAGTCAATATACTGGAATATTCTTCCCTATAGTCTATACCTTCATTATTTCAGAAATTAGGACTCAGAAGAAGCCTAAACTACAGAGGTTAAAGAATAGTCTGTGTTTGAAATAAAGAAGCCCAGTAAAATAGAAGGCAATGAGTTGTTGCTAGATTTTAAATATTCATAAACTTAAGAGTTTGGTTTATAGAATGAGGTAATATGTTTTACAGATTCTATTCTTACCAAATCATCAAAATATAGAAGTCTATTGAATTGGAAATAGCATTCAGAGATCTCAGGAACCAAAAATGATTATCTAAGAGTTCTGTATTCCAAACATGATTGAATTCAACTTAAGAAACTTTAATTGTTAAAATATATTATCAAAAACAAAAGTTGGCTATTATACTTGAAATTGTTTTTATTCTGATCCGTAGTCAGACGCATTATCCACTGGCCTGCACCTGAAATTGCTTTTATTCAAAAAAGGTGACTATGAGTATATAGATAGAAAACTTAACATACTTTACACAAAATCAGTGATAAGCTACTAAAAAATGGAAATTAATAGACCACAGGAGAACATTAGGGACTTCAAAAATAGGAAGTATAAAAAAGTCAAATATTGTCTAATTTTAAATAGTGTCTAGTTTTACAAAGATTGGAATCAAATCCATCTCCCTCCCTCCCACTTTTTTGATAGAATGATTTCTGAATTTCATGTTTTTAAAGATCATTCCAAATGTAAATATTTCATAGTTAGAAAAATTTAAATATCTAAGGGATATCTACAATTTGGGATATTTGCATTTTTGTCTTCATTTTTAAACAACATAGTTTTGATTTTCTCAGTAGTGACAAAATAGTTACTAAAGAATACGAAATTGGGAATTGGGATATGGAATCTTTAACTGCACAACATTGAAATTGTGTACTAAATTTATATCAATGTGGGCCCTCCCTGGTGGCACAGCGGGTTAAAGCACAGCACAAAGAAGCTTAAGCCACTTCCGCATGAGTTCGATCCCCGCCTGCCCCACAGGTGACCACATGGTGTGGCAGACCTCTCCTGACCCGCCCGCTGCTCCCCTCAGCATTGTACCTCATCGATCTGCCTGTTCTGCTCCCCGCTCTGTCTCTGGTGAATCCTCTCACTGACCCTGCTTCTCTGGCCTGTACCCCAGTTTTGTACGAATAAATAAATAAATCTTTAAAAAAATTTTATATAAATGTTTTGAAAAACATGAAGTCTTCAATGAAGTGTATTAGGCTTGAAGCATGTAAATATTGTATATAGTGTGAATTAGTTCTAACATAAGTCAAAAAAATTGAACTTTTCCTGAACGTATAGAGAAATTTTTGCCTTGAAGTTTTGGGTAAAGTTTAAATGATTAGCATTTGAACCTCTTTTGTTATGAATGATTCTATCAATCAAAGAGAGAATTTTCAAGGAACTTGCTCATACATTGTGACATTATAAGAGCTAACAAATTTTAAACACATGGATATAAGGAAGGCTAGAAACAGAAATTCAAGCAGGATTTTTTAAAAATTTTTATTTATTTATGCATACAGAACTGGGGTACAGGCCAGAGTTGCAGGGGCTGTGAGCCTGAGTGGATTCATCAGAGACAGAGTGGGGAGCAGAACAGTCAGATTAACAAAATATACTCCTGAGGAGAGCAGTGGGTGAGACAGGAGAAGTCTGCTGTGCCATGTGGTCACCTCCAGGCCAGGGATTGAACTTGCACTGAGATGGCTGCTCAGAGCTTGCAGTGCTGTATCCTAACCTGTGGCATCACAGGGAGGGCCTCTCTTAAGTTCTTTAGCTGATTGAATGAAGCCACTTAAAACACATGGGTATAGCTTACCTAGCTAAGCTGATATACAAAATTAACTATTGCAGTGGTAAGTTTGAGTGAATGTTATCTAGATAAAATGTTTTCTCTTGGCTGGTTTTAGAGGGTTTAGTTCACAAATAAGACAATAACTGCTTATATTTTTACAAAGCCTTCATAAACTGAATTCCATAAAAGACATTATAATTATCTTTAATTAAAATAAAAGTATTAGGGAAATATGTATATGATATTTTGGCCTAAACATCAAAAGAAGATTCCAGACAACTGAATTATAGTCTATTTTTACTTGTATCAATCTTTGCTATTCATAATGGAATTTCAAGGTATCAAGATAACCTTTGATCATTCTGGAAAATGAAAGACTATAGCTGGTATAAGGATAGAAAGAATAATATGGATTTATAGAAAGCGTTTTTTATATAATAACAGATGAGGTAAATGTTGATACTTTGACAACAGGCCAATGTTTAGTAGAATTATAATAGTATTTTTAAAAAGATTTATTTATTTATGCATACAGAACTGGGGTACAGGCCAGAAGTGCAGGGGTGGTGAGAGGCTTCACCAGAGACAGAGTGGGGAGCAGAACAGGCAGATTATAGAGGTACACTGCTGAGGGGAGCAGCAGGTGGGTCAGGAGAGGGCTGTGCTCCATGTGGGTCACCTCCAGGTCTGGGGATCGAACTCATGCTGAAGTGATTTTAGCTTCTTAGTGCTATGCTTTAACCAGCTGCGCCACCAGGGAGGGCCCAAATTATAATAGAATTTAATACATAGATACACTTGGGTTCTCATATCACTAGGATCTAGTTGATAAAATACAAGATCAAATTACCCTGCCAGAACATACATGTGAATTGTACTCTGACAACTATGTATTAAGGCATTGAAAACAGAAAAGGCGAATATTGGCTAACATAAAAAACATAGATTTCCATTTTATGTTTATGTGGATCGATGTCCATATCTTTCTTTCTGATCCTGCCCACTTCAGTGAGTCCTGGGGGTTATAGTTTCCCCAAAATGAACTGTCCTGTTCAAATGTCTTTCATTAGTTATGAAATGATACATGATACGATGTATACAATTTTCCAATTTATCTTTGGTTTAAATTTTTAGAAGTAGTGTTGCTGGGTCAAAGAAAAAAATTTATATAACTTTGCTAAATATTGCTAAATTTCCCTCCTCAGGTATGTTATCATTTTTGGAATTCTATCAGAAGCAAATTAGTGCTTTTTTTTTTTTACAGCTTCACCAATGAATATGTTGTCAGACTTTTTGTATTTTTGCCAGCATAGTACATGAAAAGTAGATTACTAGTATACTTCTAATTTGTGTTTAACTCATAAAGTATGTGATTGAGCAATCTGGGGGGAATAAAAGATACCTATACTTTCATGTTTATGAATTGTCTATTTTTCTGTAGGATATTTGATGTCTATTTTTGGACACTCATTTATGAGATATGATGTAAATTGGAGGCATTTTTTCCGGTTTGTTATTTGTCTTTCTAGTTTGCTTATGATGTCTTTTGTCATGTAAAAATGTATTTATGTTTCTAAGTTATCTGTTTCCTTTTTTACATTTGGCTTCTGAGTCATAGTCCTGAAAGTTTTCCTCACGCCTAAGTTTTGAACGAATTTACCCATATATTTATTCAGTACTCACATAGTTTCATTTCTTAAATAACTATATCTTACATCCATTTTGGAATTTTTTGTGTTGTATGGTGTGGAGGAAGAATCCAATTTTAACTTTTCCATATGGCGATGCACTTATTCCAATACCACTAAAAAAAAAATCCTTCTTTCCCAATAATCTAAAAGGCTGTTTTCGTCTTTTACTAAATTTTCATATGTAACTGGATCTATTCTGGGATTTTCCATTCTGTCTCATTGCCTTGTCTATTCATGAACCAGCACTATTAATTTTAGAGGACTATGTCTTATAACAACTGTAGTGTCAAAGAAAATAACTGTGATGCCTATTGGGGACAAAGTTACAGGTACTATTCCTATGGACTGATGGCAGCCAAAGTTTCTGGTCTCTGAAGGCTTTATGTTTCTGCTCATTTCTGAGCTGGGACCCCAACCTTGCATGGATACCATGAGCCCCAACATTTTTGCAAAAAGTTAATTTCTGCTTCTGGTAGTTGGTTTCTGTTACTTACACAAAACTTACTGTGGCTTTATGTATATATTTTTCATAGTTAGTTTATCTAAATGTATTTATTTTTAAAGATTTATTTATGTATGCATACAAGAAATGGGTACAGGCCAGAGTTGCAAGGGGGTTAGAGACAGAGACAGAGGTGGAAAGCAGAACAGGCAGATCTACTGAAATACACTGCTGAGGGGAGCAGTGGGTGAGACAGGAGTGGTCTGCTGTGCCGTGTAGGTCAGCTCCCTAGAGGGGTATCAAACTCTTGCTACAGTGGCTGCAGATAGCTTTATAGTGCTGTGCTTTAACCTGTTGTGCCATCAGGGAGGGCCTATTCATCTAAATTTAAAGGAAACCTTTAATAAGAAGAATTTTTGCCAAAATGAAGAAAGTGACATTCTGATAGTCAGGGAGATGGTAAGTATGTGGGAACAGCATGGCAACATTAAACAGATGAGGCCTTGTCTTTCTTTCACAAAATGTGAAGAGAGCTATTCACCTGTATTGCATTTGCTTAAGCTTATTAGGAAAGAAAGGGAAAATTAAGTGGTGACAGCTATGCTTTTAGAAGGAGAGTACCAAGATAATTCAAAATGAGTTTTATGCTAAAAATCTGGGGATCTCATTATTCACTTATATGGCATAATGCATGAAGAACATTATGGCAGACGTCTTTGCTTGCCCAAGGTGAGTATTTTTACTTAACTTCAAGTTTATGACAACCTCTTCAAGTGTTGAAAATCCCTGTGTTGCAGTAATAAAATTGCTCTATCAAATTATATATATATACCTTGATGTTAGAGATTAAAGGTTCTCTAATTATGCAAACTCCTCACATGAATGTCCTCTGTGCCCATGGCTAAGACTCTCTCTCCATCCTGGCTTGCTGAAGTGGGTGTAGGGAGTCTTTGAACTACTGGATAGATGAAAGCAGCCAAGTTTTTTGTTTTGTTTTGTTTTTTTCCCTAAGAACACTGATATTTCTTGGAGGATTAAGAAATCGAAAACATGGTTTTGTATTAAAACACTTTAACATAAGTTATGAAATCCATGGCATATTATAAGACAAAAAAGGTATCAAACAAACCCAATGTTCAACCTTGTGGACTTTGCCCTGGTTATTACCCAAGACTTCATTCTCTTTGTCTTTTAATGGGAGCTTTTAGAAACAAACCTACTGTTTGCTGCCAAAGCTTACAAATTTGATAGACTCAACTTCTCATCACCTTCTCTTAAGTTTAAGCCGCTGTTAGCTGAATTGATTGCTTGTTCTTCCCTTAGAACAAAAGAAGTTGGTTGTTTGATATTTTTTGATGTGATGATCTTACCCCTTTATTATAAGAAGCAGTGGATAATGGCAGTGTTTATTAGATCTGGACAAAAACCCTGGTCTTTTTTACTAACCCCTTGTCTTATATTGTATAATTTTTCCCCTCTGTGCTCCTTGTCTGTAAAGTTAGAAGACTTGAGACTTGTATTAAACCATGTATGTGAATAATGAAATCCCAAATTTTTAGCATAAAAACTCATTTTGAATGATCTCTGTATGCTCCTTCCAAAAGCAAATTTGTAAACACTTAACAGTTAGCATTATTATTGTTGTTATATTATCATTATTGTTAATTTTCAATTGGAAATGGTCCTAAGACACTTTTGACCATGTTGTTACCAGAAAAACATGGCATCAATTAAGGGTAATAACTTTCTTGTGAAAGAAGATGAGCCATTTGTCTTATAGAGTTTCCAAAAGTCTAGTTTCTACTCATTGCATTTCCTGAGAATTTTAACCTTTTATTTTCTCTTTGTTTTGGTCCTTAGTTTTGGGTTCTCAATCAGTCTGGGATTCTAGGACTTTGATAAAATGTATGCCTTCTGATTTGGATATGACTACCTTGGAACTTGATGGTGTCTTTCTATCAAGAGACATAGACTATCTGGTTCTCTCTTTTAAGGATGTTAGTAGCTATTGGTGATCTGGATCCAAACTCATTATGAGTTGCACAATGGTGACATTCTAAGTACTTCACATTCCTTATAAGTATAATCTGAAATATTTCTATAACGTTCCCTTATCTACTCTTTGGTTATCCAGTGCTATTTGCATGCTTTACACATTTCAATTCAATACAAGAACTGATATTTTAACCAGATACTTAAACGTAGCACATTAATGCTTCCAGGGATTTTCAATTTAATACAATTCAACACATTACTTTATGGATGAAGAAACAGGCCCAAAGAGGTTTTCTAATTAGTTTTCTCATTTCTAAAGCTTATTGTAGTTATCAGAGTCCCAACAAGAAACAGGATAATTTGAGGGGGGTTTATTTACAAAAGAGACTAATTTCAAAGGTGTAGATAGAGGGAATAAGGGAACTCAGTGGATAATGCAGATACTTGAGAAACAGCTTCAGAACTGTCATTCCTTCTAGATGCCCAAGGACAAGGTGGGGGGACAGTTCTGAGACACTGGAAGAAAGTGAATCCTGTAGGACCTGCTGCCTTGAGATGAGCCACGACTTCCTATTGAGGAGCAGAGCCAGCCTGAGGTGAGTCATAGCACCCCTACATCTTTCCTCCCTCAGACCCCCTGCCAGGACTCCCCATCTCCCCATTAGCCAAATCCAGTTGGCAGACAGAAAGCATGGAAGCCCACTGATTTTATTCATACAAATCAGTTTCCCAGGACAGAGACTAGGGAATTTCAAATGGCTAGTAGTTTTGGAGGGAAAACTCAGGAACAGGTGAATTCATGTACTTGTTCCTATCCCACCATTCTACCATGAATTCAGATGTTTCCCTATATCTACAATTTATATTGTAGAAATAACCCATGATCCAGATGATGTTTGATGCTTCTGTAGGGAATTTTGTTGAATGACTGAAATTACCTTATCCTATCTGGGGTTTTGAGATTGTTTTTCTGAGTTACTCAGATGTCTGGAGACAGGATTGCTTTCCTTGCAAAGGTTATGTTGATTCTAGCTCATCCTTATGTTTAGGTTATCTCCTCTTTATTTTTGTCCTACAAGGTGTTAAAAATGCAGCTCAGCCTTCCTGCTGTCTAATTCAGATCAGATCCAGAAAAACTGCCAGGCCAAAAGCAGCTCTTGCTGGCAATTCACCCTCTTAATCTTTGTTTTCTCTTTCAGAATCTGGCCAGGTATTCCTCCTTGCCTCACAGTTTTTTTATGCCTAGGTTTTGTCCAGCATTCTTAGTCTTCTTCAAAGAGAGGGCTGATCAGAATTACTGAATCTGTCATAAACAAAAGAAATCTCTCAATATTTCTCCAACTCTTATGGAAAATTTTGTGCTCTAAGGGGTTTCCTACAGTCACTATCTCTAAGTAGAAGTGTAGTGAGCTCTGAATGGCAGCATAATTCTGAATAATAAACTTCAGAGGTTCTGCTACTATGTCTTTTAAGTGTAAATATGTCATGGACACTTTACAATATTATAATTCTATCACTAATGACTGTAATTTAATAATGCCTAAAGGTTCCAGAAAAAACTTGCCATTTGTGTAGCACCTAAATGATAGTTCCTTGGGTTCCTTTTTGATTCCTCAGAAGTTCTTAGTTTTAACAAATATTACGCATATATTTGAGTAACATATCTCGTTTTTTTAGACATCCATGTTCAATTGCATTGTAATGCAATGTTCTCTATGTCAGACTGTGGAATAATGTTCTTTTAGAATACAGTGGCAGAGACATAGTTTTTAATATGAATATGTATACTTCAATGGGTTTTCTTTTTATTTTGAAAGTCAAAACAATACAGCTAAATTTAATGTCAATTGTATAACATCCCAGAGGCTTCTTTCCACTTTTTGGGTTTTCTTACTAATCTCTAGTCATTACACTTACCTGCTTACCTTGTTTCATGTAGCCTGAAATGCTTTTATTTTATATTCTCATTTATCTGAGGATAAAAAGAAAAGAGCAAACCTAGCTCTGAAAGCAAAATTAGCTAGCTAGAAGATCCTCACCTATCTAAGGTTTAAGATCCACCATTTTGCTTGTCAAGAACAAACATGAAAACCCAAAATAGGCAATACTTTTTCTGCTGTCCACCACTACTTTTTCATATTAGAAAAAGGCGTTCTGTCTACAGAGACAAATTGTAAATTCCTCTGGATGATTAAATCAGAAAAAAGGTTTTGGTTCCCAAGATGAGACCTCCAAGAACATCAGTCAGATGGGATTCCATTGGTCCCATGCTTGTGCTCTTTTGCCGGTACACAGTTTCCACATTTAAGTCATAAACTGATCCATCTGAATTTCTGTATATTCAGCAATCAGCCATGGAAATGGAAATGTCACATGCTGAAGACTAGAAGCTTAAACCATACCATGTAGGTAGGGAGAGAGCCTTGGGACAAGAGAAGCACTTTCAGCATTGCTCTGAGTGTGAGTGCCAGTCATCATTAACATTGTTAAAGTTATTACATCCATCCAACCTAAAGCAAGTAGGCAAAGTAAGAGAAAAAAATTGTGTATGAAAAAGACTTTGAAAGGATCTGGAAGGGAAGCAAATATGAAATGGGGGCCTTTCCTGGTGGCGCAGTGGGTTAAAACAGCACTATGAAGCTATCCACAGCCACTGCAGCAAGAGTTCCATACCCCGCTAGGGAGCTGACCCACGTGTCACAGCAGACCTATCCTGTCTTGCCCACTGCTCCCCTCAGCAGTGTATTTCAGTACTTCTGCGTATTCTGCTCTCTACTCTGTCTCTGTTTCTAACCCCCTCACAATCTGGCCTGTACCCAGTTATTGTATGCATGAATGAATAAATCTTTTAAAACTGTGAAATGACCTAAAAAGTTGTGGTTTTGTGAAAATATGTTTATATATAATCTTAGACCTTATTTCTGTAGCGAAGCACCATTGGAGAATTAAGGTGCTCTCATTTTCCAGACGTGGTCCTAATAAATCTCCAGTGTTCACTGATTTGATGAGAATGGGGTGGATGGAAGATTATCTGCTCCCACCGGTTACCTGCTTCTCAGTTGTTGGATTTATCAAAGTTGAATATCAATATTTTGTTTCAGTACGATCAGGGTTTCAAAATACCTACTTTCCTATTGTTATCAAGTCCAAAAGAAGAATATAAAGTTTTCTTAATATAAATTTACTTTTATCATTTTACAAATATTTAGAAAAATCCTATGTCATTTCCCTTCACTCAAGATGCACTTGTGTAGCTATTAGGTGTATTTCCTTCTTTTAACTCTTAACTACTCAAATCTTTCATCTTTCCTTTCCCCAATTTGAAGACAACTGCGTTTATTCTTCAATTTCTTTTTTTCCTGTAGAACTCAGTCTCAGTTCCGGAGGGTGGGAAGTTCAAAACTTTTTTTTTTATTTATTTATTGGTGCATACAGAACTGGGGTACAGGCCAGAGGCTCAGGGATGGTGAGAGGCTTCACCAGAGACAGAGTGGGGAGCAGAACAGGCAGATCGACAAAGTACACTGCTGAGGGGAGCAGCGGGCGGGTCAGGAGAGGTCTGCCGCGCCATGTGGTCACCTGCGGGGCAGGCGGGGATGGAACTCATGCAGAAGTGGCTTTAGCTTCTCAGTGCTGTGTTTTAACCCGCTGTGCCACCAGGGAGGGCCGAGAAGTTCAAAATTTTTTACTGATTCTCCTAACAGCATTCAGGAGGCTTTTAGAACTTACACATCTGTTTTTTTGCTGCTCAAGTAAATACATACTTTTGATTGTTCTTAAGCAATCTAGGCATTCCCCCTTTCCTTGCCCGGTGCGATTTTAAAAACAGAATAATTCACTTAATTTCCTCCTTTGATCTGGCTATGACTGACCAAGTGTGGGGTACAGTCCTAGTTTTTCCACTGCAAGTATTGATGTGCTGGGGGAGGCGGGCACTCGGGTTTAAGACCTTAAAGCACTTGAAGTCAATCAATAACTCATTAATAACAATACAAAGTACTGGATACTTTTAAATGAAAAATATACGGGGCAGACCTATTAAATTTGGCTTACCACTTCCGGAGCGCCCGGTTTAGGCCCCGGCTCCTGAGCGTAATTTAAAAATCTTCCCGCCGCGCGCCACGCGGATCTCCCCAAGCCTCCCTTGCCTGGCCGCGCGCGGCACCCCACTGCGCCGCCGAGCGAAACCAGCAGGGGCCGGAAGGGGGCGCCCTGGCGGCGAAGAACGTGCAGAAGCCTCTCGGGCCGGCTCAGAAGACCCGGGGATTCGCTGGGAAGACTTTTGCGCCATCCCGCCGTCTCGCGCGTGGCGGGCTTTTGCCTACTCCAGGTCCTCGGGGGCGGCAGCGGAGGGCGAGCAGTGGCCGAAAGAGGCCCCGCGCCGCGCTCGGGACTGGGCAGAGGTCCGCGAGCCGCGGCGCGATCGGTTTCGTCCGGACTGGAGCTTCCCAGCAGCGCCCTCCCCCGGGGCGGGCCCTGACTTTCGGTGCCGCGGCGAGTGGGCGGCCAGGAGCCGGTGGCCGCCACGGTGAGACTCGCGAGGCGAGGCTGGCGCTGGGACGCCGCGGCTCCGGCGAGCCGTGGAGCAGCGAGGCCGGGGGAGGAGGAGGAAATCGAGCCGAGGAGCGGGTGCTGCCGCCGAGGGGGAAGCGGATCCTTGGGGCGGCGGCTGCCACGGTTCCCGGACGCGGCCGGGGCGCCCGCCGGCCTGTCAGGTGCCGACCAGTCAGGTGCTGGCCAGGTAGCTCCCCACCCAGAGGGCAGCTTCCCCGACCCCTCCCGGAGCTGCCGGCGCGGAAGGAGTCGGGGCTGCGCGCTGCGCGAACGGGGCGCACCGCACCCCGAGCGCGGCGCCCTTGAGCCACACCGCGGCTCAGGTTCGCGAGTCGACCTGTCGGCCCGCCGAGAAAAGGAAGCGCGGTCCCTTCCCGCTCGCGCCGGCTCCCCACCCCTCGTACTCTCCACCCCGCAGCGGCAAGCGGCGCGGCCACGGAGGCGCCGAGGAAAGGCGAGCCGCCGCCCGGCAGCGGCGTCCCTTCGGGGGAAAGGGCGCCCGAGAGGAGGCGG
>NW_004567102.1:70862198-70889938 GCF_000260355.1 Condylura cristata | reverse complement strand
CCATGGTCTACAAGGAGCAAAAAAAAAAAAAAAAGAAAGAAAAGAAAAACATGTTTTTCTGGGCAACTAGCGTGCTTCCTACTTATTTACTTATTGCCCCACCTTCGGGGCAGCGAGACTGGGGCTGCGTGACTGGGGCTGGCGCACTCCGCCCTGGGAGCGTGTGCTAGGCAAGAGCCTGTGTGTGTGTGTTTGCGAGAGAGCTGCTCACCACCCATCCGTCCGGGGGCTCGTGGGTCTGTGTGATCCTCTCAAAGAACTTTTGCTCTTCAGCAGTGCAAGCCGTTTGCCCTCATCAGTCCTCCGTTCAGTGTCTTGATTTCTCTTCTGCTAGGTTGACCCATATTTTCCTTCTATATATTCCTACGACGGTTTCAGGTGACATTCTCATTTTTCTCTGTGTGGTTTGGGGAGTACAGAGACCGTGGCCTGCGCCACGCACCAGCTGTGGGCAATGTGTCTCTGAATTTACTTGTCATGTCGTGATCATCCCAACTCCTTAACTGGTGGCTCCAACCTCCCATCTCTTAGCTATTTGAACTTGCAGGAAATTTTGCTTCCAGAATTGTTAACATTACAGCATATGTGATATCTATGTTAAGACTTCGATGGAAGAACTGTTTTTTTCAATACCCTGTATGCTGGAAGGTTTGTAAGTTAATATAATTTAAAACACTGCTATTTTATCGTAATAAACTAAGACTAAGTTGACCATTAAAGTGCTCGGAAGCTTAAGCCATGAAAAAGACCTTGTCTTTTCAAATTATCACAGATTTCAGAAAATGTTGGGTAGTTCTGGTGAGAAGCAATTAGCTGTTAGCACATGTTAGGAATAATGTGTTAGTGAAATCGACTTTAGCACCCTGTACAACTGAAGTTGAGAATATGTACATATATTTTACAAGTGAAGGTAGAAATTTTGATTTAATGGTAGTTTCAGATAATATCTTTGCATGTGTGTTGACATAAAAAGTTCTATATTCCAGTCCTGTGCAGTTCTTACTCTCTTCAGTCACTTCAGAACACCTGAAGTAGCTTATGTCAATTTTGGATTTCAGCCAAAGCTGAGTATTTTAAGAACAAGAAGAACTTCTTATTAAAGAAACCAGACTAAATAAACTAGGACTTTCTGGTTCTGGTATTTTTTTTACAGTCTTGGTCTTCATAACTGAACATAGATATATCTTGGTTCTTTGGGTGACTTGCTATAAAAGAGGCATAAACATAACTTTTCTAAAAACTGCAGCACTGTTATTTTTGGATTGTGATTTGGAAGAAGCTTCAAAGAACCAAAAGATATGTGAGGAAAACACCCAACCGAACACAGAGCCTATTTTTATTGCACTGATAGATTGAGTATTTTTTATGTCTCTATAAAAATATCTTAAATGCTACACTAATTTGAAAGAAAATTTCTTAACGGGGCTCACTTACTATTTATTCTCCAAAAATCCATCTCTGGGAAAGGGAGAGAGTAAGACTAGAGGGAGCCTGACATTTGGACTCATTTAATTCTCCAAAGGAACCTATGAAGGAAGTACTTAAGGAGCCTTCTTAGGTGAGAAGACCAGGGACTCAGATAAAAACTGGTCAGTGCAGGCTTCCACTTCCGGTGACTAACCCCGAGAGGCCCTGCCTGGCCCTTGCTGCCTCCTTTGGACTAGCTGATTTACTCTTAGACTCAAGAGACACTTGCCATCTCGGAATCATGTGAGCCTCTGGGCCTTTTGAGCCTTTCAGGTGCCCTGTGAGGGGATGGGGGTGGGAAAATCCAGGGTTTCCAGGCCAGCTCTGTGCCAACCACTACTGCTCCCTGGAGTAGGCCCCTGCCTATCTGTGTGACGTGAACTTTGAACCCTCTAATTCAGCATTAGATGTGACAGAATGAAGATGGTATCTGTTGTGTCCAACCTCTGCTTTACTCAAGTGAGGGATCACCAAGTTTGCTGGGAGTAGAACTTTTCTTCTGATTTCTAAGACAGTGATTATTCTTTTTCAACTCCTTCATCTTTTACCTCCACTGGCAACTTTTTCAGAGCTTTGGTCACATGGTAAATTGTAGAGATGCATGAGTTCTCTCCCAGCAACTCCACTCTGCCACCAGAGCAGCTATCATCATTACCTAGACAAATGAATTATGGCAGTATTTAACAGACACTGAAATCAAATTTCATATAATTTACAAGACATTATTCTTTTGACTTTCTTAAAGCCACTTAGATATGTAAAAACCATCCTTAAGGTGCAGGATGTACAAAAGCCAGCCCTTTGTAGTCTGCCATCCAGCTCTGCTTGAAAGTAGAATTCATCATGATATGGTGGCAAGAGTCCTGTCCCTCAAGTTAGAACTGTTTGTTCTGGCTCTGCTTGGAACCATGTACTTGTGAACAAGACCTGCAAACCGAGCAGAGGTGAAAGTGTAGAAGGAAATTAAATGAAGTTTCTAGGATGCTCTCATTTAATCTTGTGAGTTTTCAAAGGCAAGGCAGTCTGCTTTATGGGGACAGAGCATTGGAACAGGATTCTTTTCTCACTTAGAGCAAGTAATTAAATACCCCAGAAAAGAGCAGCTAGTTGGAATACTTGCTCCTTGAGATTCCCTCTATCTCTCAAATTAGGTACTTTCAAATCCAAAGTTGAACCATTGCAGTCCTTAGAGTATGAACTGCTTGCATATATCATGTTCCTGGCCTAGAGTTTAGAGTTGGGGGATTTGCGGCAGGGGACGGAGGATAGATTCAAAGGCTATAGCTGGGAGTGTGTGAGTGACCCCAGGATGCTCTGGACTCCTCAGAAGAGCATGTACACAGGCTCAGGGTGGGGGTTCGGAGGGACCTGTGACAGATGGAAGAGTAAGCAGGGATGACTGAACAAGGGTCTCAGTATTTCAGTGAATGCTGGTGTTGGAATGACTCAGCTTATTGGAATGGATAAGAAGCTAAAGTTTGGTGACATTTTTTCAGGCCTTCCCTATCTGTGTACTGGTATCTTTAAAGAATAGATTGCAGTTAAAGATTTTCAATATTTGGCTTATTGTTTAACTATAATCTACGTGTTCTGTGACAGCTCTTCCTCATTCCTATTCTGAGATGAAACTAATCTGCTATCAAAGCTTTTATAAAAATTCATCAAATTTACATATGCAAGGCTAGTAGTCAGAGTGGCAGATGCCAAGCATGCCACCTCCTTTCCTGGCCCCTGCACTGTAGATAACAGGTTTCTATAAAAATAAGAGATGTCAGTGAAATAGAGCTACTCCATTCAGGTAGATAGATCCCTTTGCTGGCAAGGTCTCAAAAACATTTTTTTAATTGGACCCCAGTTCTGTGCAGTATAGCTAAAACGAATCGACTTTATTATTCCCTGATTTTGCTTTGGAGGAAAAGGAATCATAAAGAGATTATATTCCTTCATTCAGGTCTTAGGATGGAGGTTTGCTGCTAGGAAGTTAGCACACTCTGTGGGAGCAGTATTCTAGATGGGGATGAGTGAGAAGATCCTAGAAGGAACCTGGTAACTCATTCAGTGCACATGCAGTGTGTCACCCATTCAGTTTTAAATGTTCTGGAAATTATGTTCCTGAAGCCTACGATGACTTTGGATGTCTCTTGTTCTGTGTTAGAGACACTATTCCTGTCCTCTAGCTTCTGCAGCATCTTGGGCAGATGTGGGAGCATCATCATGTTGGATTACTGGTGATGAGAGGAGAGGCTGAAATAGGGGACCTTGGAAGGATTGGGGGTCCACAGGGAGAGGATGGAAGCTGAGCCAGGGTGAGGTGGGATCCTTGGAGGAGGAAGTCGCACAGCAGGAGATCATGAACACTTTCACCTCTTTCAGGCTTTTCCCCCTTCTAAGGTAATTATTGCCCTTGACTTCCTGCTGATGTAAGACCCGGGGACTTTGCTTTGCTCAAGGCCACCTCTCTCTCTGTCTCTGTCTTTCATAATGGGCCTAGGATTAAATTGGCTGCCAGCTTCTCCTTTTCCTGTTACCAGCCATTGCATCCGCCTGGGTCTTTTAGCCAGGCTCTCTGTAGATTGCAATCTTATTCCGCCTTTCAACCTGTAGCAACAGTGGGTAACAGGAAGGAAACACGCATTGGCTGAAAATGTAAGAATGTCTATATTATGGACTTGCTTTACTTGAGCTCATGAGGAAAGATACCAGTTTAGACTGTGTCACTGCAAAGGTGTTTGAGCTCCATGGGCATTGGTTCTACTTGTGACCTTTGAAGCTCCTTAAGACTTCTAGTCTTGCTTGATAAACAAACAAAATGCACAGCAAGCATAACCCTTGTCTTCTATCTAATCTCAGACTGAGAAGTTTTTGAGAGTCTTCCAGCCTACTTCTGCGTTTTCTATTTTCAAGTCCTGTGAGGCTTTCACTCTTTCATTTCATATACATTGTCTCATACTTGAAGGAAGAGGTGAAGCCTGTTTTCTGCAGCATGCTTTCCACAGACATGTAATTCTTCCAAGTATGGTTTTATATATAAATTGAGAGAAAACTTAATAGCCAGCCACTGACTTCTATGATTTCTTAAGAACAAAGAGTTATTTTAAAATATATATATATGTATATATTACATATATATACTACATATATATAATGTAGGTGTATGTATATGTATATACTCCCCCACTTATATATATAGATGTGTGTGTATGTACACACACACAAATATAAAAAAAAAATCACTGCTCATTTTTGTACAATGTTTGCTTTCTCCTCTCAGTTGTAATCCCTGTAAAATTCCCACCACTAGTTCACCTACGCATTGCCACAGTCCCTTGTGCTCATCCCTCCTGTTTTGATTCCTCTCCCTCCTCCTCCCCTGTAGAATGTCTCTGATTTATAGTCGTCTTTAATTTTGTTTATTTATTTATTATTTTTTTCCTGGTCCCTTTTTTGGTCCCCCCATTTTCCTCCTATAAGTAAAACCATCTGATACACCTCTTTCCTTCTGGCTTATTTCACTGAGTATAATGCCTTCCAGCTCCATCCATGTTGCTGTGAATGGCATGAGTTTCTCCTTTTAATTGCCGAATAGTATTCTACTGTGTATATGTACCACATTTTATTGGTCCAGTCCTCAACTTTTGGGTATTAGGTTGCTTCCATATCTTACCTATTGTAAATGGTGCTGCAACAAACATAGGGGTCCTTTTGAATTAATGTTTCTGTGTCCTTTGGGTAGATTCCTAGGTGTGGAATTGCTGGGTCATATGGTAGTTCCATTTTTAGTAGTTTGAAGAACTTGCACACAGCTTTCCATAGGGGTTGGACCAGTTCACATTCCTACCAATAGTGCCAGAGAGTTCCTTTTTCTCCACATCCTCACCAGCATTTGTTGTTGCTAGTTTTTTTTTTTTTTACTGTGTGCCATTCTCACTGGTGTGAGGTGTTTTCTCATTTATCCAATTTCAGTTGGTTTTTGCCTATGAAGTAGTGCTCTAGTTCTATTATGACAAAAGATTTTTATATTGAACTAGGAAAGGTATAACCCTGGTTTCGGTTATACCTAGCTACTTGAGTATAACTGTTTGCATATAGTAAACGTTTGGAAAAACTCATTGTTTCTTGTTCTTGTTTCCCATTTTGTTGCGGATAAGTGAAAAGGTGCATCCCCACCCCCACAGCAGCATTTGAACCTCAGACAGTGGCCTTACAGTCCCTTCCCATAAGAAATCAGATTTGGCAAAACCATTGGAAGAGCAATCACAGACAAACTCATAGAAACACTTCAGTTCTGAAGGGATTAAAAGTAATCCCAGCAGTGCCTCACAGTTTTTTTCTGGTTTTATAACTTTTTGCTGGCAGGCCAAAAGGGCAGCTCTTTCCCCCCTTACCCCTCTTCAAGCATAGAGCACTGTACTCCTTTTGGCTTTTTGAGTAACTAGTCAGCTAAGGCATTTCTCAAAATGAGCTTTACTAGGAAATTGGCACAAAGAAAACTCTAAAACAAACAAAATTTTTTCCTTTTTGTTTTTCAATCCAAATGGTCAACTGCAGAGGCTCATGACAGACTGTCTCCCAGACGCCTGGTTTCTTCCCTCTACTTGGCGACCTTTGGTTTGCTGGAGACATTCATTAACTGGTAGTTCTGGCTTGTTCCATTTCTGGGTGAAGTCTAATTATAGGCGCTCGGTGTGGCCTGGTCTCCCCTGTGGCTTTGGCGGGTGCCGGCTTTCTGTTCGCTGCTACCGGTCATTTCTTTTCTGATGACAGCCAGGACTGTCCTCTGCTTATGTTTCAGAGTCTTGGTAAAGGCTCCTACAGTTCCTGTTTCTTACTTGTGGGATAAAGGTGGCTCACACTTTCTTTCTGGCGCAGTGGAACATTGTTAAGCAGAAAACCCAATGACAGAGCAAGTTTCCACCAAAGGAGTACCATCTATTTTCACTGTCCGAGTCATTGCCCCAAGTGCCTCTTCAAACACTGCCCTGCTCTGCTGGGGGCAAGATGAGAGTTGAACAGGCAGACAGTAGGGTGGGACTGGGCAGGTTCTGTGACAGCTGTTGTAGAACAGCTGTAGTTCTTAAGGAGATTTGTAAGACAAGTGGAAAGATAAGATGCACACACACAAGTCACACAGGATAGACTACCCCAGGGAATGACAGCTCACTGGCAAAGGGGGAACACAATAAAGTCAGAGGACTTCCTGAAAGAGCCGGCACACAGCTTTGTGGGTATCAGAAAGAAACTGGGAACTCCTAGCCGGAGAAGTATGCCTTAGAAACAGCTTGGCTTTCCTAAAACTGGATATAGGTAAGTGGAGAATCTGGCGGTATTTAAGACAGAAACTTTTTTTCAGACAGTAAAATTAAATTTGTATCTTGCCCTAGCGGCACCAGATTTAAGAAAAAAATCAAGGCAAAAATATAAATTTTTAAAAAATCTACCAGTAATTCTAATGCCTTGCTTTCTTTACTTGCTTTAACATTCTGCCTTTTTTCTCTGGCTGAAGATGAATAAATTGATCAAAGTATGTACCAGAGTGCTGGAGAAGAATAAAGGATTGGAGACAAAGGTGATTTTTAATGTCTTGTCTGATTACTGTAAAAAAAAATTTTTTTAAAGTGAGTAGATCTTTTATTTTACCTTTTGGTGTCTTTTTTTTTTTTTTTAAAGATTTATTTATTTGTACAGAACTGGGGTACAGGCCAGAGATGCGGAAGGTAAGAGGATTCACCAGAGACAGAGTGGGGTGCAGAACAGGCAGATCGAAGTAGTACACTGCTGAGGGGAGCAGCAGGCGGTCAGGAGAGGTCTGCCTCGCCATGTGGCTCTCCTCCGGGACAGGCGGGAATCGAACTCATTAGGAAGTGGCTTAAGCTTCTTAGTGCAGTGCTTTAACCCGCTGCGCCACCAGGGAGGGCCTTTTTTTTTTTTTAAAGAAAAAAGCATGAAAGCAAAAATATATGTAACCCAAGACCACATGTGGTACTCAGGAAAGACTGAAGGGAAAAAAGAAAATTTAAATGTTAGCAGTGGGAGACTTAGAAGTTATACAAGGTATCAGTAAAAGTTATAGGCAAACCTTTTCTGATGCAGTAGGCAATCCACAGTGAGGAAAATGCTTGCCTTTGGTACATGATTCACACAGGAAGGAAGTTATATTCCTTTGTACAGCAAGTCTCTATAAATGGTTGTGACAAGTATATAAATTTTTCCAGCACTTTTTGTCTTTTCTGAGAACTCTCAAGAAACAGAAGATGGGGAAAAGTTACCCTGTGAATGTCCGGCTTTTTGTCCATCGACTTCAATAGATAAAACCAAGTATTAGCCTATCCCAAAGAATTCATCCTCCTTTATAAACCTTGGTTACCCCTATTTCTTACTAAAAACTCATCCAAGGAAAATAAGAAACTCCATAGCATTCTTTGTCAAAGACGTCTTAATGTCACATTCAGTTTGGTAATATTTTATTGTGACAAATCTGAGCTTGGAGCAGAGGCAATCAGGACCAGCAGTGCCATTCCCACTGCCGAGCAGCCTGGGCTCGTATCCATACCTAGGTATTTTCCAATTTATAGCTTGATAACACTGGGGTGAGGTGATAGTGAGCAGTGAGATCAGCATTATAATGTAAATGTGTTCTGTGTAATTAGTCCTCTTAACTCCATAAAATAAACAAATGGGAAAAGTTAACTATATCTGACAGTTGAAGAAATTCCTCCTTGAAGAGGGCATAATGACTCGAGCAGAATAAATCAAGGGGTTGAGTTGGGTTGTCCACCTTCCACTAACCTGAGAAAATTTCCCACTCTTTGCCTGCAGTGAGAAACATTTCAAAGCACACATGTTGTTGAAGAGAGGGTAAGTTTTAACATCTTCAGTTAAAGGAGCATTTTTATGAGGAAGAGTCATAGCAGTGACAATTAAGTGCTGGTGCCCTTTTCTAACAGATTTTGGTGACTTCTTGTGTATAGTCTTGTAAAACAATCCAGCATGAAGCTGACTGCCATTCAGTCAAGAGGGGGCTATTGCCTAGCTGATTCCTGGTCACCAGTTGCTGGTGCTATAAACTGGGCTTTCTCCAGGCAAGACAGGCTGTTTTCTGGCTACGGCAGTCAGGTGGACTGCCAGGTATGAGAGCAAAACAAGCTTTCTCTAGAGTGAGCCAGAGAGCAGGGTTGACAGCACAGCTTAGGGACAGTTCCTTTTCTTGGTTCCACAGAACTTCTGCTTTTGAAATCTGATTTGCTTTTCCTTAAATTATAGCATGTTCCCAGCAATTCTGTTCTGGAAGCGTGTATTAATTGCCTGTGGTGCGCCTCTTACTAAGAAACAGATGTACTGAAGAGTGACAAAAAAGAAGGCATAAATCAGCAGAATAGAGGCCTACAGTTTCTGTTTCCATGGGAAAGACTGATGCTAAGGACGAAGTCAGGAAGAACTACCTGTACTTTCCATCCTTCCCCACACAACTAATTCTATTTTTAAGACACTTTAAAGAAATTGAAATCATGAGACATTTCAGTTATGAAGAGAGTACATGAAATAGTATAAGATTATCTTTGCATCCCTAAATACAATAATGGTTAAACATTTCACTTCCCTTTTTTTCTAATTCTTTTAAAGAAGTAAATCATTCTGGACAAATTAAAAACCCCTTTCCACCACATCAATTTTCCTTCTTGGGAAAGGACTTTATGGGAAGTGCTAAATTGTAATTTTCATAAATCTAAACTCATGGTCCTCTATACATATAAAGACATGTTAAGTATTTAATTCATTCATTTAATGGGAAAACCTGTGTGATAGTAACATTGGTTCAAAGAGGAATCTGAAGAACAGATCTACATATATAATCAGGAATGCTGAATGAACTTGCTAGTAGATACGAAGCTGACTAAAGGCAATTCTGTAAATATATATATATTTGGTGTTATCTTCTCTGCAGCATGGAATTCAGTTGTATGTCTCTCAGACAACATGTTTACATGTTGCTGTGGATGAGATTTACTCTCAGTTTTGTGAGACTTAATGTCTCTCCCTGTAGCACTGTCACGACCCAAGCAGTAAGTTGCACATCCTTCCAAAATCTCATAGTTCCGAGAGGGTACAGCCTTTCCCGGAAAGGATGCCCAGTACTTTCTTTGCCTAGTTCCAAGTCTCTGTTAACTTCTTTTCACAGACAGTTGGTCCTCCTCAGCAGCACTGTGCCTGCGTTTACCTAATCAGACGTAAGGGATCTGTCATGTTCTTTCCGCACCTACCCTGCTGTGTGAATCTGTAATTGCAGCTTCAGAACGTGGCCTTCTTAACCTTAAATGGGATTCTTAATTCAGTTGCTTCAGGTCAGGAAACATAGAAAAACTGTATTAGGCTATCAGTCATGTGCCTTTGGGATGTGTTAAGAACAAGACTACGTAGCCAGAACCAAGCCAGAAATTACAAGAGAGGAATGGATAAGTGTCCATATCCCCACCTTCATTCTTACACGAGGAAGTCATTACTAATAGGAGCTTCAGTAGTCTAGACTGCATAATAAAGGTTTATTATTTGCAGACGGAAATCCTTATGATATTTTACGGGGCTGGCAAATCATTGTAAAATTCCAGAGCAAGCTATATTACTTTGGTCTTGTCATTTAACAACATGCATTAATTACCACGTGCTGGGTGCTTTGTCAGTCACTCTTCATGCCAGAGCTTATTTAGTGCAGCAGATATCCTCAGTGGATCAGTTTCACATATCGGAAAACTGAGACTTGACAAAGGTTGTCAACTTTCTCAGGGTCATGTGGCTACTAGAGGCATAGGCAAATTGAACCTGCCTGTCAGATTCCAGACTATTCATTTATAACTATCTTCTATCTCTCAAAAATAAATTTTCTACTTGAAAGCATTTCAATTATTATTAATACCATGGTTACAGTCTTCTTATTAGGAGATGTTTATTCACTACTAACAAGATTCCTTTTTTAGGGTCTGTATAAAACTAAGCTAAGTGTAAGTTAGCTTAAAAGTCTAAGTTCTGCTTTTTATGACTGTACACAATATCTGTTGAATTTGAGAACTTAATAATTATTGGAAAGCTATCACAAGTAAGGTGATAGTTTATATAGTAAATAAGTTAAAAATTCAAGGGAACATTTTTAAGAGCTTCACAATATGCTGATTTCATTGAACAGTATTTGAGAACAGTATTTAACACTGTTATCACAGATGTGGAAATGTACTGAAATTTCAAATCTTATGCAACCAGAAGCTACGCTTTAGACTCCTCCCTTTATTTTTGATATGAAATCAGAACCATACTCAAAATTATTTAATCACATTCCCAGTTTTATTGCAAACCTTTAAGATCTTTTGTAAATATTGACTTCTAAGGAAGTATAATTCTTTAATGACATTTTTCATATGGATGCTAGTGGGAGTAAGTCTTATTCAGTCTCAGTTGCCTGAGACTGAAGCCTTTTTTCTTATATATTGTTTTTGTAGTAGTAGAATTTTATCTGTACTTAGTTCTCTTGTATTAATCTTTTCAGGTGAAAAATGTGTAGGCTTTCAATAATTGAATATGTCAACAGTGTAATTTCAACTTCATATTCTGTAGGCCAATAGCCATAATAAAATTCTATTGCTAGCTTGTTGATAATTCCTGGCGTATGTGGCCCTTTGCCGATAGTCAATATGAAAATGCCAACTTAATGAATGACTGGGCTGGAATGAGAAAGTATACAAACAAGTATACCAAATTCCATTTAGATACTAACAGCAAGCGGGTTTGAATGCATTGTTGATGAAGAAACCTGTCTGCATTGTGGACTACATAACAAATGACTGGACTGCTTTTGACTATTCTAAGCAACATTTATGAATATATCCTTTAATAATTAACATTTCTAATTGTTTTTGAAACACACACATGTCCATTTATGTTAAGTTCTACTAAGGTCATCCTTTAAGATTTTTAGGACTTGGTTTTGGTTGATTCAGTGAAAATTCAGATCAAATGAGGACAAGAGGATTTGAGTTAATCAAAACCAACTCCTGATCAGTTTCCTAGATATATTGGCCCAGTGTTTACTCTCTCTATGCAATCAGTAAGAAAAGGCTTGTAGAGAATCTAGAGAGTCAGGGAGTCTAGCTTTTAAACTTACATTACCTTTTAAAGAGAGAGAAGGAGAGAGGGAGAGATTGTAGAATAAGTTCCAAAGCACAGTTACTTGCCTTGACCTGGTGAAATGAGAGAACAATGTTGTGGCTTACACGTGAGTTATGACAAGAATAGTTGGCCTGACTTTTCTTGCCAAGCAACTTTGTGTTGCCAGCATTTTATGTGCTTAAACTCTACTTGGCTGTTGGTAAATCTGAAATAGAATTGGAAGGGAAATGCTAGCCTAGCCACTTTTAACAGAGTCCTTGACTTTTCTTTATAAAATTAGTGCTGTAGAAATTTAATCATTAAATGGGATTTGAGTGGGTTACCCAAAGTCTGATCCTGCAGTGCTTATTAGAATATCTGCATTTCTCCTCAAAATATGAAATTAAGGTCTGTCAGCATCCTTTTTGCACAGTTATGTTTTTGACTTAATATTTAATTTCTAGGAATATTTTGTGTTTCTAAGTCCACTCTATATATTCAAATAGTAACACATGTGTCTAAATATTATTCTTGATTAACTGTGTCACCAGTATTTAAGTGAGTAAGATTCTAATCATGAACATATCATGTACACAAAGTTAGCTTTTAGAAGTTCTTTTGAAGAAATGATTTAGATGGAGACTAGTTAAGAAGGTAAATTGGGGCCCTCCCTGGTGGCACAGCAGGTTAAAGCACAGCACTAAGAGGCTGAGGCCGCTTCAGCATGAGTTCGATCCCTGCCTCAGGAGGTGACCACATGGTGTGGCAGACCTCTCCTGACCTGTCTGCTGCTCCCCTCAGCAGTGTACTTTGTTGGTCAGCCTGTTCTGCTTCCCTCTCTGTCTTTGGTGAATCCTCTCGCTGCCCCTGCACCTCTGGCCTGCACCCCAGTTCTGTGTGCATAATAAAGAAATCTTAAAAAAAAAAAAAAGGTAAATTGAAGGAGCATTTAAAGCTGCCTATGAATGAACATTCATCAGTGTTCATTAATGACAGGCTTGGAGAATGACTTGCCTGGTTTGATGGGATCTTTTAAAGTTCAGGCAGAATCCTTCTGTTCTTGATTCTTCGTTTAAGGGAACAGATGACTGGGAAAAAAAGGCAGACAGTTAATGGTAGGAATTCATAGGTGACTGAATTTAAATAAACTTCATGGAATTTTCTGATTACATCATACTGTTACTACTTGGCTCATTTAGTGCCCATTTGTAAAATCTTTGAGAAGGTAAAATCATGACATCTTTAAAAACTTTCTTCTATGTCACCCAAATCTATTATAACCTTAGAACTAAAATGAAGGTATTGCTGTATCTTCTGGTTTTGTTCTAAGAGTAAGGCAGGTATTGTCACCGCAGTGAAATGTAGATACTTATTGAAAGGGACTGCCTCACAGCCTCCAGGCTTCATGGAGGCTTCATTTAGTCAGGTTTTATAAAAAAGCAGGTTTCATCTTGTTAAATATGTAGGGAGCATTATTCTTAATGGATAATCTCCTCCTGATTACCCAGGATTGTAGTATCTTTTCAATACCTGTTTCCATTCATTTTTAATTTGCATATATTTTTACATTCTTCATTTGGTACATTTTTAAAAAGATTTATTTAAAAAATAAATCCCCTGAGGTTCAGGGGTGGTGAGAGGATTCACTAGAGACAGAGTGGGGAGCAGAACAGGCAGACTGATGAAGTATACTGCTGAGGGGAGCAGCAGGCGAGACAGGAGAGGTCTGCCACCATGCCATGGGGATCACCTCCGGGGCCTCGGATCGAACTTGCACTGAAGCGGCTGTGGCTGACTTGCAGTGCTGCATCCTAACTGGTTGCGCCACCAGGGAGGGCCCATTTTGCAGTTTTTTCATCTCGGTTGTAATCCCTGTAGACCCACCACCAATTCACCCATGTGCCATCACCATAGTCTTTGTGCTCTTTCCGTGCCAGTTTTGACCCCATTTTCCTCTCCACCCCTGTAGAATGTCTCTGGTTTATAGTTGTTTGTTGATTTTCATTTTTACTTCATTACAATTGCTTTTTTTTTTTTTTTAAATGAGGAGTAGCCTGAGAAGGGCCAAGCCCCATTCTCAAGTGAGTTCCTCACAGAAAAATGTGATGTGACACTGCTTGGGAATGTTGAAGCAAAATTATTTTGTGGAATTTCTCTAGTGCTGTGTTTGAATTTTCCCAGACCAATACTGTTGAATAGGTTAGTGCTTCCTCTGAAAATACCCGATCTGCTAGAATAAGTTTGCAGTGGTAAACCATAAAACTATAAAGCAACCATGATCTATCTGTTTTCAAATTCTGCTTTTTTTTTTTTGGAGGGGGGGGGCGTTTGTTTTCCTTGGTTTACTTATCAGGGGGGGTAAGAGCATACAACCTAATCAGAGTTCTGTGCTAGAGGATAAGCTACACTTAATTTGAAAAACTTTCCTGAGAGCACTAAAGGAAATTAGGTTACAGTTAGAGCATTCAAGGCTCGAATCTACTTTCAGTTTGCAGTTACCTGGTCTAAACGCCCAATTTAAGACTTGCACTGGGTTACAAGCTTGATGACTTTATATTTAGTACATGAGAATTATGAGTCTGTGAGTCTTTTTTTTTTTCAAGATGTTTAATTGTCTCTTTTAGCCACAAAAGAAAATATTGCTCGACCATCATATGTACCATATTATGTACCTAATACGTGTTCATCGGGGAAATTCCTCCCTGAATCCAGCATATTATATATTTATGAACTTGTGCTTAATATTCTTTTTTATTTAAGGTAAGACCAATCATGGAACTACTTGCTTTTCTACTTTTATTCTCTCTTTAAGATTTGTATGATTTTGTATTGCATGTTTATGTTAGTAGCTCTAGCCATTATCTCATAAAATAATCCTTTTAAAGCTATTAAATAACTCGATTTGCTTTAAGATTCTATATTCAGTGCATACTTGATTCTTTGGAGTATTTTTTCTTTATAAAAGTGTTGCTCCGTAAGTCTTGCATCATATTATGTGAAATGACTAAGAAACAACTGAGAAAGTCAAGTCCAATGTTATAGGTCAATGAAAAATCCTTTGTTAAAATTGTCTGACATACAAGGAGTTGTTTCAGGCACTTTAAAGAATCTTTAAAATATAATTCCATGTTGGTCTTTCTTGTCTGTCTTGTCTGTCCTGTATCCCTAGTGCCGACTACAATGCTTGGCACATAATTGATACCTGATGCACACTGATGGACTGAAGATGTAATATCGCACTTTCTCTTCCTGATGTGTTAGTTTTGGGTTTTGATGTGTGCTTGTCCTACTTCAGTGTGTGTTAAACTCCTCAGTGGCAAAATCACATATTAGGGATTTTGGCAGCTCTTAAGCTTTCAGGCTCAGTGCTTGGCCTCCAAACCACACTTGGTACTTACAGATGAGAATTCAATGGTATTAGCCCTTCTCTGGAGTGATACAAGGTCTGGTACAGGCCTAGGAATATAACATAGGTTGTGATGATGGTTTTACTGGAGATGTACTAAAAGTGCCTTGAGAACACATAGATGATGGAAAGAAAGGAAAGTGGAGGAGATTGGTTTAAGCTTTAGATAGGAGGTGACATTTGAATTTGATTTTGAAGGATGATGGTAAAAACTCTTCTCATGTTGCTAATATTTTAAATTATGAAAATAATTAAAAAACAGATTTTCATTATTAAAGATAAAAAATTCAACTATTACTTAAATCAATGTTTAAATTATTCAAATAATATTTAAATCATTGATTAATAGTTGTTATTTAAATTTTAATTACTATTAAAATTTTATCTTTAATAATTAATCTCTCCTCATAAGGAAAAGATAAAATAAAAAAGAGGGCCTGTGATGGAACCATGAAAATACTAGCATTTGAAGACTGACAGATGAAGGCATCAACTAGTGGGAAAGAAAATGTTCAGGAGGTAGGACAGGGATCGGGGAACCTTGAGAGAGAAGGGTAAAGAGGAGAGAACGAGATTGCTAGTTGAAAGTGTAAAGGAACACGGGTTAGGACACAGCACTACAAGCTGGCTGTAGCTGCTTCAGTGCAAGTTTAATCCCCTGCCCCGTAGGTAACCCACATGGTGTAGCAGACCTCTCCTGTCTCACCTGCTGCTCCCCTCAGTAGTGTACTTCATCGAACTGCCTGTTCTGCACCTTGCTCTGTCTCTGGTGAAGCCCCTTATTGCCCCTGCACCTCTGGCTTGCACCCCAGTTCTGTATGCATAAATAAATAAATCTTAAAGAAAGTGTCAAGAGAATTTGCAGAAAACCAGTAAAGTTGAATGTTCCTGAGATATAACTGGATGTTGCAGAAAAATAACTGGGTGGCTTGAGTAGAGAACCCCTAATTACACTTAGTGAGCAGTTTCAGCAGTTGGAGGCCATGCAGATGTCCAGGGATAGTTTTTTGAGTGATGGCTGCAGAACAACAAGTGGCATATAATGAGGAATATTATTTCAGTAAATGTGCTGGTGAGGGAAGCAGACAGAGAAGGCTGTCTCTGGAGGCTGCGCACCCTTCTCCAGGATAAGGCACATTGCCTGGTCCTGCCAGTATTCTTGTCTCCGAGACAGGATGAAGTCAGTAAGCCTCTGTAGGTGTGGCTATTAGCTTGTTTCTGTGGGAACATGGAATACAAATTCCCAACCACTTTCTTTCGGAGCACGATTCTCTGTAAATATACTTTTTTTTATTATAATTAACTAGAAAAATTGCTTATATTAGTTAAATTTGAATTCGCAATGATGTGGCTTACCTGAGAGTGCTTTATTGTTTGAACTCAGTTTTTATAGGCATGTATTTCTTGTTCAGGAAGTGAAAGTGCACATTCACTTAGGAAATGCATTTTCGACTGGGTAAATTTTCATTTATCTGCCTTTAGTGCTGGATTTCACAGACTTTCGAAACCTAAAATCCTGGAACCAAAATGCTTTTACTTTCATAATTACTTGTAACAAATACTTGCCTCAAAAAAAATTTCTTCTTTTATTTTTAAAAAAAAGATTTATTTATTTAGACATATAGAACTGGGGTACGGGCCAGAGGTGTAGAGGTAGTGAGAGGATTCATCAGAGACAGAGTGGGGAGCAGAGCAGGCAGATCAATGAAGGACACTGCTGAGGGGAGCAGCGGATGAGACAGGAGAGGTCTGCCAGCCACGTGGGTCACCTCCAGGCCTGGGGATAGAACTTACACTGCAGCGGCTGTGGCTCTCTTGCAGTGCTGCATCCTAACCCATTGTACCACCAGGGAGGGTACAAAAATTACATTTTTTAGGAAAGATCTATAAAGTCTAGTGCTGTCTCACTTTGTAAATTTGCAGTGGAAACACACTTTTTCAATACTGACTACTATTGGAGCTTTTTTCACGGTAGCTTCCAAACCACACCAAAGTGGAGAGCTGCTCTCAGTAGATTTATGGAAATAAACCCTGTATTAGCTTGAAGGTGTTCTCATTATGAGACAGGCACATTCATTCCTTTTGCAAAAGAAGCTCTCTCTCCATCTAATCTGAATGGTTCCTGTTATTTTGCTGGCTTTCTACAGCTCCTGTAGCCTTATCTTTTTTTTTTCTTCTTCTGTATTTATTCATATTCTTTCATCTTTGCTTATTTTTGTACAGTATTTGTCTTCTCCCCTTTGGTGTAGTCCCCATAGTTCTCCCACCACCATGGCACCCCTGATCCATCACCGCAGTCCCTTGTACTCTTTCTTCCCTAGTGTTGACCTCTTTCTCTCTCCTTCTCTTGCTTTGTGCCTCAAGAAGACAAAACTTATAAGCTGACCATAGATCTGTGGCCTTGTCTTTCATACCTACCATGCACAGAGGAATAGCATTGCCTGATGGTTCTGTTACAGCCCATAAAAAAGAGGAAGTCTTCTGTACCATACTCATCAGAGTAGGAAAACATTGCTTAGAAACATTTCCTTTCATATACTTAAGGATTACTTTACGAAGGACTAAAATTGCTTGCCTATGAGAGTATGTTCTGTTTCCGTTTTCCTCTTTAAAAAAAAAAAACAAAACCCTATTTTTTAAAAATCACTTCTCAGGGTAAAATGAATTTTCTAAAGCAGCATTTCCTAAAAGAACTTATTTTTAAATATTGGGTTATTGAGCTAGTACAGAATCTTCTTTGATAATTGTTATAATAATGGCAACTATTGTAAAATGGTTAGGGAGGATAGGTTTAGTTAAACAGATCTAACAACAACATGGGACGTCAGCTACATTTCAGTCCTTTTGTTCATGTGACATGAACAAAATGTATTTTTGTGTCCAATATCTGATACTGTATAATTCAGTGTATTTTTTAGTAGATTCAAAAAGTCTGCAGTTATCACCAATATTTAATTCCAAAATATTTTCACCACCTCAAAAATACCCATTATCTGTCACTCTCAATGTGCCTATCACCCAGCCCCTGGCAATGACTGTTCTACTTCCTATTCCATGAGTTTGCCTCTTTTGGGTATTTCATAGAAGTGGAACCATATAACATATGGTATTTTGTGACTGGAGCTTTTTACTTAGCATAGTATTTTCAAGATAAACCCATGTGGTAACAACTGCCAATACTTAAGTTCTTTTTCTGGCTGAATACGCTTCCATTCCATGATTTTATAACACATTTTGTTTCTCCATTCATCAGTTGATAGACATTTGGGCTATTTCCACTTTTTGACTATTATGAGTAAAGTCACTATGAACATTCGTATACAAGCTTACGAAGCAGACATATGTTTTCAGTTCTCTTGCTTATGGTTCATATGGTGAGTCTTGCTTAATTTTTTGAGGAAACACTAAACCATTTCAAAAGCAGCTATACCATTTTGGTAGCACAAATAATCTCTAAGGGGTTCAGTTTATGCACATCCTCACCCATCCTTGTTTTTTTTTTTTTTTTTTTTAAGATTTATTTATTTGTGCATACAGAACTGGGGTACAGAGACTCAGGGGTGGTGAAAGACTTCACCAGAGACAGAGTGGGCAGTAGAACAGGCAGATCAACGAAGTACATTGCTGAGGGGAGCAGCGGGCGGGTCAGGACAGGTCTGCCACACCATGTGGTCACCTCCGGGGCAGGTGGAAATCGAACTCATACGGAAGTGGTTTCAGCTTCTTAGTGCAGTGCTTTAACCCGCTGTGCCACCAGGGAGGGCCACCCATACTTGTTTTTGCCTGTCTTATTTTCCTAGCCAACCTGGTAGGTTGGCTAGGTGTGAAGTGGTACCTCATTGTGGTTTTGATTGCATTTCCCTAGTGATGTTGAGCATCCTTACCAGTGCTTGTTGACCATTTGGATAGCTCCTTTGGAAAAGTGTCTATTCAGCACTTTTATCCATTTTTTAAATTTGTCACCTTATTTTTATGTTGGACTGGGTCTTTGCATATTCTGCATGTAAGTTCCTAATCAGATGTTTGATTTGAAATACTTTGTGGCTTGTTTTTTCATTTTCTTGATAGTTCAATTTGAAAAATAGATGGCTTCAATTCTGATGAAGCCTTATTTATATATTTTTTCTTTTCTTGCTCATACTTTTGGTACCTCATTTAAGAAGCCGTTGGCCAATCTGAGGTCATGAAGATTTGCACCTGTGTTTCCTTCTAAGAGGTTTATGGTTTTGCTTTTACATGTAGGTCGTTGACCCATTTTGAATTAATTTCTATATGTCATATTAGTAGGGGCCCACCTTTACTCTTTTGCATATGAATAGCCAGTTCTTCTCAGTACTATTTGTCAAAAAGACCATTCATTGTTACACCACTGGATCTCCATGCACTCTTGTCAAAAATCAGTTGGCTGTAAGTGCATATATTTATCTCTCAGTTCTACTTCATTATCTACAGGTTTATCCTTACGTCCGTGCAGCATAGTCTTGAATAATTACACTTTGTATTATCACATTTTGAAATCGGGAAGTATGAGGCTTTCAACTTTGTTCTTCTGTCTCAAGATTGTTTGGGCTATTTTGGTTTCCTTGTATTCCCATACAAGGAATTTAAGCTTGCTAAGTTTTGTAAAAATCATAGGTCTTGGACCCTCTCTGGTGGTGCAGCAGGTTAAAGCACAGTACTGCAAATGAGCCACTGCCACTTCAGTGTGAGTTCTATCCCTGGCCTGGAGGTGACCCACATGGTGTGGCATGACCCGCCCGCTGCTCCCCTCAGCAGTGTATGTCATCAATCTGCCTGTCCTGCTCTCCACTCTGTCTCTGGTGAATCCTCTCACCTCCCCTGCATCTCTGGCCTGTACCCCAATTTTATATGCATAAATAAATAAAAGTTTTAAAAAAAGAAATAATAATAGGTCTTCTTTCTGTTTACAGCTACACTGGTATTCCTTCCTTTCTCAGAAATTTTTTCCCCTTTCTGTCCACCTTGCATTTCTTGACTTCCATGGCAGCTGGTCTCAACTTTTGCTTCTTAGTTATTGGCTATTGAACACACCAGTGATTGTAGAGATTTTAGGTTTTTGACATTGTCATTTTTTGCAACCTGGAATAGGTAACTTTGCTTCCTCTTTCCTTCTCCTTCCTTCCATCTTTGCCTCCCTCCCTCCCCTGGCTTGAGTCCTGGCTGCCTTCCTGCTTCCAGGTTAAGTCCTTGGCCACCTCGTAATCTAATGTGTGACTTGGATGTACTTGCCACCTTTCTTTTCCTCCTTTCTTCTTTTCTTCCTTCCAGCCTGATCCTTTCCTTCCTTCCTGTAGATTAACTTATTAGAATTGTGGCTTTTGGCAATGTCTGACTTCAGAATATATGAGAATCACTTCTTTCTTTTGCTTATTAACTAAAAGCTAAATATTTAAGGGTGCAAAGTCAGAATATTTCTTGAAAGGTCATGGTGATAAATTTGTTCCTTATGACTTAGTTTCTTATACAACATAGAAAACATGATTTTTATAAGGAAAATGTTTATTGAAAAGCCAATTTCCTGTCTCATACTTACATTATGCTTTTTCTAAAAGTAACCCCAATCTGTAAAAAATTCCACGGGGACCGATTTCACTGTTTTGCAGTCTTAATATTAAGCTACTAAGTAAATAAATGAAGTTAGTAGATTTTAATTGCCCAGTATAGCCTTAATTGTTTTCATTGAAACTTTCTCTGAAATGTTACCTTAAATTGGGAGATCACATTGACTTCCTGTTTGCTTTGTAAATCTTTTGATGACCTTTGTTCTCAATTACATATTCCAGCTTGGCTAGTTTCATTGGGCCAGATATCCTACTACCTAGTAACTTAAAACCCAGTTGCCGACTATTATGGCTGGTAACGAAGGAACTGCATCTACACCCCAGATAATCTACCACTCTGTCCATTACTACGGGAAACTGCTGTGGTAGTTTGTAACAGCAAGCACGCCTTGACCTACTTGGCTGTGAAAACAGTGGTGTCCAGCTATTTCTGTTTTCAAATTGCAGAGTGATTCCAGAGGTTATCCATGGGGGCGTTTCTTTGCTGAGTTATTTCTTGCTCTTGTTCTGAAAGGGAAACTCAGAAGTTTATTTTGTAGTGCAATTCTTAGGTGTTTATGCAGCTGGTCTCTGGACTACTCCCAGCTTGGCGGTGTTGGGGGCTGGCTTGGGTTCTGGTTTTTTTCTTGTAGCTCCCGTGACTTGATGCTGTATGATACAGATCCTTGCCCATCTCATTGCCTGCCATGCAGCTGTGATAGCTTTGCAGCAATAGGAACCTTCTCTAAACAAGCTCACATTGGGGATTTGTATTTCCACACATCTGAAGGCAGAGAAAAAAATCTTATCTTCTTAGTGAAGAAAAAGAAAGAATGTATTATGATGAACAAAATTTGGATTGTGGATCCCATGAACCTCTGAAACTTGACTCCACCACTTACTGCCTCTGTATTTTTATGCAGAGAAGGTTAAGTGGAAAGTCATAGACTGTTGGAATAAAATATTTATTTTTTAACTGTGTTACTTTTTATTGAAATAACCTGGGCTTACAACATGATATAACTTAGAGCTATAGGTTTGCACATATGTATGGTATAAGTTGTATGGTATATGTATGCATCACACCCACCAACAAAGCACCCATAACCCTCCAACCTAGTCCATTGGACCCCCTCCTCCGGTACCTCCAGCACCACCCTCAACCTCTGATGGCTTCAGATCATTTTACTTGTCTGCATTCCATCCTGTATTTGTCTTCTCCTTCTGATATATTTCACCTTAGCGTAGTTCAATCCATGTTGCGACTGTCTTTGTCAGTAGTTACTATTCCATTGGGTAAATATATGCATCTTCTTTGTAAGATTTATTTTTATTTACTTATGCAGACAAGAACTAGAGTGTAGGCCAGAGGTGGGGGGTGAGAGGATTCATTAGAGACAGGGTGGGGAGCAGAACAGGTGGATCTACTGAAATCCACTGCAGGCAAGACGGGAGAGATCTGGTGAGCCATGTGGGTCATCTTCTTGGCCAGGGACCCAACTCATGTTGCAGTAGATGCTGATAGCTTCATAGTGCTGCAGTTTAACCCCTTGCACCACCAAGGAGGGCCTATATTATATCTTCTTAATCCATCATTTGTCATTGGGCACTTAGGTTGTTTCTGTAATTTGGCCATATGAATGGAGTGCCACTGGACATAGGAGTTATATCCCTTCCAATGAGTGTTTTTGCATTCTTCAGCTAGAAGTGCTTCTCAGGACATTAAATCCTACTCCTTAGCGGATGCGTGAATGTACCAAAAAGATTGTAGTTGTGCCTTTATTATTTCCCATATTGCCTCATTCATTTAATGGGGGGTGTTGGAATCTCACAGTGACTTCTGAATTTTTGTTAAGGCACTGTTTAAAAATTCTGCTGGCCATTTAGAGAAAGTAAAAGATAGAGGAGGATGCTAAATGGAGGAGAACCTGGAAGCAGATGTGTGACGATGGTGGTGCCCAAAGTGACAGATTTGCAGAGAACTGAGAGGTGTCTCGACAGAGCTCATCTCAGGTTCTGAGATGTAGAGGGCAGAACACATGATGTAGGGTCAGGGGGCTTGCTTTGAGTTTCACTTTGCCCCTTCTATATTCTCTCTGTGACAGGAAACCTGTATTTTACCACCATTCTGAGGTCTCCTTGAGAACATGAATGGAGCAGGCATATGAATGGAGCTCAGCCAGTGCTGATATAATCAGTGCTGCTTCGTTATTTTGAGTGGTCGTGTTTCAAACACACCTGTTCTCTCATACCTTGGGAGTGGCTAGGTTCAGCTGGGTGGTTTTTTCATTTCATATGAAGTTGGTTGGATTTGCAGTTATCTGGGAGCTGGACTGGGCTGGAGTGAGAAGGCTCATTCCCACTCCTCCCAGAGCTCTCTGAATGCCACACGGACTCTGCACTGAGAGGGGCGGTCACTGAGAGAGAATTCCAAGAAGGAAATGGCAAGCTGTTAGTTCTCTTACACGTTGATGTCAAGTTTCTGAGCACATTACTTTTGCTGTGCATTCTATGGTGCTAATAGTCACAGTGCCAACTTTCACTCAAAGGGAGGGGCCTAACTCAGTGGGAAAGTGGGCACATGTACCAAGTTGGCCATGGCCATCTCTGGAAACCCCTAACATGTTGTCGGTGTTCTTGTGTTTTGCTTGCACACCCTTGGGTGGACATTTGGAGGAGGCTGATTGTCCGTTCAGTAACTGTGCCTGCTTTGCTTCTCTGTGGCATTTAAGTCATGAGAAACTGAGACCAGGGCCTCAGAGTCACTAAATTTGAGAAAGAAACAATTAGAAGTCAAATGAAGGATCCCATTAGCAACAAGAAAAAGCTTTACATGGAATATATAACGTGTGTGTGTGTATGTGTATGTGTGTATTTTACTCCATAAAATTTCAGTTTCCACAGGTAGGACAGGTGGAAAACTTAATGTGAAAACACCACCCCAACATTTAGTCCTTTGAGGATTAAAGGGGGAAGTAAAGAGAGTAAATGGCTAAAGATTTATCCTGGGCTGTACTTGAAGTGAAGAAGGCAGTAAACAATTTCATGGAAATCCTGTTTATACATCAGAGACTTCCTCTTTGCTAACTAGTTATGCAAAAATGTGAAGATTGTTGCTTTTTCAAACGTTATGCAAATGAACATGCATTGCAGCCTTGGGAATGAGCACACTCATTTTCCCTCTAATTGTGCAGAGGGCAAGACAGCAAGGACTGGGTACATAGAGAAGACCAGGTGGTAGCGCTGGTGGTTTAGCAGGAGGCCTCAGAGGCTGGAGAGGAGGTACAGATAAAAGGATGTGGGCTTTGGACTGGTTTAATCTGCAGGCAACCTGCCAGTTTTATAAGGAGTATGCCACATGCATTAACATTCCCAGAGAGAGACAGACAGGGTGCTTTCTCTTGGATAATTCCCCTTGGTGTTTTCCCTCCTGTTTAATTTACTTGGCATGGGGAACTTGACCAGAACCTTGCTTTTTCTTTTGCTCTCTTCCTGACCTAAGTCGTCCTTCTGCCTTATCTACCTATACTTGCTGTTTGGGTGCTGTCCATGGATGGCTGAACTAACGGGGAGTGTGAGCCAAGTTCTCTCCCTAATCTTTGCCCACGGAACACCTGAGAGTTACGTGCAAACATCAGCAGACAGTTCTTGGCAGGGTGTCTTATCAAATGTACTGTTTATATTTGGAAAAAGCATGGGTTCTTCTACTTACTGAACAAGATGTTTCCAGCTTTAACCATAACTGACATCGGAGTTCTATTGTTCTGTGTGCTCATTCCCATACTCCCTACCTTCCCCATTTACTGCTCAATCTCTTTCTTCCAACTTCTTTTCTGGCTGGGCCATCATTATAGATGTAACTAATAACTTTGTCCTCTGCTAAAATTCGAAACCAGAAAATGTGTTTACGTGGCTTGCTTTAAAATCATGGATTTTAAACCGACCGAAGAGCTTGTTTTCTTTTTCTAACATTTTGTTGATACATCAGGACATTCTAGTAATTTTTAATTTTTGATAGACTTGCTGATGAGCCAGTTCTCCCCAGGTACATTCATCATAACAGCCTTTGGTTTCGAGAGGATGCCTGTTGGCTCAGCTCTCTTGCCTTCCTTCTCCATCACTTCTCCTTCATGCTTGAGTCGGGCTAAGAAATGGTTTTCTATTCAGTGCCGTTTCCTGCTCGGGGGCCCCTGACCGGCTACAGAAGGAAATCAGACTGGTTAGTGTACCAACCCTGCCCAGTTTCTGCATGCACCTTCTGCATCAGCAAACCCTCTCACAGCCCGTCTCAGGGCCTGCCTGCTGGCCGGTTCTCTAACAAATCAAGCTCAGAATCTTTCCATTTGTGTGTGCAAATAGCAATGTATGATTGTTTTTCCATTTTCCCCTTTTCAAGATCTATAGTTTTGCCTGATGATAACTGCTGGATCACTGATTTGTGAAATGGGACCAATTATTCTCGGCTCCTTCCTCCCATCTGCCTGGGTTCACTTCCTGGGGAATTCCTCTGCATTCTGCAAGCAGCTCTGAAAACCTTCTCTCCGCAGAACATCCCACCCAGGCAGTTAGTAACTCCCTTTGTCTCTTCACAGTTCCAGTTGGTGGCTTCTCCTGCAATTTACAGACTGACCTCCCTGCTGGGATCGCTAGATTTTTCAGTTAGGTTAGAATCCATTTTTCTTTAACTTTTTATCTCTTTACTTTTTGTCTCTTGTAGTCACCTGTAATAATTATTTTATAAGTAATTTTTGACAAATAAGTGAAACAGTAATGCCACAAATTAAATCCCTGGAACATACGTGAGTTTATGATCTGATCATTTTCATAAGCAATACACCATGTAAGAGCTATATCCAGAAAATCATTTGCCTTTGTCCTAGTTGCGTATGGCTAAAAAGGAAAGCTAATCAATATATAAAATGATGTGGGCCTTGAAATTTAGTCTAGGGCTTACTAGTTTTAACTACTTTTCAGACCTTCATTTTGTAGAAGAAAAAAAAATGTAGGCTGGCAGCAACTTTACATATATAATATCATTGACCTTTGTTGTTTGGGCTTCAGACTGCATGTTCATGCCATTTTATTGCAACTGGAATATCCCAATTGGATAAATATTTTGTACTGATATCCCACAAAACAGAGGACTAATAGTCTCCTGTGCATTCTGTGTTGTCTCTGGGGTCTGTCAAAACAGGATTCAAGTGTTAGACAGTGATGACAGCCCCCTCTCTTGGCTCATCACATTTGTTTGGCACTTTTAGGTATATAAAGACTAGGTCAAGATGAAAAACCCATCCCCTGGCTCAAGAACTTAAAACATATATTAAAAATACTAATGAACAACTAGACACCGGAGACATTTTATGGGGGTGGAGTGGGAAATGTGATAAAAAATGGGGAATGTGGAGTTCACGGGACTATGTATGGGTGATTTGGTGATGGGAACTCCACAGGGATTACAATTGAGATGGGAAAAGGCACAAAATGATGTAAAGTAAACTATTATATTATTTAAAAACACATATATTAAAAAGTTAGTTTTGCTTATGTTCATTCTCCTTTAAAGTTTTACCTTAACTTTTCCTATAGTAGTTGTAGATAGAACCTACTTGAAAAGAGGAAGTAGTTTGTGTAAGACAGTTTTTTTCTTCTTCATGCTTTTAAATTACTTTATGTATAGTTTTAGTAAAAAGCCTATTTTAGGAAACTTTTTCCTTTTCTTTTGAAGATTTATTTATTCATACAGCACTGAGGTATAGGCCAGAGATGCGGAGGGTGAGAGGATTCACCAGAGACAGAACAGGCAGATCAACGAAGTACACTGCTGAGGGGAGCAGCAGGCGGGGCAGGAGAGGTCTGTTGCGTCATGTGGGTCACCTTTGGGACCAGGATTGAACTCATGCTGAAGTGGCTTTCGCTTCTTAGTGCTGTGCTTTAACCAGCTGTGCCATCAGGGAGGGCCCAAAACTTTTGCCTTTTAAGATAATCTCAGGACGGTGTTACTCTTAGGTTACAATATGGATTTTTGTTACTATTTCTGCCTGTTATCAGTAGTGGGAAATATGGAGTGCTTGGGAATCAAGTTACTCATCTTTGTCCTTTTGTTCAGGCATTCAGTGTGAAGGATTTATTCAATAAATATTTATTGAATGTATGAGTAAATAAAGAGCAGTTTATTTTCAAAAGTCTACACTTAGTATAGGTTTGACCTATGAAATCCTAAGCAAAAACAGAATTCCTACTGTGTGTGTAAGATGTGCACAAATTCAAAACACACTTTAATTTTCTCAGAGGGATTCACAGTTTTAATCAAGCAGTGTACTTAAAGCTAATAAATAAATAGTTATGAAAGCTTTAACATATGAATTTGCCAGTTGGCTTCGTGCTAGTCTTTCTTTGGTTTATTGATTTTTCTAAAGCACAGCAAAGGAGGGGGAAAGGTGATTTATTTCTAAAGTCTACAGATCTGGAATGACCGCCAGCACAACAAAAATTATTTGATAGGCCATTTGAAAATTGTTGAGGAGGTGGTCAGAGCCCATGTTTCTTAAAATGTTAAACAAAATATTACTACTGCTGCTACTATTGTTTCCACTATTGCTTTGACTGAGTTGCCAGAAGAATGTCTTAGAGAACTATAAATGCAGCATAAATTCACAGACTATTTTCACTTTGCTTCATTTTTCATTATATGTTTAGGTATCCAGTTTAATAAATATTATGGAAACATTATAAAAGATATACTCTCCCACCAGCAATGTAGGAGAGTTCCTTTTCTACCACATCCTCGCCAACATTTGTTAAGTTTTTCTAAGAATGTGCCATTCTCATTGGTTGAGTCGTATCACATTGTGGTGTTGATTTGCATTTCCCTGATTATAAGGGATCTTGAACATTTTTTCATATTCCTGTTGGCCATCTGTAATTCCTCTTTGGAGAAGTAGCTTGTAAGTTCTTCTGCCCATTTCCTGACTGGGTTGTTTGTTTTGTTTTTGTTGATTCATGTGAGCTCTTTGGATATCTTTGATCAGTCCCTTATCTGTTATATGGAATGCAAAGATTTTTTCACAGTTAGTAGGCATCTCTTTGTCTTGATTAATGTCTCTTTTGCTGTGCCCAAAAAAATCTTCAGGGCCTTGCAGTACTTTAAAATATTATGTGCAAATTACCTTTGC
>NW_004567102.1:70789363-70862098 GCF_000260355.1 Condylura cristata | reverse complement strand
AATATTTGCTCCTAAGTTACCACAGAACCTAACATAACACCTATTTTAGCACAAGTCTCTTGTGTGCCTACATTTAAATAGGCTTCAGTTGTTTAAATGGCTATTCATTTCCTTTCCCAGTCCCACTTGAGTTTCTGAATTGGGGGGGGGGTGATGCTTTTTTTTTTCTACAAGATTTTTTTTAAGTTTTAGTGTGATGTAATGAAACTGGATTTGCAGTATTTCAGTGAATGTAAAGTCAAATAATATTTGCTCCTAAGTTACCACAGAACCTAACATAACACCTATTTTAGCACAAGTCTCTTGTGTGCCTACATTTAAATAGGCTTCAGTTGTTTACACAAAGACTATTGCTTTCGTTGTAGTACTTTTCTATAACATTCCCAGTACTACTTTATCACTATAAAGGGTTTAATTTTTTTGTTCTTTATTTTGTATCTAAAATATATTCAGATACTTCAAGAAATGAAATCTCTAATGAACTTTTAATTTTCCTAATAGGTAAACATAGCAAGGGGGAATCTTGTTAATAGTTCATATATGAACATTTCACAAATTTGTGATGCTATCTGCTTAGACAAATGATTCTTGTAGAAATTCTTGCTTCTCAATACTGAAATTGCTCCCTTGGTCTTATTTCTCCATATATTCTTTCTTTCTGTGAGGAGTAGTTAGGGTTGTATTTGGTTGAGTTCCTAAGCAATACCATAATACTGTCTTAGAACTTATTTTCTTGAGAGGACCTACAGGTAGGTAAGTGAACATAAAGCAGAGCAAATTATCTCTTGATTATTAAAGGAGGCTCTGACCGTAAAACTCAGTATAATACTCTAGTGAACCAGACCAGATTCCTTGATGATTTCCTTATTTGAGCTCGTAGCTGGAGTGGTCTAGAGCCAAAGCAGGTCAAAGAAACTTCCCACCAGATCCACCACAGCACTGATGACTCAGTTTCCTCAGTCTTAACGGAAAACCACAAAGGTGACAAGAAACAGAAAAGAGCTTGCTTCAACAGAGTGAATCTGTTGAAGAAAATCCCTGCGTTCAATAGAGGAAGAGTTTTTTGGGGGGTGTCTCTTCTTGATAAGGTGAAGGGAACAAAGTGACACATTATACATGCACTAGATTGTTAGCACTAGGTCAGAGTGACACTTTCATAAAATTCTTGAAGAAGTAGTCTTCATTCTTGGATTAATGCTCTTTACCTGACTTCTGCAGTTGTCTTTTCCCCTCGCACATTATTAGAAACTCTCATCTGGTGAATCAGCAAGCTTACAAATGTCATTGGTCTTCATTCACCTTACCAGGAAAGTACACAGAGCTAATGACTCCCTTTTTCTTGAAGTCATCATCTCTCACTAATGACTCCCTTTTTCTTGAAGTCGTCATCTCTCACTGTTTAAGTTACCTGGAATAAAAAGGTTATCACCTTTTTATACCTTAGTCAGTTCAGGCTGCTGTAACAGAATACCAGAGAACAGTGGCTTAAAAACAAAACAAAACAAAAAACAAATAAGCTTACGCCTGGGCCTGGAAGCTAGGAAAATGCTGTAAGATTTGTTGTCTGTGAGGGCCTACTTCTGACTGTCTTCTGAATGACTGTCTTTTTGCTGTGTCCTTGCAAGATGTAGGCAGGTAGGGAACTCTGGGGCTTCTTTTATGTGGGTCCTAAACCCACTTACGAAGCCTCCATCTTCATGATCTTATCACCTCCCAAAGTCTCCCTCTCCAGATACCAGCACTTTGGAGACTATGTTTCAATATAGGAATCTGGAGGGGAACACAGATATTCAGTCTATTATGGATTATATAGAGACTACAGGCAGTATTCTGAAGGGGCTTATAGTCTAGTTGGAAGGTAGATCATTCTGATGCATTCTGACTTGGCCATGCTTTTTATGCCTAGCTCCATGAAAATGTCTTTCAAATATATATTCCCAGCCTATTCTCTCCTGAATGCCACTTACATGTATTCAGTGAACATCTCTTTCAACCTCAAATTTAATGTCATCATCTTGTTTCTGAAGCCTGTGTCCCTTTAATCACTAGTGGTAGTATTTTATCTCCAGGAACTCAGACTTATCTGGAAACTTCAGTTTCATCTTTGACCCCTTGTTCTTTGTCCAGTTGTCTAACGAGTGCCTAATACTAACCTCTGTGGGTGCGGTAAGCTTTATAACCCAGCTTTAAGGTGAGTATAAGGGGGGGCTTATCTAGGAAGCCAGCCATTAAAAATATATATTTTAATTACAAGTTAAAGGCTTAAAGGAAAATAGGAGGGCTATGAGAGAGGTTGCCCTAGTCTGAGCTTCTAGGACAGGGTAAAGGGACTTTCTCATATGGAGACTTTAAGGTAGGAAAGAGCAGAGCTATGCATGAGGGTCTAGGAGGCAGCCAGGACAGAGATGGGTGAGATGTGGCTAGAGAAGGAGGCAGGGGCAGGTTAAATTAAGCAAGACATGAAAGACAAAAGCATTGAAGATTTTCAACCTTTCCCTAAGCTATTAAAGAGCTTTCCATGCAGGAGGATGCCATATCAGCTTAGCATTTTAAAGGAGAATATCATGAATATCATGTGGCAAATGGACTGAAGAGGTTTGCATTAGGAGACCAGATGAGCAAGATGGAAAGATGGAAATGCATCCAGATGATAAATGGAAAGAAGTAATGGTAACAGACTCAATAGGAGGGAGAATTGGTAGGATTTCATGACTGAATGAATGAAGAAGGAAAGAAAGATTCAAGGATAACCATTAGATTTCTAACATGCGGATCGGAGTGACGAGAATAAGATTTTCTCCAGCATCCCGAAAACTCCAGGTCTTATAAATGAGCCTCAGAAATATGCCTCAACATCTTTTATATTTGCACAGCCACACACACCTTCCCTCCTAGGTGGCTGAAGACCTTTGACATCTCTCCTTTGTGGATTTGGCCCCCTCCCATCCATGCCTAGATAATCTTCTTGAAATATTCATTCGGACATATTACTCTGCTGCTGAAATAACATTGGTGGGTCCCCATTTCCAGCAGATGGGTCACTGGATGGTAGAGTGCTAATATCAAACTGGGTTTTCTAATTTTCTTTTCCACCAGCTTGACTTCCGTGTTGCTTCTGACTAACACATTCCATTTCCCTACATTTCTGTCTCTGCTCCCTTAGGTGCTCAGTTGAAATATCTTCCCCCAACCTGCGCCCCCCAGGCTGGGCCACAGTCTTTACTTCAAAGCCCAGTCTTACTCCAACTGACGCTGAAGAACCATCTACTTTCACACATGTTTTCTCCGCCTCTCTTGTGTATTATAGACTTTCAGACAGGCCTCAGCATTATTTATGATTATAAGCTACCTGAGGTCTGATTCATCTTTGTCTTTAATTCAGACCTGGCACAGTTGCCTCAAGAAAATAGAATATTTGTAGAGGAATGAATAAGCATTCAGTGGATATTTTTTTACTTGATCCAAGAATAATTGATGTTCAGGCAATTTACTATACATCATCATTTAACACCATGCCTTGCTTTTTACAGCATTGTAAGATTACCAAACTGTGGCTTCATCCTTTTAGATTCAGAGGGAAAACTCTTTCTGTGGTGATGTTCACTTGTTGCCATGGAATTTCCCTTCCTTTAATTTATCACCCAATGTGGCCTGGAAAGATCCAGGCCCCATCCTTACAGTCCTGCATGCTGTGCCCAAGGTCTTTGCCCCAACACACTTGCCTAGAATAAGCACTGTTGCTATTCTCATTTCCTGTAATATGTGGGACAAGAAAGTAAGGGGTTTGGTATTCAAAAAGTTATTGCTTTAATGGGTTGATTACTTAGATTTATTGAAATGTAGCCCTCTCACATAATAAAAAATACTTAAAACCTAGCCTTTTTGTATAGCACTTATGGGTCCTGCTATATGTCTTAGAAAAATGTCCATGAATTAGCAAGCAGACAAATGAACAAATAATGACTTTTTGTTGGGAAAGTACCCTGAAGAAAAAATTAGACATCACAGGGCAGAAGTGGGCTAGAGGCAGGGATTATAAATAGAGAGGCTGGAAAAGTGGTATTGGAACAGGGCCCAAATGAGGTGAAGGAACCAAGTAAAGATCAGGAAGGGATGTGAAGGAGGCAGAGGAAGCAGACTTCGGGGCTTGCAATCCGGTGCCTTGAGCCCTGGAACCCACGCCTGACCTCTGCCTCACCTTCAGCCACTGTCCTAGCCACACTGAATTTCTCACCTTTTACAGCACTATGCTTTTATATTATTTACTCCGTCTAAGTGTCCTTCCTCTTCTTCCTTGGGTGAATCACACTTTCAGATCATAGCTGAAAAATCATGTTATCAATGACCCCACCCCCATTACACCTCCCCATTCTGCCTCAAGAACAGCTGGTCCCCCTCACCTCTTTGCTTTCTCTGATCATCCCTATTTCTACTCCAGCCTTTATTAATTTGGCTTGGAATGGATTTGTTTAAAATTCTCTTCTCTCTCTAGTCTAAGTCTCTAACTTAAGGACCTCCCCATAGCAATAGTACCTGAAGCTTTGTCTGATAGATGCTAAAGAACTGTGGGACTCTTGTATGAATGAGAGAGAGAGGGAAGGGGGAAAAGAAGAATGTGAGGAGGAAGAGTTGAAAGAAAAAGGAATGAAGGGAGGCAAGGAATGAGTGGAAAATCTTTGATAGTCTGTAAATCAAGGTTAGCTTAATAAACATAAAAAAAGAAAAAAAAATCCCACACCAAAAAAGTCCATCTTTGAAAGTAGGAAGCACTCTGAAAGACAAACTAAAAGTAAATGAAAATGACTTTTAAAATAATACTGGAGATGGTCTCATCCCTTTCAATAGGGTCCAGTGAGTGGCGGTTTTTGGAGTCCATCAAAGTGAAAGCTCACCTACATTTTTAGGGTGGTAACCTTTTGAAAGTAGGAGTGGCTTTGCTTTTTCCTTTTTAGTTATGTTTTTTTGGTGTCTTACATGTTGGTGGGTTTGAATATAAGAATGCAAGCCTAAATCTGCTTTCTTTATAACCACAACCCTTCTTTAGCAGTGTGGTTTGGGAAATAAAACTCTGTGCCAAAAGTACAAGAAACATAACATGCTGTCTTCTTCCTAAACAGTGTTCGGAACCTTTCTATGCTGAGAAAGGTTCACCTTTTTCACCTTCACAAACGTTTAGCTGTGTGATTGTTGAGTGGGGTGGAGAGTGTTGACTACAGCACTGTGGACTCACTACTGGCAGATTCCTTCTTTCAAAAGCATTTTGGTATTTTGTGTTCATTGACTAGAAGGAAGAAATAAGTAGCTTTTTATCTCCCAGTATGTTTCTTTGTGGAATCATTATTATATTTGGCAAACATTCACATAACTATATTTAATATTCTGTCAGTGTTTGTTTTTGTGTTTCTTTAATGGCCACTAAGCTCCACCTCTCGCAAATTCCCATGGACATTAGGATTGCAATCTGGAATTCAGCTCCTTTTACTAATGTGATTTAAACTTAAGATTGATATGCTGTAATTCTAAAATCAACACTGATCCTGTTTGGGAAGATTGAGGATGCCAGGCCTTTTGGCCACCTCATCCAAAATGAAGATGGTAAAACCATAAGCCCCCAAAGCAGCCAAAGCCTAGGGAGAAACTAAGATTAACAGCAGAAAGGCTTCTGTGGGACAGTGAATTAGAGCAAAGCAGTATTGCTCTGGAAGGACTCAGCAGTGAAGAAGAGGGAAAAAATGAAACATACTCACCGGGGTTAGAAGTCATGAGAACATTAGGTCCCACAGGGTTCTCTAAAGAGAGAAACAGACTCTGTTTCATTATTGTGACAAGCAAAGTTGAAAAGCAGGGAATCCAGAACATTTAACATCCCTGAAATACTAAGTAAGAGTAAGAGTAAGAGTAGTGAAAATGTTTGCATTTAGTAGCTGATCTCTAGAAAAGCAGGAGAGAACTATGTAGACACAAGGCAGGTCTAGGACTCAGCACCGTTTTCTTGAGAAAGAGGAAGAAAATGAAAGGTATAAAAATAGGGATTTTGACCAATGTGAGTTCTTTTTCACCAGCCATTGAAACCAAAGGTAAACTGAAAACAAACAAAAATCATCGTTTTAATACCTAAATTCGGAAATACATGTTAAGAGCGGCACACTCAAAATCTGTCTAAAGAGGACACATGATCTTGTTGAAGAGGTAATTTAACAAATACATTTAACAAGAAAAATACCGAAAGGTATCTTGAACTGACCGTTCACTGAATAGACCTTTGCAGTTCTTTGCAACGCATATCTGGCAGAAGAAGTGTTCATGGCCTCTCGGAGGTCTGCAGAGGTCTCCCCCCCCCCCATTAACTAATGTATTAACTGATAAGACAGGAGGGACCACTGCTGTGACTTTGCCCAACATCAGTGGGGTTTGGCGAGAAGGTGGCTCCACCTTGTCTCAGCTGTGCTGAGTATGTTGGGGCAGGAGCATTTGTTTAATGACTGGTTGTTTGTATGCTTATAGTTTGGAAGAGGGTGCATTTGAAAGGAACATCAGCAGGTCCTTTCCAGACAGCTACTCCGTTGAGTGGCCTCAGGCAGCTCCTGAACACTAGAAAGAGAAGCAAGTGGAAGCCACATCCTCCAGGAGCCGCCTTCATCCCTGGCCTGCTCACTTGTCACTCAGACACTCAGTCCATGGCCATGTAGTCATGTATGTGCCAGGTGAACCGGACTCATTCTGTTCCTGAAAGCTCACATCTTATTGTACAAGACTGATACATAAATGACATAAAAATTCTATAATTGCCAATGAGGCTGAGTGATGTTTTACAGATCTAATAAGAGGTCATCTTTGAATTCAGCCCTTTGGCAGATGGGCTTTCTGGAGTTGCTGAGAAGGTGATGGCGCTCTCAGCATGACAGTTGTCTGAAAGGGTTAAAGTCAAGATTCATACCAGACAGCCTCACCTCCAGCTAGGGATTTGCATTGGTGACCTTCAAGGTACCTAATGGAACTCAGTCATTGAGATTATTTATTATTTTACAACTATTCATATTATATTATTTTCTTGGTGGTTTCAGTCTTGTCTTAACTAAAGTCAGTAACTTGCCTATGACTGTATATGATGATTAAAACCTATTCCACTGACTGACTGACTGCCTCCTTAGTTATTATATAGGTTATATGCATATACATGCATAAGCCCAGGAACCTTGAGTAGTATTGACTCAGTTGAAGCTGTTTTGAAATATTCTACATACTTCTTTTGGAAATAGAGCCCTCATCTTTTAAACACAATTTTTCTTTTTCATCAAATACCCACTTTAACTTTTAAATTGCCTAATTTTGGCTTTGACTTTGAATTTATAATCTCAAAGTATTTTTATTGCATTATGCCATGTTCAATTCTGTAATTCACTTTCAAGTTCACCTTTATATGCAAATTACCTTAATGATATTAGGCGGTCTGTTGTACGCTTTCTCAGACTTTGCCCCATGACTTTTCTTTGAATATACTTTATAAAGGTTCCCTTCCACTTCTTAAAAATAAATTACTCTTTTAGTTTTTTCCTAAGTAATACATATTTGTGTAAATCTACACAAATAGACATATTTGGAATTTATTGACAGTTGCAAAGTCCAGAAAAGGGGATATAGTGGTAAATAAAAATATTTTTTCCAGGACTTTTTCATCTGAATACATTTCAGGAAGCTTATTGCTCAGATATGTATGTCAGATGCAATTGGGTGAGGAGTGAAGTGGAGTGACATTGCATGCACCATGCCTGCAGTTTCTGCTCTTCAAATGACTCAGAATACCACTTCATTTAGAATGTCTTACGATGGGTCAAGAAAAGGAAATGTGTTTCTTTCAGAGAATTGGCCTTCTGACAGTTCTCTATTAGATTATGGTAATTGATGATATTGCCTCAAAAGAACTACCATATTTCTGATAGACCTGGTAGGTCCATGTATGAATGTATGTTTTATGTGTTTAGGTATGTGTGTGTGTGTGAATATATATATATATGTATGTATGTATTCACATGTGTGTGTATGTATGTATTATTTGCCATGTTGACTAAAGTTTGTTTCCTTGCGGTCTTAAAGTGTTCTTTGTATCATCTTTGTGGACTTATAATAATCTGTCTGGTGCTTCAAAATACGATCCCAAGTCTGGAGCAGGGATCAACTTGGCCTGTGCCTTGGCTTGTGTGGAAGACATCATCTCATGATGCCCATGATGTCCCATTCCTATAACTCCATCAGAGTTTGCTGCAATTTGAATATAGTTTATAAAGGTTCTCTCCTACTTTTCCTAAGTACATATTTGTGTAAATCCATATAAATAGACCTTTTTTTTTTTTTTACAATATCTTGTACTGATTCATGAATACATTAAACTTTAGAACACTAGTCTGCACTCACTGTTTTTACTTCACGGCCTCCCATTCAGTCCTCAATTCATTGTTTTTAACCTAACAATTTTTGGAAGGAAACAGGACAACCTGTTAGCACTGGACACGCACACACACACACACACACACACACACGGGGCACTCAGGTTGCAACCTCTAGTGTGCATTTGCAGCATGCGCATCACAATAGGCAGTCAATGCTTTGAGTTCCATGAAGAGTTACTCGCTAAGGCCCTCCCTGGTTGCACAGTGAAGCTGTCCACAGCCATTGCAACACGAGTTCAATCCCTGGCCAGGGAGCTGATCCACATGGTACAGCAGACCTCTCCTGTCTCCCCGCTGCTCCCTTCAGCAGTGTATTTCAGTCGATCTGCCTGTGCTGCTCCCCCACTCTGTCTCTAGTGAACCCTCTCACACTACTTACTCCTGGCCAACACCCAGTTCTTACAGGCATAAATAAATAAAATAAATCTTTCAAAAAGTTCTACAGATGAACATAAACCAAAGCAAAAGTAAACCCTAGAAATATGACTGTAGAATTAAGGCTCTTGGGGGCCGAGAGAGGAGCAAAGTGCAAGGGGCCCAGTGGACTACAGTGAAGGATTGTGGGAGATTTGGTGGTGAGTGTGGTGTGGTAACATACATCTGAAGGGGTGTGACCACCCCTAAGTCATAGACAGTTTTGTAAACCAGTGTTACCTCAGAAGTAACAGTTAAACTAAGAAGTATTTGTACCTTATTTTGCTGCTAAAAAAACCTGTTCTGTGTTTTATTGGCCCTTGACTTTTTTCCTCAGCAGAGAGAAAGCACATTAACAAACCTGGAAACCTGATGCCTGGGAAGAGACTAGGGATGTAAAATGTGGAGAAGGAAATGTCAAGAATGCCAGGATTATTGCTTTTAAATGTCTGAGGGCTTTTGAAAGACCAGGAGTCTTCCATTTCACATTTCAGTGTGGCTTTAGGAAAACAGGAGTAGAAATAATGAATGAGTAGAAAACAAACAAGTTTTGCACTGATATAAAGAGGAATTTTCCCAACAACTTGAACATTCCAGCAGTGGCTTGTAGTTCTCTCACCTGTGTTTAGCAAACTGTCCATCCTGGGAGAGCAGGGGGGCTCAGGCCCAGGCCTCTAGGCAGACTGAAGGGTACTGGGGAGAGAGAAACTTGGTGATGTCTGCAGATTATTCTAGCCTTCATTTTTTTTGTTGTTGTAAAAAAGAAATATTATTGTGCACTTCAAATTTATTTCTTTTCTTTCTTTTTTTTCTTAACCAGCAAACATGCATATATTTTTTGTCCCTCTTGAAGTTTAGAACCCTGTATGGTTGTCTGTCTGGGTGAGCCATGCCTTTCTACAGATTCATTATTAGGATAGAGACAGAGGCATTGACAAGCGTCAAGCTCCTGACTAGGAATTTTGTTTCCAAAGTCCACCTTGTGAATAGGGTTTTGTGATTTTCATGGCCAGAAGGACTGTGTCCCACATCCCCAGAGAAGTGGGGAGAAAGACCCTGTCTGTGGGGAAATTAACCAATGCCCACTTTCTCCTCCAGCAGCCCAGGAAAAGAGCTGATTGGTCTTTTCATTTAACTCTGTCCTGGTAAAACTCATTTGTAGGCCACATCTGTGTGATTTCATTATTTATATAAAAAATGTGTTCATGCATGGAGGTCATGAAGTTGAAAATGCAGGCAAACTAGTTCTCATCCCCCAAGTTTGTGTATTGGTGAAATGTAAAGTTTATCACTATGTTTACCTCATTCTAAATAATTTGATATATAAGAAAAGGGGGAAAGTACTCATCTATTCAACTAATTTAAAGGAATTTTCTAACCAGGATATAGAACTGATGTAAAATCTCTAAATTCCTCAAAAAGCAAGAATATTTAATAACTGCCAAGTGTATGTCAGTTGCTACCCTGTCAGCTTCTGCACAGGAAAAACTGGGTTCCATCCAAACGCTGTTTATGCTGGCTTCCACTATAAGAACCATTTCTTTCCTTTAGTATGCAAATGAGTACTTGTTGCCAAAATTTCTAAGGAGCGAAATCATGGGTCAAAGTGCTGAAACAAGCACTTTGTGCTTTGCTGCTAGACAAGCTGCATAGTTGACAGATGAGTGAGCACCTTACATCAGCTTCCAACTTGGTGGTCCTCACCATACTGAAATTTAGATTACCTGATTCTAAACATTTTGAAACGCAAGCAACCCCAGACCACGTACATCAAGATCTCTAGAGTGAGTTCTCAGGCTCAATGTTTTGCAAAACTCCTGAGTGATTACAACAGACAGCCAGGACTGTGAGTCATTCTTTAAATGAATAGGCCTTGTAGCTGCACTTCATCTAACCAGGACTCATAAGTGTGGGCCTGGCGAGGGCTGCGGGGCGAAGTTGCCTGCACACCTTGGGGCAGAAGGGACTGGATGCTCCTGCTTTCTGCTACTGGTTTGAAACTGCTGGGTTCTCAACCCTGGAGCCCTGGACCAGCTCGTCCCTCCCACCAATCTCATCATATCTGTGGAAGCTCCATGGCTTCTACTGAAGTGTCAGGAGCCCTCTCTCATAACCCTGACACCATGAACATAGACTCTGGGAAGAGGGGAGTCCCCACTTGTTGTCTAAATAGACTGCTTTTTAGAACAATTTTAGTTGCACAGCAAAATAGAGAAGTTGCAGATTTCTCCTGCTCCCAAATAAACATAGTCTCCCTGACAGTCCCTCACCAGAGTGGTATGTTCATTATAATCAGTGAGCATACATTTATGATGAGCCTACAGTGATAATCTATCATTATCACTCAAAGTTTATAGTTTACATCAGCGTTCACTCTTGGTATTGTATGCACTGGGAGCTTTGAGAAATGTGTAATAACACGTATAGTGTCATACAACGGAGTTTTGGTGCTCCGCAAATCCTGTCTGCCATTTTGTCTCATGCTTCTCTCCTGGCAAATAGTGACCCTTTTGCCATCTCTATAGTTTTGCCTTTATCCAGAATGTCATATAGTTAGAGTCATATATATACAGTCTATAACTTTTCTCAGTTTGATTCTTTAGCTTTGTAGTGTGCATTTAGCTTTCCTAGGTGTCTTGTCATGGCTTGATAACCTAGGTTCTTCTTATCACTGAATAATGTTCTGTTGCCTGGATATACCAGTTTATTTTTCCACTTCCTACTGTAAGATACATTGTATACTCCCAGGTTTTGACAATGATGAGTAAAACTGCTAGAAACATCTGTGTAAGATTTTTGTATGGACATAATTTTTCAACTCAGTTGGACAAAAAATACCAGGGAGCATAATTACTGGGTCATTTGATAAGAGCATCTTAGGTTTTCCAGAAAATGCCAGACTTCTTCCAGAGTAGCTACCATTTTGCATTCCCACCAGCATGAGCGAGAGAAGCCTCTGTACCTATCACCAGCATCTGGTGTTCTCTGAGTTTTGCATTCGTCACTTGAATGGGTGTATAGTGCTATCACATTGCTTTAATTTGCAATGTCCTAATGACAGATGATGTTAAGCATCGCTTAATATGTTTATTTACTGCCTCTATATCTTCTTTGGCAAGTTGTTTGGTTCTAGTCCTTTTTACATCTTTTAATCTGGTGGTTCATTTTCTGACGTGAAATAAAAAAAAAACTCTTTTGTATTTCTTGGATAGTAGCTCTTTATCAGGCATGATTTTATAAATATTGTCTTCCAGACCATGATTTGTCTTCTAATTCTCTTAATAATATATCAATTATTTCTTTTATGGAACATGCCTTTGATGTCTCTAAAAACTCATCACCGTATCCAATATCATGAAAGTTTTTTTCCTGTGTTATCTTCTAGGAATTTTGTAGTTTTGCATTTTACATTTAGTTTATGATCCATTTTGAGATAATTTTTATGGAGATAAGGTCTGTGTGTAGATTGGTTTTTTGCACGAGGAAGTCCAGTTGTTCTATCATTACTTTTGAAAGGCGGTCTTTACTAGCAACACTGCCTTCGCTCTTCGTCAGAGATCAGTGATTTATTAGTATGGGTCTACAGTTAGGTGGTGTCAATCCTCCATCTTTCTTCTCTTTCAATCTTGTGTTAGTTATTCTGGGCCTTTTGCTTCTCCATATAACTTTACATAAGTCTGATCTTCACAAAATTACTTGCCAGCATCTTCATTGAATTGAATCTATTGGATTCTATAGATCAAATTGGAAAAACTGACATCTTTACAATGTGGAGTCTTCCTATGCCTGAACATGGACTATTTCTGTTCAGTTCTTTGATTGTCATCACTTTTATAGTTTTCCTGTACATATTTTATTAGGTTTATACCGAATATTTCATTTTTTAAATTCTAATGTAAATGATCCTGTGTTTGTTTAATTTAAAATCTCATTTGCTCATTGCCAACATATAGGAAATTGGCATGTTGGCTTTGAATCCACCAACCCTATTGTAATTATTTTAAAGTTCTAGGTTTTTTTCATCAGTTCTTTGAGGTTTTCTCTATGATGATTGGGTGATCCAAGAATAACTACAGTTTTCTTTTTCCCTTCCTAATGAATATACTTTTATTTCCTGTCCTTGTCTTATTGTGTTAGTTAGCACTTTTTGTACAAAGTGCGAAAGTGGTGGTGAAAAGAGGCCTCTTTACCTTGGTCCTGATCTTAGCAGAAAAACTTCTAGATTCTCACCATTAACTATGTATTAGCTGTTGGTTTTTTGAAGACGTTTGAGCACAAACCTATGATTTTTAAAAAAGATTTATTTATTTATGCATACAGAACTTGGGTATAAGCCAGAGGTATAGGGGGCGATGAGAGCATCATCAGAGACAGAATGGGAAGCAGAACAGGCAGATTGACAAGTACACTGCTGAGGGGAGCAGTGGGCAGGTCGGGAGAGGTCTGCCACGCCATGTGGATCAACTCCTGCCTGGGGATCAAACTTGCACTGAAGCAGCTTCTGCTGCTGCGTCCTTACCCATTGCATCACCAGGGAGGGACCACTTTTATGACCTTATGAATTATTATACTTAAGACTTGTCCATATGTAAAGTTAGCAATCGGAAGAGGTTATGATGACATTATATTTACATTAGTTGGATCTGTACCATATGGGTGTTTGTGTGTGAGAAATGGGAAATGTTTAGAAGGAAACATACCAAAAATGTTTAGATCCTCTCTGTGCTAGTTTTCAAAAATAGATCATTTTAATATAAAATTCATTTCTTTTATACTGAAGATTAGAGACAAGGTGAAAAAATCCCAGCGAGCTGCCAATATTTAAATTTTATAATCTTAGCATTAATCTAGGTGCAGTTTTGAAAATTTAATAAAGAAGGTCATATGGCTGAGGTCATGTCCATTTAGTTTTTTTTTTTTTAAGATTTTATTCCTTCATTTATGCAGAACTGGAGTATAGGCCAGAAGTGCAGGGGTGGTGAGAGGATTCACCAGAGACAGAGTGGGGAGCAGAACAGGCAGATTGACAAAGTTCACTGCTGAGAGGAGCAGCAGGCGAGACAGGAGAGGTCTGCTGTGGCATGTGGGTCACCTCCAGGATTGTTGGGAATTGAACGTACACTGAAGTGGCTGCGGCTAGCTTGCAGTGTTGCATTCTAACCCATTGTGCCACCAGGGAGGGCCCAATCCATTTAGTTTTAATCAAGATAGCCTTATTAACAGAAAAGCTAATACATGTTACAATGAAATGTAATGAGGGTTACTGGGAATTCTAAATGAAGAAGTAAATACTGGCTTCAGGATTAACATACCCTCACCATTTTAATTTAAAATGGTAAAATTTCAGGTAATTTTTCTGGTATATTTTTCTTTGAATCTTGCTCTTAAAGCACCCGGAAGAGGAAATGAATGTGGAGAAAGAATATAGTCTTTCAGATTTGGCTGCCTGGTTTAAACAAGTTTCTGAAGAGTATTTGGGACGTTTAGTCTAAGCTCCAGGGGACATGTGAACTGCTCTAAACCTAGATCAAGCTTGTTAGTGTCTCAAAGAAACTTGACCCTACCATGGATATTTTCAGTAAGAAGTGGTAAGACAAACAGCAGAAACATGAGAGGACAAAGATAAACACGTTGAGGTAGATTCCAAGAAAGGGAGACCAAGATAAAAGGTGAAAAGTGAGGAAAGGGTGGGGGCGGGGAGGAGCTAAGTAACAGGTGAAAAAAAAACAGCAAAAACAAGTTCATTTCACTGCGAGCAGCAAGGATCTCAGAGTCAGCCGCTGTGTGATTCTAGTCCATTCCACTTCTAAAAATTCCCCCAACTTCCCCCACTGGTTTGGCTTGGGAAGTTTGGAAAAAGCAACTTACTTCTGCAAGTAATTTGAAAAACATCAGGGACTGAGTTTTTATCTTGTAGAAGCCTGGGTACCAGGTTTAATGGGGTGGCAGCGGCATAATGGGGTTCTTAGTGACTGTCTGGCAGCTGTAGGCCCTGTGTGACACACTGCCCCTGGGGGCAGGGTGACAGCACTGTTGAGGGCCTACCTCACTGCTCACGGTGACAGAGTGAAGCTACAATGGGATAATCTGGGACTGTTTGGAGCAAACTAGTTTGTGTATTCAGCAGGCCATTCTGGCACCTTCTAAGCCTCCAATTATTTACCCTGTTCTGTGCCCTCGAGATCCCAAAATAGTTAAGTACAAATATGGATTGGGCCCGTATGGTTTAGGACCTTTGTCAAAGACGTTCTTTTACTAGAAATTTTGTCAAGGAAGCTAAAGAGTCTGCTGAGAAGAATGAAACTCCTTGTATGGATTGTTTAACTCCCATTTATCTAAAAGGAAAGGTATGCAAGTTTATCTATAAATTATTAACAGTGGTGAGGGGGAAGTGAGACGTGCCTACGTCTCATCTGTGGCTCAGTCCTAATTGATGTTGTCTTTTGAGTTCGGGGTCCTTGGGCTCACTCTGGGAAAGGTTTCGCCAGAGCTCCCCTTACAGCAGCACACCGCAGGATTCTTCATAAGACACACTCAGTTATATTTAAAGAGGAAGTTTTAAAGACAGGAGAGAAAACACACTTGCATAAACACAAGTGGGCAGAAAGAGATGCCCCAAAAGGGACAGGTTTGCAGGGAGAGACCTGCATAGTAACAGGCAGGTGGTCTTAGGAGAGCGGCCTCCCCTGAGGTAGGTCAATGCAGAGAAGTCCTGGCATGGTACAGGCCATGGGCAGGCAGGATGCTGCTGCCCTGCAGAGGGAAAGCACGGTTGGAAAGAAGCACCTACATAGGCACAGGTGGGCAGAGGAGTGGCTGCCCTGGAGGAGAGACTGCACTGATATAGACAGCCTTTCCCTGGGAGGACTCAATCCCTGTGAGCCTAGGTTGGTTGACTTTGAGTAGAATCTGAAGAGATTTCTGATGACCTTCATCTCCAAGTCCTTATCTTTCATCTTTTGGATTTGAGCTTCAGACACAACCCCCAACAGTCTGTTACCTGCTGGGAACTCATGCAGACATTCAGGCATCAGGGGCATCCCTGACAGGGGTTGACCTTGATGTTATGGCTATGTCAGTTGCTGCACTAGCTCCTCCTGTCTGAACCCCTTTGTGTGACTCAGTCTTGTGATGCCTTCTATGCATTGCTTCCTCCATCACTAATGATGCCAGATTTCATGGAAAGTTCATTTTAAGCCCTTTTGGTGGTAGGGACAAGTATTGCTAGTCTCACTTGGCAGATGAGGAAATCCCCTGGGGGTTGTGGGAAGGATTCAGGCCCTGTGATCCTAGGAAGCTTGTTACACAGTTGAGGTGTAGACTTGGTTAGCCAAGGAGCTACGCCCACCCAGTGGGAGGGACGCATAAAGCCTGGTCAGGACTGGCAGGCCACACCGATTTCTATCTCCCTTTGTTTTTGTACCTCCTTCAGATCCCATCACTTTGCCTGGTGTGTCCCACCACTAAGCAGTTCTCTGTTGTTTTTTCCCCTGAATGCCCTATAATTGATCACGAGATTTACCACGATTTGATTTGTGTATGTGAGTAGATTTGATTGTCTGTTCTTCTAAGGGTAGGGACTAGAAGGGTGTATGTAAATGTATGTGTCTGACTTTCAGGTCCTCTGGGCCTGGTACATAGTAGGGATTTTTTTTTTAAAAGATTTATTTATGGTAGGGATTTAATGAACATACTCGAACTGTTGACTAAACTGGTTATTACTGTGCCAGAGCCGAGGTAGCTGCAGGTTACTCTCCGTCCAACAGCAGATTCCTTTAAGTACAGGTTACTGTCACCTGAACTCAAGTCACTGTAATTTTAATTCTTAAGCTCTTTCTGGTTTTGATTGTTGTTCTGTCCCAGGGCAACCCCATTGTGAAATGGGTTGGCCTGAGTCTGGGTCCTCACCTGTGTGCTTAATAACAAAACTTATAATGAGACCCATCTACAGGCACACACAAAAGGTTAATACAGGGTTTATTTACAAAAACACAAAAGGGAAAACGAAAAGAAGAATAACCTGGAGAGAAAGGGAGAGAGAAAAATTGGTGAGTGCATCCTACCAGTTCCGCTGAGCTATGAGACCAAGAGGATGCTGAAGGCTCACAGCTCTCTGGTTATCCACCAAGCCCAGCTCTTAACTCCACTCCCAGTTCCCAGCAGCCTCCCTTCAGTGGGGGCATTATGGGATTTGCAGTCCTTGTTGCCTTAGATCTCTTTGGCTTGGGTCGGATTAGAGTCCACAACACCTGAGTTTGTGGAGCTCATTCAGGACATCCTCTCCCCTCACCAGTTCTACAAATACAACTGTGCTAAAAATTCAGAAGATATACAGCTCTCTTTCAAAAGAATTAATTTTGCCACTGCCTGTGGGAAATATGATGCTTTTTATGTTCTTCCCTGTCTCTGAATCCTTAACGAAGAGAGTGGTGTGATGGTGATGCCTGTGGACTTAGGGCTGAGCACTGCCTGGAGGACAGTCTCCTATTGTTACCCAGAGGTCTTTCATGTTGGTTGGTTTTTATTTGTCTTTTCTGCTTTAGCAATGTAAATTAAAAGTTGACTCCACATCTCAAAAGCCTTTTTCATAAGGTCACTTGCTGGATACCTCCCACCTTCTGCTGCAGACGAGCAGCCCATCTTTGTAGGATGATTATTGGAGGAAGCTAACATGGGAAGCTTGTGCACCTCTCCTGGGTGTAGGGAGTAGGAAAGATAGATAACATTGACATTCCAGTGACATGGAAACGATATAAATTTGAGCTCTGATATTATGCCATCGCAGAGCAGAGCAGCTAAAAATACCCTTTCTTTTCAGTCTCTGTATACTGAAATATTATCATTTTTCAAGGCTTTCTTTGAGCTGGTGCTATTACAGGACACCAAATCTGTTCCAGGACAGGGGGAGAGAGGGGCACCCCTGAAGCCCCAAACCTGTCTGCTCTAAGTGGGTTCTGCCATTTGCCACAACAAGACAAAACATAAAACTTTAATGAAAAGGGACTTTAATACAGTAAATATACAATACGGGACACAAAGAATACAACTTCCAAATCAAACACCTGAAGTTACCCATCCCCTCATGGGCAAAAGTCAACCCAAAAGGGATTGGCCCAAAGCAAGGCCTGAAAGCTGCCACCAGACTAAAGCACCTTCTGGCCAGAAAAGGGTCAGAAATGGCCAGACAAATCTGGGAGCAAAAGAGCAAAATCAGAATCAATATAAACACTGCCATAGTCACCTCCCTACAGGTTTCTCACCCACATCTGCCTTAACCAGTCCAGAGTCAGAAAACAAGCACGGTTTCTTCCTCACATGCTCGCTGCTCCATGTGGCTTCCTCAGGTCTCCTTCTTGTTCTCCATCCAGCTTCCTTCTCTCCTTCTCTCCTTTTTCTCTGCTCACCTCCACCCTCCTAGAACTTCCCCTTTTCTTAGGGACCACCCTGTTACTGTGCCTCCACAATCCCTTCCCTGAGACCTTCATCAGAATTAATCTTGTCTGGGCTCCCGTGGATCATTTACATGTGTTTCATTTGGCCTTTGTTTCTGCATCTCACTTACAGGGTATAAGTTCACTGAAGGACTGGTACTGATTTTTTGCAATAACTTTCACAGACTTTTTTTTTTAAAAGATTTATCCATCTATGCATACAGGATGAGGGGTACAGGCCAAGGGTGGGTGGGGGAGGGCAGTGAGAGGCTTCAAGTGAGACAAAGTGGGTAATAGAATGGCAGATTGACAAAGGGGAGCAGCAGGCTGGTCAAGAGAGGTCTGCTGTGCCATGTGGACCACCTCCGGGGCTGGGGATCAAACTCATGCTGAGATGGCTTTAACTTCTTAGGGCTTTAACCCACTGCGCCACCAGGGAGGGCCGTGCACAGACTTTTTTTTTTTTATAACATTTTATTTTTACATCATTTTGTACATTTTTTTTTCATCTCAATTGTAATCCCCATGGGTTTCCCATCACCAAGTCACCCGTGTGCCATCACCATAATCCCGTGCACTTCCCTCCCCACCCCCCCATTTTTGAGCCCATTCCCCACTCCGCCCCTGCAAAATGTCTCTGGTATATGGCTGTTCATTATTCTTGTTATTTTCTTGCCTGCTCCATTATACTCCTGCTATGAGTGAGACCATCCAGTATTTTTCTTTCTCCTTCTGGCTTATCTCACTAAGCATGATCTTTTCCAGCTCCATCCAAGTTGCTGCAAAAGACATGTGCTTCTCTTTTTTGGTTACTGAGTAATATTCCATTGTGTATATGTACCACATCTTTTTGATCCAGTCATCTACTTTTGGGCATTTGGGCTACTTCCATGCTTTTCCAATTGTAAATAAAGCAGCAATAAACATTGGGATGCAGATATCTTTTTCAATCGGTGTTTTTGTGTCTTTTGGGTAGATACCTAGAAGTGGGATTGCTGGGTGGTAGGGAAGCTCCATGTTTAGCAGTTTGAGGAGCCTCCAAACAGTTTTCCATAGTGGTTGTACTAGTTTGCATTCCCACCAGCAGCCTGCACAGACTTTATAATAAATGCTTGCTAAAGTAAGTGAGTGTGAGAGTACAGGGAACATTTTCAGAGTGCTGCGATGATAGGCTGAGGGAGGGTAAGAGACTGAGATACTGTGACAAGAGGCCTTGAAAGTCTCGAAAGCAGATGTTTGTAGGAAGTAAGGCAGGGAGGGGAAGGGGTGTGCCACATCACTTCCTCCCTGGTCTTTTGAACAGCGTCTTTTGGAACAGCCCTTCTTATCTCAACCTCTTATCTTTGGATGTACCCAGAACTCTCTTTAAGAGAGTTTAACACTTTTATAAAGTCACTAATCTGTCACATTAATACAAACAGGCCTTAACTTTCCTAGAGAGTGAGCAACTTATTTTAGTTAAATTTGAAAAAAGAATCTACACTATTTCATTACGGTCAGTTAAGGTCAGTCACCTAAGTCTGTCAGCAGTAAAGAGGATTGTGTAACAGTGAATGTGTTCACTGTACTTATTCTAATAGATCACCCTCAAGAATGAAGTTCTAAAACTCCAAAATGAACTGTTGAACTCAAATGGAATGTCACATGTAAACTGTGGAGTGAAATCATTACTGGCAGAATCATATTTACACATCTGCGGTGTGAACAGAATTACACTTTTGAAGGACATATAAACTTGAACAAACACACTGCACATTTTGACTAGATGCAGCTTAGTTATTAGTTGAAAGTAACTTTGACAGGGTCCAGAGAAAGCAAAAGCAGGACATCCTTTAGAATGTTAATGAATTTGACTCAGAGAAGCTTCCCCCTGGGGACGTCCTAATGGTCCTGGAGCATCCAGCCCCTGGGCACTGACCAGCCTCCTAGACTGAGTTGGATCGCTGAGGTCAAGAGCACATATAGGCAAGGAAGAAAAATGTTTCAACTTGACTTCCTTAAGTAGGTGAGAAACAGGTAGCATGTGAGCTGACGTTGGCCTTTTTTATTCTTCCTGTAGTAGGAACAATATTGTGTTTGTTACTTCTAATTAAACTTATGTTGTATGAGGAGAAATACTTTGACAAAGAAAACATCTATTGTGTGCTGCCTGCACTCATAAACATAGTTCACATCCTCTCCTGTTTTTTGTTATTTTTTTTTAAGATTTATTTATTTGTTCATACAGAACTGGGGTACAGGCCAGAGGTGCAGGGACGGCGAGAGGTTTCACCAAAGACAGAGTGGGGAGCAGAACAGGCAGGTCGATGAAGTACACTGCTGAGGGGAGCAGCGTGTGGGTCAGGAGAGGTCTGCCACGCCATGTGGTCACCTCCAGGGATCAAACTCATGCTGAAGTGGCTCTAGTCCCCCAGTGCAGTGCTTTAATCCGCTGTGCCACCAGGGAGGGCCACATCCTCTCGTTTTAACATAGAATTAAATTACCATTCTGCATGTGTAATCTCTAAAAGATAAAGGGTCTTATTACCTTACACATTTAAAATATGTCCTTATGATCATCAAACAGCCTGTGAGTTGTCAAATTTTTTCATGAGTATCATTTCTTTGTGTGTTTAGTCAGAATCCAAATCAGGCTTATATATTTCACGTGATGACATCTTTTTAGTCTTTTGTAATACTTAATTTCCCCTCCATTGCTCTCTACCTCTTGTATTTGTTTTTGTTGAGGACCCCAGTTCATTTTTTCTGTAGAATTTTCCAAAATCTGGTTTTGTGCTTGTCTTCCTGTGTCATTCTGCTATGACTGTTATTGTTTATGTAAACATCGCACACACAAACCACAACCACCCCCTCGGCAGGGGAAGAAACGTCTCTTCATCAGGACCTTGAACACAGATGAAATGGTCAGGGCATGTTTGCTAGAAAGCACCATCAAGTGTCCCATGGCTATATTCTGCTGTCTCTGTGTGAATAAGCTGCAAAAATATAAAGCATTTAGGAAAAAAATGTTCCCTGGGATGTATGTCTGTGAGGAACAATCCGATTTAAAAAAAAAAAAAAATCCTCACAAATCAACTCTTAAATATTATACAGCTTAATGCAAGTGCCAATTAAATGAGGCAGATTATCGGTACCGGTTGGCAAGGAGAACTCTTGTGTAAGAGTGTTAGAATTACAAAGGGTTACTCTGTGTGTTTGGGAACTTCACTGAAGCATAAATGCAGCTTTGATGACTTAACTAACATTAAATATGAGACCTAAAAAAGTCATGCACTTTACAATAAAAACTATGGTAAACCTTTAAAAAGCCTGTTTAAATGTGCATAAGTATCACTTTCAGTATCTTTGAAAATAGATTGATTACTAAATACTAAAGGGCAGAAATTTATTACATAAAATGAGTTTATGGAAATCTAAGTCTATGATTATATTTTTAAAGCCAGTATGTCTTCAGGAAACAGCAGTTTCAAAGAGAGAAATATCTTTCAATGATATAAAAATTTTACCACAGAAAACCGCCTCGTATCCCATTTCTCTTGATAATGAGCAGCATGGCTCTGTCATATAATAAACTTTAGAGTTACTTTTGGCTTTTATATTACCCATTCTTTATAGATCACTGACCAGGTCTGTTGTTATTGTCATAATGTTAAAAAAGAAATGGAAAGTGAATAACTCTTTTTGATAGAAGACCTATTTGTAGTTCTGTAATAAGCAAAATTATGCAGAGGACTGCTTGGCCTGTGGCAAGAGAAATAGCATTTTATAAAGTAATTGTTATGCACCAAAGATATAAATTATGATTTATCTACTTTCCTGGTGTACTGATATGAAGACTTCACTTGAAACTTAAATCTAGTTAAGAGTATTTACAGGACTCCCTTAATAGCACTTGTACTAAACTGCCATCAAATTGCTGTGTACTGGCAATTTTTCTCTACAAGAAGGGGAGAATTCGTTAGTACAGTCCTCCTTGTGACCAACAATATACATTGTAAGATTAAGATTTTAATGTTTAGTTAAAGCGTTCATCGATGACCAGTAAGCAGAGTAAAATTGAAATCTATGCTGTATCTTCCCTTTTTTCATCATCTGTGTCTTCATTTTAGGAAGCTAGAAGTAGGGGACATTTAATGTTTTGGTTCTTAGGAAGCATGGGTTTGCATCTTGCTTTTGTTGTTACGGTAGCATTCCTGTTATTGTAAGTTATAGAAAAGCTAATATGAACTCTTTCCGTTATGGATAAGGGGACATCATCTGGAATGTTCCTAGTGATATGGCTGTAGGCTGGGGTTATGACTTCTGACAACACAGATAAAGCTGCCTTCAGAGAGATTTCCAATAATTTCCCAAGCACGCAGGCTGGTCTCTGCCAAACCTGCGCTAGGCTTTCCTCTCCGCGAACCACCAGAATCACCACTTACTTTGCGAGATCTTAATGTTCTTTCTTCTACTTCATTATTTCTTGGCCTTTCTCTTTGATTACTTCCTTTCTTAGTCTTGAAGTATCTCCACTGTTTGTCAAAGTTGACTTTTCCCTTCTCAGCTGCTCATCTGAGAAGATAGAGATCTTCTCCATTAATCATTGTAATCTTTCTACAAAAGCTGAAATATATCAGCTTAAAACTAAAAACTTTGAAGTTTTTCACTTCAATTCAGTGTTGTCTGATGTCTTGGTTTCTTTGTTGAATGTAAAAACCCTTATTTTGTACCAAGTGTTCATCCCCTTCCTTTGTTAATTTTCTGGAGAATCATCTGTATTCATTACTAAGCACCATTAGCTTTTACTGTACTTACCAGTCTTCTTACAATCCTATAGTGTGCTGAAACATAACCTGCACTTCTAAGCTCCAACATCTATGTCAAAACTCTGAAACCTGTGAATGCTACCTTATTTGGAAAAGAGTCTTTGCAAATGTGATTAAATTAAGCATCTTGGGTAAACTGATCTTATTCCTAGATTATCTTGATGGGTCTCAAATGCCATCAGGAGTGTCTTTATGAGAGGAAAGCAGAAGGCAACTTGACACTGTAGATACACACACCACTCATCAAAGAATGTTGAGAAGGGCTAGATTCTGGAAGAGGCCAGAGACAGATTCTCCCTTAGTGCCTCCAGATGGAACATGGCTTTGGCCCTGATAACACTTGATCTTGGATTTCCAGTTTTAAAAGTGTGAGGGAATAAATTTAATAGGCTAGGTTTGTGGTAATTTGTTATAATGTTATAGGGATCTAAATGCAACCCACTTTTAATATTCTTGGCAAAATTACTGATCAGAGAGGCGTTAATTTCTACAAAGCAAACATGGCTGATGAACCACCACCCACATCAACAAGCAAGACCTCACCTGCCTTAAGCCATTATTCCCACCAAAGTATCTGCTATTTTGACTTTTAGTATCATGTTTTTAAATCTAATATTAACAGAATCATAAAGTATCTACTCTTTGTATATGGGTTCCTTCTCTTACTAATCTGTTTATCAGATTCATTAATGTTGTCATATGTTGTAGATTTTTAATTCTCATTGCTGAATCGTATTTGTTATCTTTCTGTAGCATACTTAATTTCTTCTGCTATTGATGGTTTGCAAATAACTGCTCTTATGAACATTCTGTACATGCCCTTGGTGAACATATATGTATCTATGTTTCTGTCAGTTATACACAATGACTTCCTGAGTCATAGATGCCTTCTCATTTCTTTCTAAGCTCTCTTAAGTTGACAGTCTCATCTATGCCCACCGTTGCAATGATCACGCATCACTGGAATTCTTAGATCTCTCTGATCACTCTGCTGAGATTTAAAATGACAGCTGTCAGATACACACAAACATACATACCGTTCAGTGTGTGCCATCTGAACTCAAGCTCCTGCTCCAAAAATAGCTTTTCCTATTGTATCACATTCTGTGTTCGTAGCAAAGCATCAACAACTTGATCCTTAAAATTTGAAGCGTACTTATTCCATTCTTTCTTTGATTACTCTGAATCCAACCCAATTCTTTAAAACCTCTTTTCCACTCCCCATCCCCAATATTGTCTCTATATATTAAATTAAGGTCACCCTCTCCTTTAAATGACTACTTATGTTTTGGAGTTTGGATTCTGGCAATTTGCTACTCATAAGCCAAAACTTGATAGACAAGAGTTGTTGAAAGGAAGTCAAGCTGGCAAACCTGAGGACTTGGGGACTGCTGTCTCATCTCCAGGCTTATCTCCCCAAATTGGGGCTAAGCAGGGATTTACATGGAGGAAATCTAAGGAAGGAGAGGCTAGAATGTCGGTTTATTAGGATATTTCAAAGAAATAGGGTAGATTTCTAGTCATTGCATTTATGCCCTTTTTTCTGCCACATTTGGTCTCAACCAGGTCTGTCCTGCTGCCAGTGAGTGTACTTTTTCTTATTAAGAGAATGATGAGGTTTTGGCTTAATTCTTGTCTTCCTTCTACCTCATCTTGGCTTCAGCCAGGCTAGACTGAATTTCTATAGTTTTGTCTGGAAGAAATGGCTAATAGGAACAGAGTGAAGACAGACAGGACAGAGACACAGAACTTAGGGTACAGGCTGCTGACACCAGCTGGTCGTTGCTTTCCAACGTTTCATCTATTATCCATCTGCAGATTCTAGATTTATCTCCCAAAGCTTTGATACTGCTCTAACTCTTCTCAGAATTCATGGAAATGGCTAATCAAATCAAATCAAATCAAAAATTTTATATTGGTCTTCTAAAATCTGATTTTAACATTATTTCCATAAGAAACTATTCATATCAGGTTTTATAAGAGAGCACTGTCTTTAATAACACTTTCAGGATAAATTGCTATGAATATTTCTTTTTATTGTACCATATAAATATAACCATATATTAAGAGTTTGCTGTGCCTAGAATACACATAATCCTTCCAGTAGCTTTGTGTGGTAAATATTAGTGTTGATATCCTTAATCTACAGCTGATGAAATGAACCAGAACTTAGAGAATTTATGGTATTGTTCTTGGTCATCTATATAAAACTTAATTAAGATTTAAACGCTGGCAGTCCCAGAATAGCCTGGCTTTTCTTTACATTTCACTCCCCTGTAACTCTTCTCTGCAGTGACTTTTTTGAGTCTCTGTCACCTCCTGGCAGAGAACTTGGTTCTGTTGCACTGCGAGGAGCACCTTCTCCAGATGTATATTCTCTAAATTAGAGCATTTGAGAGGTTACAACATCAGTCTCTATGTCTTTCTTTCCCCATTCTTCCTCTCTTTCATTTTTGTCTTTCTGCTAAATGTCTCCTTTTTTCTCTAATAGCTCTTTCTCCTCTTCAGTGCAGTGACTCTCAACTTTTCTAAAGACCAACATCTGGAGGTGTAATGTTTTCTCCAACATCCCACTCCTCACTTTTCATGCTAAAAAAAAAAAAGTAACAAAACCAAAACCTCAGTGTAATATCCATACAAGTATCAAAGGAGCAAATTAGGGCTGGGGTGGAGAGATTATGTATACATTGGCTTTAGCAATATAAAGATGAGTCATGTTTGAATCACTGCATATATATTCATTTATTGGAGTTAAGTGATGAGGAAATTGTGGGCTAAAATATATTGTTGACACAAATTCTTATCATTATACATGGTAGGGTTTAACTAAATAACATACAAGAAAATAAATTTATGCTGATGAAGCTAAATGAATAATTGCTTATAGGAGGGATTGCTAAATCATGAACAATTCAAGACAACAATGACTGTGGACTATTCTTCTACCCTTTCTTAAAACTTCAACAATTCTAAATATACAGTAGGAATTTTGCAATTTCCCAACATTACATACCTGCATGCTGTAGAAAAATGACTTACAGTCTTCACAAGACTGCTAGATCAGGCATAACATTTTGATAATTTTCACATAGTAGATGAGTTGTAAATGGCCGTCATCACTTATAAAGTAGTACAATCAACGAAATGTTGTTATTCTTCCCTTAAGAATTAAGGAAAGAGTGAACATTTGTGGGTCAAGGCCTGATCTTCAGGGGATCTTTCCTTGGTTCACCTACTGGGGATCCCATTTGAAATTGACACTTTCCTGCTGAGGCTTACTGCATTTCTCTGACCAAGCTGCAGGCTGCTTTCCTGTCTCCGGTTTCTTCTGCAATGCCTTTGATCTGTCTACTCTTTGAGGTGCTTAGTTTACCACACCACAGACAGCTGCTACCTTGTCTACATAATCTTCTACCTTCTGTCCAGCCACCACTGGCCTCCGTGGTCTCTTGAGTGCTGTACTTGTCCCCGGCACTGATTGCATTCTATCTTTTATCAGTGTTTGTGAACACATGTTTCTGTTTCACAAGAAAAAAGAAAAAGCTGTGTCTCACTGTTTCTCTTAATTTTTCTAACAGCACATAACAGAGGTTTTATATATAATAGGCACAGAAGACATTCGTCTAATTAAATTGGCACTCGTGGGTCATCTTGAAGATTAATCCATCATGACTAGATAGAGTATTTCTTTGTCACAACTTGGGTAGTTTCCTTTTTTAGGGAATTTTGTAGCATCATGTAGACTATAGCAAACCAAATCGCTGCTATGTTTCTGCTTAGTTATCAGTGAGCTAATGCCTAAGGAAAAAGAATGGATAAAAATTAACTAGAGATTAATTGTCCAACTGTGCTTTTCACCAGCAGCAGCAATTCATGTGTGTTACTCACAGGTATGGTACGAAGGAAACATTCCAGTAGAAAAGGAAACACCATTTATGAACCGCTGCCCCTGGTGCCCAGGATGCACTTAGGTACAGTAGTTTTATATTACTGCCCTACAACCCAAACCAAACCTTGATAAGCCTAACTTTCACTCCAGTTCACATTAGCTCAATTGGAACAAGGAAAGATACACACCCTAGGTAAATATAGAAGAGATTTCCATGGTTTTGTCTGTACTTTTAAATATGGCCATTAATTAATTAATTTTTTAAATATTTATTTATGCATACAGAACTGGGGTACAGGCCAGAGGTGCAGGGGCAGTAAGAGGATTCACCAGGGACAGAGTGGGAGCAGAACAGGCAGGTCAACGAAATACACTGCTGAGGGGAGCAGCGGGCAAGAGAAGTATGGTCACCTTCTGGTCCAGGAATTGAACTCACACTGAAGCGGCTGTGGCCAGCTCACAGTACTGCGTTCTAACCCTTATGCCACCAGGAAGGGCCCAATGTGGCCATTTAATTAGCAGTATTACCACTAAAACTCAACTAAGCAATTTTTAGGTGTATTTACTCATGACCTACATTATGGGAGACTATGTTTTGGTTGCCGTATCATTTGTGCCTTTCGCTTGTGCTCTGTCCTTAGGACTTTCCATACCTGAAAGTGTAGTATGTAGGCTCAGTTTTGAATTCAGAGCAGGGCTTCTCCAGTGAGATTGCTGGGGTGTGAATCCTGTTGTCACCACTTCCCAGCTTATTTGGGGCAGGTTATTTCTTCCCCTCAGTGCTCAGTGTCCAAAAGTAATAATGTTACCTACCTGAAGGTTGAGTTAGTATTTGAAAACCATATAACTGATGGATAGTAATTACTTAATACCTATTTCTGAGATAAAGTGGATAAGCTACACCCCATGTAAGTGGGACTCAGGAATTACAGAGTATGCGGTGTTTGCTTAATTTAGCATAATTACATCATCCTTTACATTTTCAGCATATTTTAGAGTTATTCACAAGGCAGGCAATCTGTACCTGCTTGTTTTTATTACTCCTTTGAGAAGATACCCATTAGAGTCAAAAGGTAAACATAGTAAGTCAATATTTTCTTTAGTTATATTGTGAAATATTGCTATTAAAAAATTGCTATGTTACTAGGAGTTCTAGTCAGCATAACAACTTAAAAGCCAATGACACAAAAACCATAAAAGACATACAGATTGGGAAGGAAGAAATAGAAACCATTTTTTCTTATAGATGACATGATTGTCCATGCAGACAGTCCCAAAGCATGAAAAAACACCACCACCACCCAGAATGCTTGCAACTAGTATGTTTTAATAGTGTCGAGATATAAAATCATTATAGGGCCCTCCCTGGTGGCTCAAGGGGTTAAGTCTCAGCACTATGAAACTATCTGCAGCCACTGTAGTACCAGTTTGATCCCCAACGAGGGAGGTGACCCATATGGTGCAGCAGACCTATCCTGTCTCACCTGCTGCTCCCCTCAGCAATGTACTTCAATAGGTCTGCTGCTCTGCTCATCAATCTGACTCTGGTGAATCCTCTCACCTCTAGCCTTCACCCCAGCTCTTGTATACATAAATAAATAGATCTTTAAAAAATCAAACAAAAGAAAATCATTATACAAAAATCAACTGTGATTTTACATATTAGCAATGAACTATTGGGATTGGAAATTTTAAAATGTAGTTTATGATATCATCAAAATATATGCACTTTATATATACATATATATATATATTTTTTTTTAAAGATTTATTTATGCATGCATGCAGAACTGGGGTATGGGCCAGAGGTGCAGGGGCAGTGAGAGGATTAACCAGAGACAGAGTGGGTAGCAGAACAGGCAGATCCTGGAAGTACACTGCTGAGGGGAGTAGCGGATGAGTCAGGAAAGGTCTACCACGCCATGTGGTCACCTCTAGGGCTGGGGATCAAACTCACACTGAAGTGGCTGTGGCTCTCTGGCAGTGCTGTTGTGCCAGCACAGAGGGCCTGTATATTTATCTGTATATATATTTTTTAACAAAATATATGCAGGAGCTTTATTGAAAATTATAAAATACTGATAAAAGACCTAATACATGCAGAGATGTGCCATATTCATGGACTGCAAGACAATATTGTCAAGATGTTAATTATCCCCCAAGTGATACACAGATTCAACAAAATTCCAGTCAAAATTCCCGGAAGATATTTTTATAGTAAGTGATAGATCTCAGTTACCAGCTGATTCTAAAACTTATTCAGGAATGCTAACAGAACAACTGAAATAGCTCTTCTGAAAATAGAAGGTTGGAGTCGGAATCTCACAATGCTTGATTTCAATAGCTACCATAAAGCTACAACAGTTAAACAGTAGTATTGGCAGAAGGTAGACACATAGATGAATGGAGCAGAATAGAAAACCCAAAAATAGACTCACACAAATGTAGCCAGTTAATATTTAACAAAGAACCAGAGGTGGCTTTGGAGAAGAATTCAGTGGAGAAAGTAGTCCCTTTATAATACCAACCTTGACCCTTGATACTTCACTCCATTTATGAATATTAATTCAAAATGGGTCATTGACCTAAATGTGAAATGTAAAGAATGCTGTAAAACTTCTAGGAGAAAGCTTTTGTGACATTGGGTTAAGCAAAGATTTTTTTTAGGTTCTAATTCATGAAAGAATTGTTAAATTTTCCTACCTGAAAAAGAAATATCCAGATAATAGAAAGAACCCATAAACCTCAAAAATAAGAAAACAAAGCCAACAACAAAGTGACATAGGCTTTGAAGACATTACCAAAAAAAGGTGAGAGTGAATTTTACTCTATGAGAATTTAAAAAGTAAAGTTAGAAAAGAATACAAGTAATTAGAACAATGATTTATCTGAATTTGAAGTAGAGAAAAGTCAATCTTTTTCCGAGTTATGCTGTATAATAGTATTTTTAAATTATATGCATACACATTTTTAATGTTTTATATAACATCCCCAATATGGATCGATTCTCCTGCTTACATGTTCAGATCTAGGGAATATGCCTTATTTTTCTTGTGCCAATTATTTTCAGTGTCTAGCTTCTCTCAATCTGAAAGCTTTCTGCTTTTTATTTCTTATTTTATAATAAATAAAATTCTGCCAGTCAGTGTTCTAAAAATAACCATTGTCCCCTGTCCCCCCCACCAGTTATTGCTTTAACTTAGTACTTTTCTTTTCATGTCTCATTTAGTTTTCATCAGCACTTGTGTTACATGGTTTCTTGCAGCCCCATTTTTGCTGTCTGGATTTTGAAGCATTGCGACTGACTGAGAGGCTGGCACCTGTGGGTGCAGGAGGCAGATGGGATGTGTGGGTGCGATGTGGTGACTCATTTTTTTCATGTATTGATTTTTTATGTGGAAATTTTAAAGACCCCAAAGGAAAACTCTTTGTAGTAAAGTACCTGTAAGTCATTTTTATCCTTGAAAAAAGTCTTTTGAAGCTCCTTTGACCTGTCTTCTATTTTCATAATCAATAAGTTTTCTGTCTCTATCCTCCATTTCATTTGATTTATTTCTCCTTCAAAGAACATGAATTCTGATTTCACCTGCATTAGTTAAGGCCGACTGACAGCTTCTCAAGAATCTTCTTTATTTTTATGTGCTGCACTTTGGTTTTACATTCAGCTACACGTGTCTTTAATATTCTTTTTGTATTTTGGAAAGTTCTTTATTAAAGTGGCCAATGTTCATAATAGAAATTGCAAAATACATAGAAGGCATAAGGAAGAAAAAATAATTCATAATCCCATTACACAGCTATTCACATGCCTTACATTTTGGACTATAACTTTCCAGACTTTTAAAATTTATGTACATATGTACACATAGAATACTAAGTATTAAATGTGCACATTATATTTTAGTGTATCTGCCATGCATTGTAATGCATATGATGTATATTAATGTCAGTTACTATAGATTGAATTTACCCCATTACTAAATATTTCTATACTGTTTCTATGCTGTTATTTGAATTTTACCTAACCATTTAACTATTGATGGGTATCTTGGCATTTTCCATTTTTATTGTAAAGGTAATATTTCAGTAAGCCTATTAAAAATCCATTCAAATTAATAAGAATTTTCTCAGATTAAATGCTTAGAAATGGAATTACTAGGTCAAAAATGTGCATAGTTTTGAGGGTTGAAATATCCTAAAAAGTTTATATTTCCCCACAGCATGTAAGCATGCCATTCTCTGCATCTTTCTTGGCTATTCTGAAATATCTTTGGCTACTTGTTAGGCAAAATAATTGACACTGTATATTTGGCTTAATATACATTATAATGAGATGTAGAATATGTTTTTATATTTGTTTAACCATTTTAATTATACCTTTGTGCCTTTCTTTGCCTATGTCCACAGCCTAGTTTTCTGTTGTAATGTTTTTCTGCTTTAATTGACCAGTGGGAGATGACTTACACTGTTAAATAACAAAAATCCAACTGAACATACTTAATGCTCTCTGTGGCATTATTCAATGAGTCATGAATTGGGCAGTAAGCAGAAAGCAGGTGACAGGCAGAAAGGGGTTCCAAAGGGGTAGAGTAGGAAAGGTTTTTAAAGGTAAGATAAGGAAGTCACAGCAGAAAGCAATTATTTCAGGCCTAGGTAACCTACCTATGGGAAATGAAGTCTGTGATCACCTCATTTTCCTTTGGGGGATGTAAAGGATTACCCTCTAGATTCTGACCAGAAATTTTCACACTGGTCAGATGAGACTATGTTTTAGGAAAAGTTGTAACTGTAATTAGGTTAGGGCCTGAAATCTTATTTTGGTGGCATGGGCTTAGCACAAGTGACTCTATTTTGGATTTTTTTTTTTTTAACTATTTCCCCCTTTTGATCAAACTCTCAGTTACATTGAGAGATGTGATCAAAATTTAAGACCTTTGCACCACCCAGCTACCTCTTTGTAGTTCTCACAGCTTTTGTTACCTTTGTCTGATATCTGTAAATCATGATGTTTTGCTTAAACTTGACTGTCACAAGTCATGACTTCAGGCTCACAATCTTTAAGTCGGTCTTTACTTCCTTTCTGATATCTGAATCTTAGGAAATTCATTTGCTTGGTAGTTAGAGTCTGAAACATGCATTTAAAGTTTTCAAAGGATACAGTGCATCAAGGATTATTATGATTACAATAAGCAAGATAATTTCCAATTTTGGAGTATACTCTGGAACCATGGTCCCCAAGACCCAAACCAACCAAAAGAAACACCTCACTGAAGGAGTCACCTTTTAACCTCAATGCCCTGCTCAGTGATCTTATGTAGCTGAGTTTCAGTTTCCCCAGAAGTGTTACATCAGCAGTATTAACCCAGATGGTGCAGCTGGTGTTGGCCACCGCAGATATTCCTTCTAGCTCAGCCAAAAGACAACCAATGCTCTCCTATTGTGAAGAACAACTTTAGTCAGAAAGTCTAAGGCTCTTTATTAGGTTATTGGCTCAGCAACAGTCTCTTCAAGACTGCAGTCTCTTCAAGGGGTGGTGAATAGTCATATAGTCAGAGAAATAGAGACCTACTGAAGGACATGAATCCTGAGTCAATCAATGTCTCCTAGTGGGTCTTTTCTAACCTAACAGTGTAAATTCAGGCTAGTTGACAATGAAATGCCTTAGCTCATTTGTAGGGAGTTAGGAACATAGCTTCATAATCTTAAGAACATTGCCCTGGTATGCCCCAGCTACGTGAGCATGCATGCACACACAAGAACAACACCCCCCGACAATGATAAACTCTGCCCAGGCACAAGCTATTTTCCTTCAGGAGGTACTGTGAGTGGAATTGCTTCGCTTAGGCATTCAATCTGGGGTTAGTCAGGTTTTCAGCTCAACTGGAAAGAGAATCTCTTAGCCTGAAATAGTTATTCTAAATGCCTTGCAAGACATAGCACTGCTGTTGAGATGTCTTAGTGAGTGGGGCAGATCTGATCTAGGTAATCGTGGGAACATGGGGGTGCAAATGTACTAAGGTTTACATGGTGATTGTGTCTAATTGAGTGCATGCGGTTATAATTGGAGAAAGGAAAAATCAATGGACTAGATGTTCTGGTTATAGAAGTTGGATTTAGTAAGAGATGTCTAAGAGAGGTTGATTGTCATTTACAGTGACATTGGGAATACAAGTATTAGTCACAGGTATGACCAAGGGATCTCTAGTATTATGGATTAGTCAGGCTTTTAATGACAAATCCAGCGATCTGAAAGTTTACTCCCCTCACAGTGACCTGGGAGATAGGAATAGGGCATTACCTTCTCAGACAAATGCCAGACAGATTAAAGGCAAGAGAGACGAGAAAGGGTTTTTTGTTTATTTAGATTACGAAGTCTCAATTCAGTGTCTTCCAGCAGAAGTCGTCTACCTGAGTATCAACTACTTCTGTCCCTTGCCAGTGTTCTTCAGAGGGCTGCAGCATCTGTGCAAGACCAGATAGATGTCAGGTGAACTCTTCTTCCTGTGAGATGAGATGAAGGCTCAATGACTTCTAGTTTTGCAGCAATATCAATGGACAGGAGCACTTGGTAACGTCCCCCAGCGATGGGGTTTGAGACCCAACTTCCTCTGATATTAGTTCCAGAATTCCCAATCACCCAGGTCTCAGACTGTGGCCAACAGGATCTTTTTAATTGGATCCCACAAAACTTACCTGACATGTGAATGACAGGCTTTAGAATAAGACATGAAAGACCTATGAAAGCTGGTTATAGTAACACAACACAGCAAGGAATTGGCTGGAGGTGGCATACCTCCAGCCAGTCTGCTAGTGACTATCTCAGGAGTTTGGGGACTGTTATGTCCCACAGAGCATTCTAAGAAAAGTCAGCCAAACCAAAGGCTATCCCTTAGACCAGGGAGTCCAGTAGTTTCAGCAAGTTTCAAGGTTTTAATTTGGGAGACCCATTAGTTTTCTTGTCTTGCCTGGTGATTGAGGTGATAGAATGGTAGTAATTCCAAGAAGGCTGTAAGGCTTTTATTAAGGTGTAGGGTAAGTGAAGATTGCTTTGCTTTGTTGGCCTCTGTGGCTATCACCTGTGACCCTGCATGCAGGAGATGCTGGGGATCGTGGGCTGGGGATGTGCATGCCTGATGGTGGACACCTGGAATGTGGTGGGGGCGTGCGTAAGTAGGCGCACCTGCACCTAGCTGAGCATGTAAGTGGGCTGAGCATATAAGAGTGGCATGACCACAGAGGAGGGCAGTGTCATGGAGGACAGTTGGGTGGCAGAGTGTGGTGGAGAATGGCCCGAGAGGAAAGAGCATGTGGGGGTCTCGGTTCCTGTCTTCTGCTGGCTTGTCCCCTCTTACCTGTGGGGATGATGCCAAGGACTCCAAGGTTCTCTCTCAAACTGCCTGCACTGATGGTGAACCTACCTAGCTTGGGATGGCTGTAGGACTTAAGGCTTATATGATTTGGCCAAGTGAAGTGGGAGTCTCTATCATTGGAGATTGTGGAAGGTAGGCTCCAAGTGGGAAACAGTTTTCCAACAATTTCTTTACCACTGTGAAGGCATCAATTTTGTGGCAGAAGGTTCTCATAGGAGGTTAGTCTGCTAACACAGAAATGTTGTGTCAATTCAGAGTTAAGAAGACTGAACAGGGCCCTCCCTGGTAGCGCAGTGGGTTAAAGCACTGCACTAAGAAGCGTAAGCCACTTCCACATGAGTTCGATCCCCGCCTGCCCCGGAGGAGATCCACATGGCGCGGCAGACCTCTCCTGACCCGCCCGCTGCTCCCCTCAGCAGTGTACTTTGATCATCTGCCTGTTCTGTTCCCCACTCTGTCTCTGGTGAAGCCTCTCACCCTCCGCATCTCTGGCCTGTACCCCAGTTCTGTATGAATAAATAAATAAATCTTTAAAAAAAAAAAAGAAGACTGAACAGTGTGTGGCGTTTGTAAATAAACATCATTTTCTAAGGTTAAATCTGTTGAGGCTTTTACTAACTTTACAGCTGCTTCTATAGCCTCAAGACTGCTGGCATAGGTGTGGGAAATTGAATCACTTTGCCTCCTGTAATAGGCAACAGGTCTATGTTTATGCCTTGTTCTTGTGTGAACATTCCTGGTGTCTACTTATCTCATGTACAAATAAAGTGAAAGGTCTGGAATAGTTAGGTAGGCTTAAGGCAAATATTTCTTGCAGAGCTGGTTATAGTCTTGGGGGAAAAACAAAACAAAACAAAACAAAAAACCTATTCATGTTTATCTTTCCAAATAAGGAATTCAGAGACTGACATTTTAGTAAGTTCGTAGAATAGGAAGCTGATAAAGAAAAATCAGGATCTTATAGTCTAATACCAGCTTAACCTGGAAGCTCCTGAAGCTGTCACTTAGTATAAGTCTAGAAAACTCTTGGATTTGCTTAATCTGTAAAGAGATGGCTGGATTTCTTCAGCACTTAGATTATGAACTAGGTAATGAAATTTCTAGAGATTATTGTAATTTTCCCTTAGAAAATATATGTCCCTTTCCAGCTAACTGTTGCAGCCATTTCATTGAATCTTGTAGTGATACCTCTTGGATAATTGAGGATAGTGAGGTTTTATAGAAGAGAGGATTTGCCGGGGAACTAGAGGATATTTGGTGGAGTACTTGGGTGAAATAAGAAGTGTTCTCAGTGAACTTTAAGAAGTGACTTCTAGGTATATTGCTATTTGTATCAGATGAAGGCAAGTAGCTATTGACTGTTAGGGTCTATAGGAATGCTGGGAAATGCTGAACAGAGGCCCACAATGGTGAACCATTTGAGTCTGGTGGAACTTGTAACTGTTTAGTTAATAACTCTTAAATCCTTGGCACATCACTATTGATGCACATTAGGTTTCTGGATTGGCAGGATCTGCGTCTCCGTCTCCGGGGCCAGTACTGGAAATGATTAGCCTCTGAGTGACTAAGGGGTGTGAGGCCTTGCATGGCCTCAGGCTTCAGTGGCTATGGAGGCGGTTTGGAAGAGTTTAGTGGTGTGTACCTGAACATTTATAGGCCATGCACTTTTCATTCTAATATCAAGGTTACAAGTAGCCCACATATTAAGTTAGGTGACTTGGGTTAGAATTCTTACTCTTCTAATCTAAAGGAAGATTGTAAAAAACTTAAAAGATTAGGTTCAGGCTGGCTAGGAAAGTCAAAGTGAGGTCTCCATTGGAAGCAAAACATACTAGTTTTAATTTAAAAAGTAGATCTTTACCTAATATTTTTGCTGATACTGTATCATCTAGCAAAATATAATTCTTTCAGTAAAAGGTCCCCAAATCATTAGTACTGACTGACACAAATTCTTCCTGAACTTTGTTATATACTCTTATCATGGAAAATTTTAACTGAGGGACTTGTGGAGTCACAGGAAGAACATTTCCACATATTTTTGGCCACTTATATCTAATGTAAATTATAAGCACCTATTCTTTATCTGTTATTTGTCTTCTTGATTTTTAAGAACTTTTAACCTATGTTTATCCCCTCAAGATACTTGGTTTTGCTGACAAGACTAAGGAATCAAAGCCACGCAAAAATCTTTTATATAAAATACTCAGAGGTTTGTACTATTTTAAAAAATAAAGTAGGAAGCGTAACTCTGGTATCAACTAAAATTTGGCAGGCTTTCCCATTTATTTTAATTTTAGTTTCCTTTTGGCTGTTTAAGGTAATTACTGGTCACAGTTTACTGAAGAATTTTAGAGGCTCATCAGTTCTAGGAGGACCCATATGGGGGGCTCTTCCCTGTGGTTACATTTAGAGGCACTTGAACTGAAGAATTTGTATGGTTCTTTAAGGATATCGTTTTTTCCATTGTTTCCCTGGATCACAAAAGAGGACAATGATACTTGGGCCAGTGTTTCCCCAGGGAAAGGGGAGTTTTCAGGTTCCCTGCCCCACCCAAGGAAGGGTGGAGCTGAGCTGGAGAAGACTGGGTAAGGGGAAGAGAGAGAGAAGATTGGAGGAGGCATGTAGAACAGAATCGTGTGAAGAAATTGCACTTGGTTCTCAGCATTGGACTTAACAGCCAGGGACCTGGGGGACATGGAAGGACACACCTGAACGAGATGTGGGGCTGACAGTGGCAGCCTTTATCTTGAGTTGGGTTTGATTTTATTCTCTTGCTTCCAAACTTGCCTAGCCCTTTCTGCCCCTCTGCTATGGGTCCACAAGAGAAGGTGCCTAAGATTTATAGCAAGATTTTGTGCCTGAGCAGTCCTGCCTTGGGCCAACCCTGTTGGTCTGGGCAATTACCCACAAGGGGATGGGTAACTTAGGGTGCTTGATTTGGAAGCTATATTCTTTTTCTTCTCTCTGTTGCTCACTAATTGCATTAAAGTTACTTTTTATGGACAGCCTTGCACACTAGAATATGTTTTGTCTTGAGGAGGTAGATGGCAGAACCTATTTTGAGCAAGCAGGTTTGGGGTCTCAGGGTGCCCTCCTTACCCTGTAATATTTTGACAATGAACCCTTACAAGGGTGTAATGTGTGGATAGGGGTGGAGCGTGGAGCGTGGGGAGCAGGTATTTTAGGTTTCTGGCCTGGAAACGGTTGCAGCTGTAAGGTCAGCAGTTTAGCAGATGCTGGTTTATGATTTTGCTCCAGGGTCCTCTCAAAGTGCTCAGCTTGAGCTCAGTCAGACCCATGACCTCCTAACCTATTTTCTGCCTTTTTTTGTCAACCACTAATCTCAAGAGATAACCATTTACAAAGAGGAGCTAAAGAAGGTTCGATGGCCTTTCTTAGTATATAGGACTCAGAATGCTAAAGGAAGAAGACTTCCAAACAGGCTTTCATCTAATCACCTTCCTTTATTGGCATGTTTAAATAATAGACCAATAAGTACACACAGGGAAAACCTTAGGAATACCTTGTAAAAGATAATTTGATATTCTGTGAGCTCTTTCTGGTCCAGGTTCTCAAATATGGTCCTCTGGGTTTGCAGTTTAACTTCCCATATCCTTTATGGTCTTTACTAGGGCTTCCCAACTTGTCCACATGCTGATAGGTCAGCAGTCTGGTGTCCTCAGCCCCTACATTGACTATATTCTTAAATGACTTCTGGAGACTCTCTTGGGCTTGGGAGATTCTTTAATTATGACCCTTAATTTTGATCTTTGTCCAAGGGAGTGAAGGATGACTGAGAAGGTTCATCTGCAACCTTGTGTAGCTTGATTCGAAAATATAAGTGACCTAAAATGGAAAGGCAATTCAGAGACTTGGCAAACATGAACTCTGTAAAGAAGCAAAGAAGGCAACAGTAGAAGTCACATCAGGCTTTATTTAACTTATAATGAATCTTTTAATGAAGCTATTTTAGACTTTTCAAACATTTTAGAAGCTTCTGTGTACCTATTAAAATAGGTATCCTATTTGTTCAGTTTGGAAACCCTTATTTTCTAGTGCACTTCTTAGATGAATGATCTTGTCTAATTGAAACATTCCCCATAATGGCCATTGTAATTAGATTGTTTTGGTAAGATGTTACCCTTTTGCAAGATATCTACAGCTTCTGGTGCTATAGTTGTCAGACATAAAGTAAGCAGGTTAACTGGGAGGCAGGGTACTTGAATTCTCTGGAATTTAAAGATCTTTTATTAATTTATTAGTGAAGTACTCTTGTTTTACATCTTTTCCAATATGGTGACAATATAGTATTTCTCACCTAAGGTGTGGTTATTGTAGCTCTCCCACTATCAAAGCACCCCATTAATTCTCCAACAAGGTCCATTGTGCTCTTGCTACCTCCACCCCCATTCTCCTCCTTGTCCCTCTCCCCGCTTCTCCCCTGGCTTCTTGGATGCCTCACATCTATGATCCGTTTTCAAGGATTAGTTTTATATTTTGTCTTTGTTTTACCGTTTGTTTGGTTTATCTGTGTTCCACATGTAAGTGATCCCAGCCCGTATTTATCTTTCTCCTTCTGGCTGATTTCATTTAGCTTATTCCAGCACCATCCATGTTGCCAAAGCAATTTACACAATCAGTGTAATCCCAATGAAAATTTCAGTGGCATTCTTCAAAGAAATGAAAAAAAATATTTCTGAAATTCATATACAAATACAGAAAACCCTGAATAACCAAAGCTCTCCTAACTAAAAAGGGGGAAAACTGTGATGTTACACTTCTGGACTTCAAACTATACCATCAAGCCACAATAACTAAAGCAACATGGTACTGGAATAAAAGCTGACCACTGGTATAGAATAGAGAATCCAGAAATTCCCATCTCTTAAAGCTGGCCCTTTTGTATCTTACTACCCCATCAATAATCAATTACATGACCTGGCCAAAGACCACTGTGCATCTGTAACAGTTCTACTGTGGAACCTGGAACTAGGCGTTGTGGCCTGATTCCAAATCAGTTAGGATTGCAGCTGCTGCAGCAGTTCTTAACTTGGAATCTAGGGACAAAATCAAAGGCTGGGATTTCTAAACAAATGGGGGCTTGTAGTATGAAAAGCTAGAGACTTAGTTCTGGGCAAAACCATCTGCCAGCTCAGTTGGGCTCCAGACTAAACTGTACCAGCTCAAACTGACCGGCCCTGTATTGGGAAAATACTTCAATTGAGAACTTGGGTGCAAGAGAACAGAACTCAGAAACAGAGCGGGAATTTATTTCCTCTTCCTTTGGGGAATGGGAAGGATTATTGTATGAGTGTTGACAAAAAATTCAATGATGACTGGGGGGGAGTTTAACTACATTTAGATTAGGTGTTAAGCCTTCGTAGGCTTAGCACAAATGACTCCATTCTGGGTTTGTTTCTTTTTAATATTAATATTTTAGTTGTCAGTTTTACGTATTTAAATTGACTAATATTTTTAAGTATGTTTTATTTTCATTTCAATTGTGAATGCAAACAAAAAAATACCTTGATATTTTCCAAAAGTATTTATGATAATAAGGGAAGCTTCTTGGTTTTCATAATTATTTTGTATCTCAGCATCTAACTAAATTACTTATTGTAGTTAGATACTCTGGTTTCTTTTCATATCAGATCAATCTTTCACCTTTTACTTATGGATAATAGTTGATTGTAACATCTACAAGTAAAGATAATTGTGTATTTTAATATACAGAATTTTACCTCATTTCTAAAAATAGTTCTGCTTTATGCAGGATTTTCAAGTCAATGGGAATAATTGATAGCTTTCTTTTTGATTTTTTTTTTCATGGAAATACATCTAAACACAAAGTTAGCCGTTGAAATACATTATTCGTCATACTCATAATTCCCTTAGATTTTGTCACTTTTTTTTTAAAAGATTTATTTATTTACGCATACAGAGCTGGGGTACAGTCCAGAGGTCTAGCAGCAGTGAGAGAATTCACCAGAGACAGAGTAGGGAGCAGAACAAGCAGATCAATGAAGTACACTGCTTAGGGGAGCAGCAGGTGGGTCAGGAGAGTTCTGCTGGGCCATGTGGGTCACCTCTGGGGTGGGGATTGAACTCATGCTGAAGTGACTTTAGCTTTTTAGTGCTGTTCTTTTAACCAGCTGCACCACCAAGTAAGGTCCCTGATTTTGTCACTTATTTTTAATGTGAAATAGATTTTGAATTTTAATTAAGGAACTTGGGACAGATGATGCTGATGATTTTTTTCCATTGAATCATCCCTGTATCCCCTAAGCACATTTTAAACCCATGCATGATCTTATTGTATAGAATAACACTAAGTGCATTTTGCTCATTTTTATTGCAGGTTTTTCTCCATAGATATAAATGGGTTTGACACTAATCTGAATTTCATTTTCGTACATTAACAAATTTTGGCATGAGCTTTATACTATTTCAGTATTAGTCATCTATGACCTCCTTCTTAGTCATACTTTACCTTCTCTTTTTCTTGATATTTACTGGGGACTTACTTGGTATTAATTAACTACAAAATAAAGCTCTGGTTCATTCATAAACTTACCTATTTGATTTTTTAAATTCTGTTCTACATTTATTATATATTGCTGTTTCCCATGGATCTGCTTCTGGAAAATTCTTACTATTGAAATTTAGCTCAAACTTCCCATCACTGTAGACTCTTTTTAGTTTCCAGTAATTACACAATCTTCTTGCTCAAATGTAGGCTTACTGCATTTTATAAAACTACTTCTGGGTATAACGGCAAATCAAAAATTCAGTGGTATATGAAGAGGGAAAGTCCCTATCATTTCTTTGTTTCTTCTTTTTGAGTACTAAGTCACAGAAACCAAGATGTGCTTACGGGGCATTATTTTGGTGTCATCTTTTAGGGGACTTTGTTTTCTGTTTGCAGATATTGCTGTGGTGGAGATGAGTGATGCCTTCCGACAACCATCCTTGTTCTACCACCTTGGAGTGAGAGAGAGCTTCAGTATGGCCAACAACATCATCCTCTACTGTGATACTAATTCTGACTCACTGCAGTCACTGAAGGTACATCATGTGTCTTCTACATATTTAATTTAGGCACCGAGTTTTAGGGTGTCCTCCAAAGAAAATTAAGTAGTTTATATTTTTGAAATGATGTTTTTGCCAATCTGATAATTATACAATTGCTAGTTAGTTTGCAGGTTTTATTTAGAATTCAGTATAGAAATGTGAAGAAAATAACTGTTGAGTTGTGAGTGCTAGTTAGAGCTGCAGCTGTTGAAACTGTGTTCCTGGGAAGACATCAGCTCACACCTGAAAAAGAGGAACTTGCATAAAGTATAGGGAAGCTTCCCCCGGGTCACCATTGGGGGTTTCACTGGCACACCTGTCCCCAACTAGCAATATGCTTCTTGCTAAAAGTACTCTGAGTTTGTACTTTCTTTCCCTCAATATCATCAGAAAACTGCCAAATTTCCTGGGACATGATTTCAATTAAGATAGGAGAGGGGAAATAAAAACTTACTCTATTTGTCTACAAAATGCAGGGTGTCCAGATGTCATTCTCTTCATAATAGGAACTTAATGATCATGAAGGTATTTCCTCTATCCTGCATTGTAGGGAAAAAGGCTCCCTATAATGCTTTTGCGAGGTCTAGTCATTTTACACTACCTGATTCTTTGAAAAGCATCTCAGTTTAGTGAGATGCATGCTGAGCCTGGTATCATTCATTTTCTTTGTGAAGCTTCAGCTGGTTCCATGTGGCTTTTTCTCATCTATTTCTTCCAGTACCCAAATCAAAGCCAACGGGATGCAGAGTGCTAAAGCCAGAGCTGTGTATCTAATGGCTCAGTAATTGTTATATGAAGATCTCTAACCCAAAATCATGCAAAAAATTTTTTTATTTTTATCGGAACTTCCAGAGCTTAGTAACTTTCTCTGAAAAACCTGCAGTTTCATTTAGTAAGTTCATTTACTGTATGCCAGGCATCGTGCTGGGCATCCCTAGGGTCGTCCTTTCCGAATACTGTGTAATAATGAGAAGAGATTTGCCCCAGCCTCAGTTCATTTTTTTCACTTGAAGCAATTTTCTAAGAAACGCCTACTTAATTTTACCCCTTTAACTAATAAATACATAATAAAGTTTCATGATGGTGTACTTTTAACTAAGCTTTTTGATTTTCTAGGATTTACAACATATATTAACCATTGGTGGAGTAAAATTATTTTTTGTTCTCTTCATTTTTCTTTGGTTAAATTTATTTTAAACTGTGTTATACATCTTTCCCTCTATCCTATTTTTCTTCTTGCCTTGCTGGCCTCTGAAGATTTAATTTTATGACTATTCCTTCTTAAGAATTAAAGTTACATTTGAGAGAAAAGTAATGAGAACTTTATATGGGAGAAATAAACTGATATTTAGTTGCTTCCAACTAATCATAGTGTAAAAGTAATTAGTATCTAAATAGTGTTCTTTTAAAAGACTAGTCTCTCTAAGCTTCAGGCATTTATCTTGTACGTAATAGCTGCTTGTCATTGAGCAGTTAATATGTGCTAAAGTACTAAGTGCATTTACCCACATACATTATTTAATACTTAAAGTTTCCCTGTTAGATAGGTAGATGTTCTATCGCATTTTTAGAATTGCAAACTGAGAGCTAACATCCTTTTTCCCCCCTGATTCCTTATTTCGTTCCTCTACATACCTCCTATAAATGAAACCATTCAATATTTTTCTTTTTCCTTCTGGTTTATGTCACTGAGCATGATCCCTTCCAGCTCCATGCTGCAAAGGGCATGAGTTTATCTCTTTTGAGTATAGAGTAGTATTCCAATGTGTAAATAAGTCACATCTTCTTGATCCAGTCCTCTATTTTTGGGCATTTGAGTTGCTTCCATAGCTTACCTATTGTACATTATGCTACAATAGACATAGGGGTGCAGGTGTCCTTATATATATATATTTTACATTAGTTTTCATTTTGTACATTTTTTTCATCTCAGTTGTAATCCCCATGAGTTTCCCACCACCATTTTACCTGTGTGCTGCCATCACTATAATAAAGTAAAAATCAGAATATAAGGCAACTATAGATCAGAGACATTCTGTAGGGGAGGAGTGTCGGAGACCATCTCCAACCTTTGGGGTGTCTCGAGGCAGCACAGGCAGGACCCTAAGATGGGAAGGCGTTGGAGAGCGGATATTCCAAAAAGGGGGAGAGGGGAACGGATGTGAGGAAGACACGGGAGTCAGGATAGGGTGCTTTTCCTTCAGCAGGTCTTTATTTATACTGTGTAGCAAGTAGTTAATTGTAATAATGCATAGGGTAAGTTATTGAGATATCTCCATAAAGCATTCTCAAGGATAAGGGAAAAGACATTCTTCTGCTTACAATTTTATGGTATGCTAAATTATACGTTTTTGTGACACTTATCATATATACAGTTGTCTACTTATCATTAAAGGAAGAGGGGTCTGGAAAAGGGTGAGCTTGTTAGCAAAAGGTTGTTAGGGGTCTTGGGGTAGTAATAAATTGTGTTAGCAGTGTTATCAGTGATTGTCCAAAGAAAAGCTAATGGCTAATTTCAGGCTAGCAGAGAGTAGTTAGTGCTTGTTTTAAAAAGGAGTAAATTAAGAGAAAGTTATACAGTTGTATATCAAAAAACACCTGTGTAGTCAAGGTTAAAATTTGTCCATTATGCCCTGGGAGCCTTATCTAAAGTTTATTTTTATTCAAAGAAACCAAGGAAGCTTCCCAGGAGTTTTTTATGTCCTGGGGTCTTATTTCTCCTGGGGCTTGGCTTTTGTCTCAGGAGACAGAGGAATTTCTCCTCCTGGGGCAGCTTACCTGAACCAGCAGCTGCCTGTGTGGCTAAGACAATCCAGTTGTAAACTGAATGTTGCTCAGAATATTTTGATATTATGTTTATACAAAAAAGGGAGGTCATAACATAAGTTAGCAGTGGACAGTCTGATTTTTCAGAGTTTATCCCGATCCACCCGGAATCTTCAGACGATGGACGTTGCATAGCTTGTGTCAGAGGAGGAGAGAGAAGGACCAGGACAGGAGTGGGAAGAGCACAAGGTGTTAGAGTGATGGTGCATGGGTGAATTGGTGGTGGAAATTTCACAGGCATATCATACATGTACAAAAATAAATGGTGATGTAATAAATTGCCTAAGGTGACTGAGCTAGACCAGGTCTGCCTGACTCTTAACCATTACATTGTGCACTTCTGTCTCCTTAGAAGCTTATCAGACATTGCTGCTTGGTATGTCCATTCAGAAAAACCCACCGACTATATCTCTAGAGTAAATGTATGCAACACCCACTCATCTTTCTCTTCTTTCTTCCATTAACATAAGATCTTGTCAGGTTTTTTCCTAGTTAGATAGGTATCTGATTGCAGAGGACAGAGGTCTCAGGGATAGAAAGTATATTTTGCAGTCTGACAATATCCTCTGAACCCTCCAGTCTTCCATAGCTATGAGAAAATGGTGCGTGCACACATGTGCGTGTACGTGTGTGAGTTTTTAATTTTCTTTCTGTTGTAGTTAACTATAACTGTTATCCCTGCCACCTACCAAAAGAGAGAAAACTGCTGTGAAATGAGACATAACGAGATATTTATAAATATTTATAAATAGCATATACTTTTTAGGGATCAACCAGATAAAAATGAAGCATCTCTGTTTCCACAGGGCAAAGACAGATGAGAATGCTATTCTTGTCAAATATCTAGCTTCATTTTGGTTTATTCTTTGTACATCTAGGATGTACAGCTGCACTTGTTTTATCTTCATCTAGAGCTCATTGTTGAAGAGAGCGATTTCTCATTGGCAGCAATTTCTCAAAGAAATCATAGGGGGAAAATTTGTAACTTCAAACTGTTGAAAAAACAATGATAGACACTTTGAAAGTACTGAAAATTTATGGCTGAACTTCCATATGAAAGCATATTCAGAATCTAATCAATTCATGTACTTTCATTAAGATTCATATTTTTTAAAATCGCAAGTATTCTTGTAAGAATTAAATGTTTAATTACAATTTTTTTATTTTTTGCAAAAGTCAAGTTTTTAGTTGACTTCACTGAATATCTTTTATTTTATTAAATAATACACATCCAGAACTTTAATGCCTTTGTTCCAACTGTCTTAGGTAGCAATGAGCTCTTTCAGTGATTCAGCCCCACCAACCCTGACAGATTCCTAGACAACAGCAAAAACAAACTTCAGCTGTTTGAACTGTTTGTGCAGCCTATGATAAGAGCTTCTTATAGATTTTCTAAATATATTTTACTTAATTTTATTTTTTGCAGTCATATTTGGATTTAAAAATTTTAAAATGGCACTAACACTGGTTTACAACACTGTTATATGATTTAGGGGAATAGGTTCACCCTTCCTCAGATGTCACCACACCACACCCACCACTGGGGCACCCATGGTCTTTTACCTTAACCTATTGGGCCTCTTCTCCTTGTTGTTCTCACCCCCACTTTTCCTCCCCCTCTAAAAGATTCAGTTCTGTAGTCATATTACTAGGGGTTGTTTTGGTTTGATTTCTTTCAGTTTGTTTTGTTTCTCTATATCTATATATGAGCAAAATTATCTGATATTTGTCTTTCTCCATCCGACTTACTTTAGTCAGCATAATCCCCCCCAGTTCCATTCAAGTTGTCGCAAGTGACAAGAGTTCATCTCTTTTTCATTATAGCTCTATGTGTGTGAGTGAGAGACAGACAGATAGACACAGATAGAGACAGACATCTTCACTCCTCTGTTTTTGGACACTTGGTAGTTATAACTTGGCTATTGTAAATGGTGCTGCAGTGAACTTAGGGAGTGCAAATGTCCCTTTGAATTAGTGGTTTTGGGTAAGGTTCTAGAATTGGAATTGCTGGGTCATATGACATTTATTTTTAATATTTTGAGAAACATCCTTGCTAACACTGTTTTCTATAGGGGCTGGACCAGTCTGCAGTCCCACCAATAATGAATGAGGGCTCTTTCTCCACACCCTGACCAACATTTGTAACTTCTATTTTCTGTATTATTTTTTAAATAAGAGCATTATATGGGAGTGAGATGATATTTTATTATGGCTTTGATTTATAATTCCCTGAAGTGATACTGGACATTTTTTCATGTGACACTTAGCCATCTGTGTATCTTCTTTGGTGGAGTATTTATTTAGCTCTTCTGCCCATTATTTGAGTGGGTTATTTTTTTCCCCTTGAATTGTGTCAATTCTTTATAGATCTTGGATATTAGCCTCTGTTGGGTATATGATGTGCAGATATTTTCTCCCATTCAGTAGTGTTTTTTTGTTTTAATGATAGTTTCTTCTGTGGTGTAGAAGATTTTCAGTTTGATGTAGTGCTCAGTGTTTATTTCTACTTTTTTCTTGCTGTTGGAGTCAAGTCCCCCAAAATATCCCTGAAACCAACAGCATCGGATGCTTTGCATTTTTTCCTATATATTTTGTGATTTCTGGCTTTACATCCAAGACTGTGTTTAATCCATTTTGAGTTTGGCAGGAGAAAATGGTTTAGCTTCATTCTTCTGCACGTGTCTGCTTAGTTTTCTTGGTACCATTTGTTGAAGAGACTTCTCTTTCTGCATTGCATATGCTTATCTCCTTTGTCATAGATAACAATGAGTATTTGCTGGATAATTTTTAGCACTTTTAAGTAGCATCTAACCTAGCTAGTGTTACAAAGCACACATACAGCAAATGTTTGGGAGAAGTTGTGATTTCAAAATATGATTTTATAGAGCAGTCTAACAACTTATGAACCTGAAACACTGGTCCTGCCCCTTTTAACAATGCTGGTTCTGGACATTCCTGCAAGTATCTTGCCTATTTGATTGCCAACCACTGATTCATAAAGGTGCCCTCCATGATCCAGCAGAGCTGTCATATACACTTACTATTTCATGAAAGTTTTCTTTTTGTTGGGAAAGCAGACAGTCTTGTTCCTTGTTTTACTTATTTCAGAAATGATCTAGCTGAGCTGTAATCATTCTTTATAAAATTGGGGAAAGAAAGAGGTAATTTCAGGGGAAGCAGATAAAATTCATGTGAGCCCTGCTTTATGAACATTTTCTTTGTTTTGAATTGGCAAACTAGATGAAAGATTTATTTAGAGTCACTGACTTTTCAGTAGTAGAATTCCTGAAGTGTTGGAAAGGGCTTGATACTGGAGAGTCCAGTTTTTTTAATGTCAGGGAATTATCTGTACCATTGCCGTCCCTTATTGCCTCTTCTTCCATTCTCCCTCCCCCCACAAACACACATCTTAGAATTTTATCAAAGGGAGAGAGAAATCTAGGCTCCACTGTGAGTGGAAACTCATGACAGCACAGTTTGCCACTAGATAGTTCCTTCATTTGTAGAGATACTCATTGTAGGCCAATGAGATTTTATAACTGAAAGCGCCAGGGACACCTCTGCACAAGGAGAATAAGAATGTGAAAGCCCCTTGACTGTCATCCAGTGAGGCAAGAATTGATGAATTCTAGTCCCTTTTGTGCCTTATCAATAAATGCTACTTTCTATGGAAGTTGGGTTTTATAACACTCCAGCTTATGCTATTTGGATCCTTTTAAATGCATCCTTGAAATTATTTCTGAAATGTGTATGTAAAATGTAATTTACTATACAGAAATTCATGAGACCTGTAACATCTCAATAACAGGTTTTTTAAAGAAATGCATGTACTTGAATAATATGTTATAATTAGGTGTTGCTGAAAGAAACAGCTGGTGACAAAAGAGAGGAAGGTAATTGTAATAATGGCAACACATTTAAGGCGTTGGCATTAAGGAGCTGTTTCAAATGCTGAATGTAAAAATGTCGCTCATCAGCATCTTAGCTCAATTTAAAGACATCTATTTACAGTAGTGTTACTTATATTTCAGTGTGAAACAAAATTCACAGGGGATCAGAGTGTAGAATTCTACTAGGATTACTTTCCATGTTTATACCTTATTTTTGGGGATAGTTTTAATTGACAGTTACTCTGTCTCACCTTGGTCACAAACCTGGGTACAAAATGTTCCTAGGTCTGGTAATATAGAAATTGAGCTAAAGGTTTTGCCTTGGCAATATTGATACTGGTGTTGTATATGGCTTTCATAAACATTTCACTTGGTCTTTAAAAACAAACTAATGATAGGTAAAGAAACAAAGCAAATGAACAAACAAAACAAAACAAAATTTCAAACTATAAGAACAAAATGATGGTTACCAGAAGGGAAAGGGAAAGCAGGGAGTGTAAATTGGCCAGTGAAAGCCAATGGGTGGAAGCTGGAGTTCTGGTGAGAAACATAAATGTAGTATGTAAAGGCATTGCTCTGAAAAGCTGTACATGTGAAATCTGTATAATGATGTAAACCAGTGTTTTAATATATAGATTGGGCATACAGACTTTGCAGATAAAAAAAAAAAAACAAAGAGTAGTAACTTAGAGACATATAGTAAGTATCAGGGCAGGGCAAAGTCTGTTATCGGGGATATTTTCCTCTAAGTCTGGCTATGGACTTCTTATGCCCTGTAAAAATAGGACTTTCCAGGTTTTGTTAGTTTATTGAGCTTGTTTTTTTTTTTAATTTTTTTTATTTGAGCTTCAATGTAAGCGTAACATGTAACAACTGTACTTATTTTCCTGGCTATCAAAATGGCCAGATGGGCACCTCAGTTCTTCATGAGTCTGTTCACCTTTATTTTAGCAGCAAACAAAAGGGTAAGGTGAGTCCCATCTTCTCAGTGAGGCCTAGTGTGTTCAGTCTGATTGTTCCTTGTTTAAAGATGTACTTAGGTAAGAGGATGCCCTGGAAATATAGATATATCCCCCTCTGTCTCTCTCTCTCTTTTTTTTCCCTGACTGTGGTGGAAAGCATGCCAGATTTCCCTTCAACAAAAAGAAGAATCTGAAAGGAAGATCCAGAGGTCACTATCCAGGGCCATGTTTTCTCTCTGGCCGAGAAGTTTCACCCAGCTCTTTGCTTTCCTTTCAGGAAAGTGAGATTATGGTGACAGGTTCTGCTGAATCAGTTTGACTTGACAGTCCCACACCAGCCGTTCCTACGTCCTTAAAATGACCTTCAAAGTTTATTTTCCCAAATAGTTACCAAAGGTTGCCTTTGTCTTGTAATGAGATTTACCTAGACTAGATTCTCTTGTCTTGTGTCTCTGTTTGGCTAGCAAAGTGTTCCGTAAAGTGTGTGTGTTGGGGGGAGGGACATTTTTTGGTTTCTGGTACAGGCTAAGGGGTGCATTGACCAGAAGCCCCCTAAAACTTCAAGTAAGAGCATTGCTGTTCTGGGGTAATGCATTTTCAGGAACATTTTTTCACTGGTAGGAACTAGAGTTTAGCTGATGCCATAGTTTTATCTCTAATTACTTTAGATGAGAAATTTCTATGAAGTGAAATGAAATATAGCAGTTGCACTTTAAATTTATTCTTCTTTTATTTTTCCTTCAGTGGGTTTAATATAAACTAAGCATTCACTATTCTCCCGCAGTAGTTAGATCCATGTTTGTACTGAGTTAAAATTCATAAATAAGTACCTTTTTTTTTTAAAAAAAAGATGATTTTTTATTTAAGGTCACATTATAAACTAGGAATAAATTTTGCCTTCTTCAAGGAAACAACTTGTATTCATTTAACTTTTACAAGTATAAGCAATTCTTAGACTTCAGTAGATTTCTATAGGGGTGATTATAATATAGTTCTATAGTGTATTATAATGCACTTATTACCTGAGATGAAAGCAAAAAAGATCTGTAAAGGGCTTATCACTATAATAAACAACTTGGGAAGCTGTAAGACTTGGCTGTAAACCATCAGGAACTGTGGTTATTTCTATGGCAGGAGCAGAGGAGAGCCTCTAGCTCACTCAGCTCTTCGCTCTCTTCCCTACCATTTCCAATTTTATACTTGATGTCCCCAAAAAAGAGAATGGTAGAATAGCTCCTGTCCTGGTTACCTCTCCCTCCTGTGCATAAGACCATAAACCACAAGTAAAAGTTAAGCTTCAGAGCTGTGAGAGAGCAGGGATCACTCAGTCCGGCAGTCTTGGTGTGTGGCATTAGAGGTGAAAAGACACACAGCTACGGGGGAGCAAAGCCTCAAACTCCATATTGCATGTACTCGCTTTTCCTCATTGGTTCATGCTTTTGTTGAGTACATGCAATTTGCCAGCAACCAATGGAGATGCAAATATGAGTAAAAGCTGGCCCATGCATCCAAGGAGCTAATCGTGTTGAATGGAAGAATCGCACGCACAGACGTGGGCAGAGTAGTACACTGAGTCCTGTCACGCAGGTTCGTATCAGGGTCACTGGTGGCAAGATAAGGATCTGCTCTACTGATGGGAGGGTCGGGGTCACGCAAATCAGTCCAGACCATCTTCATAGAGAACAGATTTCTTAGGCTGTGCACAGACGATGCTAATGGGTAAGATAAAGAGAAGATATTTTTCTTGTTACAATTTTTTTCTATTTCTTTCTAACCATTTCTATCAAAGAGAGCAGCATCTGAAAGGGTATGATGTGCTACTATAAGTCAATATTAGAAAATCCTGCATACCATGATCTTCATGGTAATCCAATATTTTCTATTGTTTTCTTCATAAGCCTGAACCTGGGTGTGTGTGTGTGTGTGTGTGTGTGTATTGCACTCCCTACCTTCACAATGTCACTCATCTGTCTCTTGATTTTGATTTTTCTGGGTATCACTAACCCAGGCTCTTATTTAGCTGTCCTAATACTTTTGCTATAGTTATCTAAATCTTTTTCTTCATCCAATACTACCATCTAATTAGTATTTATAAAATTTTAACAAGGTTTTCTTTTATTTGTCTTTTTTAAAAAAAAGATTTATTTATGTATGCACAACTGGGATATAGGCCAGAGGTCCTTGGACAGTGAGAAGATTCACCAGAGACAGATTGGGGAGCAGAACAGGTTGACAGATGAAGTACACTACTGAGGGGAGCAGCAGGCAGGTCAGGAGAGGTCTGCCATGCCATGTGGATCGCCTCTGGGGTGAGGATGGCGCTCATGCTGAAGTTGCTTTTAGCTACTTAGTGCTGGTGCTTTAACCTGCTGTGCCACCAGGGAGGGCCCTATTTGTCTTTTTAGTGAGTGCACTAAAAACATTTTTGCATACAAAAGAATATATTCAGTGAAATGTCATTCTTCCATCCTTGTGCCCTGCTCATCCAGCTCCCTTCTTCCATGGCAACCGGTATTACTTGTTTATATTGTATCGTTCCAGAGAGACTTTCTGAATGTACACATTAGAATTTTCGTTTTCTTACTGTTATACAGAAAATGGAAGATAAAAGCCATCCTGTCCTTTGCTCAATTTCGCTGAGCAGTATAGACTGGGGAATCTTTACATTGTCACCCGTGTACTTCTTCACTCTCAGCTTGGCTGCACTGACCCCTGTGTAAGGAGGTGTGTAGGCTAGTCAACTGTGTCTAGTTGACAGACGTGTGTGTTGTTCAGAATCTGTGTCTAATGAATGTGTACTGACACTTCTTTATATAATTGCTTACCTTTTAAAAACACTTCAGATGTTCACAAAGGAAATTCTGTATTTTGGCATGCAAAATTTTCTTGAATCAGAGCCCAAAAAGCTATATAATTTTACTGTGGGTAAATAGCTAAATGAACTTTCTCTTTTTGCCCAATGATTAAATTAAAGTTCTTTTCAAAAAAAAAGAAAGAAAGAAAGAAAGAACAAGCTCTTTAATTCTGTCTTCTATACTTCCCAAATGAACGTCTTTAACTCCCACTGATAAAGTTGTTTTCTAAATGGCCTTTTGCTGTTTATAGTCTCTCAGCCTAAGTCCCCACCTCCCAGCTTTGACTTTGGAATTTATGTCTGTTCTGGATTCATCCTGACTTCTACTTTCTCTCTTTATCTTTGTACATTTTCTCAATTTTTAGTGGTATCTTTCACTTAAAAACTGGAGCCCTTTCTGAAACACCACTCTGTTGACATAGCAGGTGTGTGCATGAAAATTCTGTCTTTTTCTTTTTAAATGTGTGGATGCCCTTTTTTTCCCCATCAGCAAGGTTATTACTTATGGAAGGATCTCTTTTAGTGTTTTATATATTAAAACATTATTTTAAACATTATTTTTAATAATGTATTTCACATTATTTTTTAAATAATATATTCACATTATTTTTAATAATGTATTTCACAGCACTCAAAATTACCCAAAATAATCCCTTCCCTATACATACCTTTTTACTTATTTTCCTTAACTATTCATCCCCTCTGTCTGCATGGGTTGGTCCTGGGATGAATGATGACCTGACTTTGCATTTCTGATTCTTCCTTAACCTTTTCAGCTCCGGCTTCTCTTCTTAGGCAGATGGACCCAGCCTGAGGCTCCATGTGTGCCAACATTTCTTGTTTCCATGACAACATAACTGCCATCTATTCCAATAGATTGTGCCAGTTCTGTTTTCTAAGTTGAGGTTCCCTGACCCCAGTGACATCTTTGTGCCAGAAGCCTTTCTAGGTCATCTCTTCCAAGTCCCTAGTCATTGTAACATCTGGGACTAATAATGACAGTGGCTTTATCAAGAGCTTCCTGTACACCAGACATGATTTAGGTATGCTATTGCAGCATCTCACTGACTCCTCCAAGCTGATGGGGACACTGCCCGCAGTGTATTGACCACATTCCACTTCTTACTGTTCAATACATAAGTTATATTTATGACCCTTCATTGTCACATGTACCTGCTGTCGACGTGTGGGTTAAGTGGCCAGTACTTGTTGATTCCGAAGAGGCACATGCTGCTTGGTCTCTCATGGTGTACATGAGGTTGTACAGTCAGGCGTTGCTCAGTGGCAGGGTACACGCTGAAGGACATATTTTTGGGTGATTTTATTGTAAGAACGGCAGAAGATACTCTCCCAAGCCCAGATAGTGCAGCCTTCTGCATACCTAGCTCATACAGGGATCACCAGAGTGTAGCTGAGCTCACTGACCCCAAATATTGTTATGTGGCTGGTGACTTTTAAGTCGTTTTAACTTTTTTCTAAAAAGACAGAGGCCGAGAGGCAGTGCTGCACATATGTGTTCTGCAGAAAGGATTTTTAGGTTACTTAATTTCTGGATTTTACACACTTGTGCTATTTTCCTTAAACCATAAATGATACTTTTATGCCCCTTCGATCCTCCAGCAGACTGTAAACTCCTCATGCAGGACCTTATTCCACAAACCCTGAGCTTTCTAGTTGTTAACAAAATTATTAATATAAATTTTCCCACATAGATTGCTTCAGATCATTAGTTGGATTAATTAATTTTGTATTAACTTCTGCCTTCCTTTTTTCTTTTCTCATTTTTCAGGAAATCATTTGCCAGAAGAATACTGTGAGTATTTTACAGGAATTTTTAAATCTTTTTCATCCACTAATCAGGTATTTTAAAATCTACACAAATTAATTTTTGTATATGATTTTTCCTTGTTTAATATATCTAAAATATCAATATGACAATATGACTGGTATATCTAAGTATTAGTTTACAGTAGAATGTTATAAAACTGAGAATTTACATTAATATTTTTTTTCCTAGATATGTGAAATTGTTTTGGAAAAAAATTAATTTTATATCCTGTGTTGTGGAATTATGGCCCTAAAGCAATATCTGTACACACAGACACATGCATATGTGTACACATGTACATATATGTGAGCACAGATATTTCTGTATAAGCTCTATACACATACTTACACAGACACCTGCACACATATTTACACACATGTGTATATGTATATGCATATGCATGTTCTCCTGTCACCTACTCAGAGAGAATGATTTAAGTTTTTAGGCCGCCTTTGGGATAGCGACACAGAATTCTTACCCTCTACATAAAATTAAACAAAAGTTAAAAAGTAATCAAAATAAATTTTAAAAATGCATGAGGAAAAAGTATACAGTGGACTCAGCCTTCTTATGCCAGTGGAGATTTTATTTCTTTTTAATTTTTGAAAGTCAGAATTTAAAACTGTAAATGATGTATCCAAAAAGGAACACTTTTAACATTGGTGGGAATGTAAACTGGTTCAGCCCTATGGAAACCAGTTTGGTGATTTCTCAAAATATTAATAAAAGATCTACCATATGATCCAGCAATTCTACTTCTAGGAATCTACCTGAAGAATGTGAAACACTAATTCAAAAGGCTCTGTGCATTCCTATATTCATCACCATACCCAAGATATAGGAGCACCTTCAGCACCCAAGGATAAATGAGAGTGTATGAAGAAGAAATAGGAGATTTACATGATGAAAATACTGTTCACTATATTTACAAAAATGAATTATTGTCATTTGCAGCATCATGGCTGGAACTAGAATGGATTATGCTAAGAAGGGAAAGTCAGAAGGAGAAAGACAAATACTGGATGGCATTACTCATGTGGAGTATAGAGAAAAATAACTAAGGGTCAGACAAAACCAAACCAAAAACTTTAGAAATCTGGCTGCACAATGGAAGTTACTAGAGGGGAAGGAGGAGAGTAGAGGGCAAAGAGGGGAGACGGCTGGGCTATTATGCAGGACTGTGGGTGCTTTGGTAGAGGTGTGGTGTGGTAGCATACACCTGAAGGATGTGATTTTTACCTCTGATCATATACAGTGTTGTAAACCCATGCTACCTACAAAAAAGGCTAAGTTAAAAGTGTTACAGCAATTTCCCAAGGAAATCAGATGGCACTCAGAGAGGTAGAGAGAGAGAGATGTACTTATCAAACAGGCTAAGGACTTAGTGAGATCAGTCACAAAAGGCTGAGCCCAAAATTACAGGATAGGAATGTCAGGTTTTATACAGTTTGTGTGAGCAAACTTGTCATCACACCCATCATAGCATAAGCTTTATTGTTTGGGAGGTTGGTCAAGGGCCTTTGCTACTACTGTGGACAAGCATCACTGCAGGGACTTTCTGCTCCAGCAAACAGCAGAATCCAAGCAACAAACTCCCCCAAGCAGCAGGCCTGGGAAAGTAGCAGAATCTTAACAGACTTGGGAAACTTCTTGCTTTAAAAGTATCTCTGCAACTTAGAGTGGAAATCACATAGTACATAAAAATCTGTGCATCATTGGATAAGTGTAAAAGGAGAATTGGTAGCTTTTCCATAGATCAGATATGTTATAAACCTGGTATTGAGATTTCACCAAGTGAGAGACTGATTGCAGTACATATAACATTGCCATTGTGAACTCTTATTCTTCACATCTCAGCAGGAAAAGAGCCGTTACAGCTTCATGCATCAGTTCAGCCTAACAGATAGGAAAACAGTGAAATTACAAATTAACAAAAGGCATGATGGTCACTGCCTATTTAGCAGTGTATTGAGTAGTCATGGAAGGTCTTTCAGGGCAGGTAGCAGTTACCTGAGACCTAAATGGCATGTAAGAGCCCAAAGGTGGTTTGGACTTCTGCATGGTTCATGAAAGCACTGAATAATGCATGTTATAAACAAATTACCCATTGATGTGAATAATGTGTCCTTAATAAAAGGAGGGTATTGGAGGGTATGTTACACCTTTATGTAATTTTCTAAAGTAAAACACATAATCAGCGTGATCAAAAAAAATTACAGTGAAGATAATTAGATTAAAACTAGATTTTTTTGAGCCTTGGGTTTTATAGCCATGAAATCAAACATAGGTTAAAAAAAGATGAATGTTGTTCATTTGTGACCATACATCTTCATGTTTTGAAATTTAGAGAGATGTGGTCTTCCTCTTTTTAGAAGCAGGTTTAAGTATTTTAGAATTAGTCCGTTGTTAGTAAAAGGCCGTCGTTGCACCTGAGGTGCTATTGTTGATCAGACACTGGTTGCTTTTATTTGCTTTGGGTTGTCAGTTATTTCAAACGATGGGTTGGTAGCAATCTCTACACAGAAATTGCAGTAATAACATCTCTAAATTATATGTGAGTTAACTTGGGAAATAAATGTTCCCATGTTATTAGTTTTCATTTTCACAGAGTGCTTTGCTCAGCCTTTGGTATCACAACATCCTGCACCAGCTTGCTCCCTCTGCACCTCGGGTCTGGAGCACTCATGGGACCTATGCATCTTACCACCCCACAACCCCTTTGTTGGATATCAACAGTGTTGAAGTTATCTATATGTTGCATCAGAAAACATAGGGATGGAGACTCCCTCCATAAAGTGCAATGAGGCCAGGGACTTAGGAAAACCCTCTGTGTGCTTGATATTTTCAACAAGGATCCTCAAGCCTTTCCCGGACTTGAGGAATCTGTTTCTCTCTCCTGCTTGCACGATTCTCGTTTTTCTCTCTTTACCCCTCCCTTCTAAACACACTCCCACACATCTGATAGTTATCCAATCCTAAAATTAGTTTTACACACGTACATTATTCCCCAGTGCCCAGTATTTCAAAAATGTATTAAATTTAATGTCTTGTCCACAATACATGTGGTATTAAGGCTTCAGAGAGTATGGAAGTTACCCAGCAGCAGATGATAATATTCTGAAACTAGTAACACTTTTTTGGTTTATTGACTTTTTATCTGTTTGTTCTTATTTTGTAACTTAGATGTGAAGCTTTTCTTTCATAATTATGAGTTCTAGTGCTTATCTAAAACAAGACTTTGATTGTAATAGTCTTTTATAGCCCACTCATAGTTTAAACTCTAGAAGATTTGGAAAGCAACCTCTTTGGTGCCTTTGTCTTCCTTTTCTGCCTACAGAGTGATTTGGATGAAAGGAGTAAGTAGATGGGAATACTACTCAATCTTGGTAACATTTTAGCAGTATATGTTCATTTTCTTCCATCTTGGTTAGCTTTCTAATTATTGTTCCATGAACGAGAACTTCAGAACCTTAATGTATTTAACATAGAACATCACATCTCAGCCTCTGCACGTTCTTCTTATAATTTACTGGAATTTCTTCTTATAATTTTCTTATAATTTCTTATAATTTACTTAGCAGAACTGGAAGTCCAGTTTTTGCTTAATTACCTGACATACAATCTACTCAAAGGATGTGTTCATAAATAAGTAAGGGCGTTAGCTCTTCTCTTCTGTTGGCTCTGAGACAGTAACTTGGCTCTTCAGGGTCTGCAGAAGGGGACCTGAGGCAGAGGGTTGGGATGTCCCAGGTAGAGGCATTCCAGGGCCTGGTGATGATGGCACTCCGCTGGAGGAGCTGGAGTCCCAGGTGCAGCACACACCATCTCTGTGACCTTGACGCCTTACCTGTTTCCTCACGTATAAAAATGAGACAGTAACACCTTCCCTAGTTGGTTGTTGCAATCTGGTGATAATCGCTGCTTGGCACACGTAAGTGGTGAAGAGTTGTTTGCTCGCAGTAGTTTAATTCTAAAATTAGAGAAGAGATGTATGTTCTGCCGAATGCTGCTATGGCTAGGAACCAATCGTCTGGACTCCCTGTGTTCCCTAAACCCATAACTAGTAGATTTCCTTATAAATCTCGTTTCATTTTTCATCCCTTTGCTGGTCTGTATTTTGGTTTGAAACTCTTTTATGTGCCTATCAAATATTTTCAACTCTCTTTTACATATTTTCACATTGGTACTCCCACTCCCTGAAATCACAAGCTCTGCATTAGTGAACATTTTACCCTACCTACTCTAGAGCAAATCTCAACCCTTTGACATTCTTCTGATATTTCAGCAATCAGGTTCTGTTGACTCATTACCCGGCATATAACAAGTACACCTTGAATATAATACATCCATAAATTAAGTCGAGTTCTGCTGTCTGAGTTACTACTTTTGGTTAGTGATACTATAATAGGTTTTTTTTTGTTTTGTTTTGTTTTTTCAGAGATCTCCACTTAATACTGGCACCTCTGACTTCTTCCTTGCTCTCAAAATCTATAACCAGGTGGCAGGTCTAGAAGATTCTTTGAGACATGGAGCACATGTGTGCCCTATTCAGCTGCTCACCTGGCCATGCTTTGTAGCATCCTCCCTCCTTTCTTCTTGTTTCTTTCTCTTTTAGCCCATCCTGTTTTCTGTCCCTGTTGTCAAAATGCGTAGCTTTGATCGTGTTTTCTTTCCAGCTCTAAATCCTTCCATGAACTCTCACTGCTCAGCATATGTAGTTTAAAACCTTTAGTTTTGCATTCAGTTCCCTCTCTGAGCCCTACATGCCAGATAGACTTGCCTACTCAGGGTTCCCAATGCAATTCTCCCTTTTTCCCAGTTCTGCTTTTATTTACACTGTGACTCTCAGTGGCATGATTAGGTAAGGACAGAAGATCAGTGTACCTTGCTCATCATGAGTCAAGGGAGCATGGCTGAGGGCTGAGGATAGAGAGAGGCAGGGTTGGGGTAGCCAGCCTTTGGAGGCCACAGTGACTTGTTTTATCTTCACCCTAATGGGGCTTTAAGCAGCTGAGGAATGCATAGAGATGGTTAAAAGACCATGCTGATGGCTAGGTTGAGAATAGACAGGAGGGCACGAGTGGAATTGGGGAGACCAGCTCCAAGCAGTACAGTGACCTAGGCCAGATGTGTTGGTGGCATGAGATAAAGTGCTGGCAACTTGGGGGGAGATGGACATGCGTGGGGCTTATTTTGAAGGTGGAATAGATAGAATATTTTAGCTGAGGGAAGCCTCAAGGATCACTTCTGGGCCTCTAATTTTAGTAACTGGAGACTAATGAAGCCAGTGACAGAGAGAGCAGCCTGGAGGGGAGTACTTTATTCTGGAATCACTTGTAGCCTTGCCTCTCATGTGGGGTACAAAAATAATGTTTGCTCTTACTATGTTCATGTATTTATGGTATCTGAGTACATTTGGAGTTCTCTGAAGACTAAAGGCCATGTTTTAACTACCCTCTTTCCTACAGCTATATTATAGTGCCTTAGTCACTTAGCCACGAGAGATGGTGAATAGATGTTTGATTCATAGCAATTGTGCCGTACAGGTTTTTGTATCATGTGCATGTTGTGATTATTTGAAAAAAGCAATTAAAGAAATTGGAGAAAATTTCCATTTCATAGGTCATAAATGAGAAATGAGGTTTTTGTGAAAAGTTCCTTCATATTCATTATTACTTAAAATGACTCACAGAAGACTTGGGGTTATGCAGGTGGTTCACCATCTCCTGGGGCCTCCTCTCTCCACAGATGTGCACAGGAAATTACACCTTTGTTCCTTACATGGTGACTCCACATAACAAGGTCTACTGCTGTGACAGCAGCTTCATGAAGGGGTTGACAGAGCTCATGCAACCCAACTTTGAGCTGCTTCTTGGACCCATCTGCTTACCGCTTGTGGATCGTTTCATTCAACTTTTGAAGGTGGCACAAGCAAGTTCCAGGTAAAGTTTGACAAAAATGCCATGATGATAATGAAGTGTTATTCCACTTCACTTGCTTCTACATCTTCTCAAAGAACTAGGGGAAAATGTGTCTTGTTCTCTATGGATAAAATAGAAGCCACATAGTCCAGATGTTATCATTTTACCCATAGGATAATAACTTGAAATCAGCAAAACCAACACAAAAACCAGATTGCCAGTTGTATTCTAGTAATGATAGAGGTGAAAATCTATTTAAACTAAGAAACAGAATTGGAGTATATGTTCAGGGATTTCTAGTATAGAGTCAAGAATCCTGCAAAAATTGCTGGGAACTGGCCCTCCATGGTGGCTCAGCGTGTTAAAACACAGCACTAAGACGCTATAGCCACTTCAGCATGAGTTCTATCCCCACCCCGGGAAGGTGACCACATGGTGTGGCAGACCTCTCCTGACCCACCCACTGCTCCCCTCAGCAGTGTGCTTCATTGACCTGCCTGTTCTGCTCTCCACTCTATCTCTGGTGAATCCTCTCACCACCCCTGCACCTCTGGCCTGTACCTCAGTTCTGTATGCATAAATAAATAAATCTTAAAAAAAAATGCTGGGAACATTTTTATACCTCCGTTAAGAGCAGCCATTTATATTAATAAATGTTAATGTTGAGTAGAAAAGTAGAGATTACATTATGTTCAAATCATAGGTGTACCTACTTTATTTAGTCTTACAGCAATAAAAATAAAATAGAAAGTTTGGGCATTTTAAGTGGTATATTGGAGGTTCTGGGAAAATTCACTGTGTATATTTTAATTGTTTCTGAAGCAAGACAAAGTGTTAAAATAAATATGCTTTTCAAATTTCTTGAAGTGAGATATATGTGGCGTTCCTTCAATGCATCTTAATGAACTGAGTGCCACTGACGTTGCAAATGTCATTCATTTCCTTATAAAATCGTTGCCTTTCATTGAAATCCTTTCTACTGTTAACCTTTGAAATGTGTATTTTCTTATCAGCCAGTATTTTCGGGAATCTATACTCAATGATATCAGGAAAGCTCGTAATTTATACACTGGTAAAGAACTAGCAGCTGAATTGGCAAGGATTCGGCAGCGAGTCGATAATATTGAAGTCTTGACAGCTGATATTGTCATAAACCTGTTACTTTCCTACAGAGATATTCAGGTGAGAAGATGCTTAAAGTAAAATCTTTGTCATGAACCATGTTGGTGAGTAAGGGAGTGTTAACATCAATTTCAGTTAGCTAATGAACTGTTTGTGTTCCTACACACAGTTTTTTATTGACTGTCCTGTTTTCCATTCTGAGATTTTCATAAAAAGACTCATGTGATTTAATCATCAGTGATTATGAAAGATTTGTATGGTAATGTTCTAAACTTTTTTCTCCAAAAGAGCAAGAAAAATCTATACACGTAGCTAACCCATAGACAGTTCACTCTATTCTGTTAGCCTGAGGCACACCTATCAGTCAAAGAGAGAAGGCTTTGTTTTGGCATATAATTGAAATTTATAGAGCTTTCTGGACATCTCTTACCCTTGAAATTGATAGTGCTAGATCTGACTAGCCAGAAGCAAAAAATAAGGAGTCAATTCATAATAAGGGTAAGATATAGAATGTAAATGTAAAACACACTAACACACCCTATTATTTTGTTATCTTAAAATTTTTTAATGTGATAAAGAAGAATGACCTCATCTCTAAGTTGGGCAATGCTATTAAATTTTTACAGCTAAATTTAAATGATACCTGGCTTCTTATTCCCATACCCAGCCATTTAGGTCCATGTAAACCTTTATGTGGACAACAGAGATTGACATGTGTAGGGAGGTGTACCACCTAGGAGCCCAAGGACTAGAGTTGCTTTTACTCTTGTTGAAATGAAATCATTGTGTTGCTTAGAAATTCAATCAGTTGCTCTATGTGTTTGAAATTTTGGAAATCATTTTCCTGAAAGCAATTGTTAGGACACTTCATGCCAGAATCTGACTTCATGAAGAACTAAACACCTGTATTTGGGCACATTATCTTGTTAAATGGATTTTTTGTTTTTTGGGTTTTTTTTTTGGCCAGATATGGTGATTATGTCACTCATGCTTTTACTCTATATAATCAAAAAACACAATATTAAAGAAAAAAAACATTTCTTCCTGGTTCTAGGTTGTCCAGAGTATTTTGTGAATACCAGTTCTCTTTGTTAATGCCCTTCTCGGGTTCAGTTAACTGGTAGTCATTTTACTTAGAACTTTCTCCTAATGGTTTAATTCTGTCTTATTCCCTGATTCTTTGAAAGGACTATGATTCTATTGTGAAGCTGGTAGAGACTTTAGAAAAGTTGCCAACCTTTGACTTGGCCTCCCATCATCATGTGAAGTTCCATTATGCATTTGCACTGAATAGGTAAGAAGTTCCCTTCTATCATGCCCTAACAGATTAGTATTTAACCTCAGGTTCTTTCTAGGGTATGTTTTTGCAATAGCATGCAACTACTGTATTAGAATATAGCCTGAACTGATCTACAGTAGACACAAAATATAAAAAAGTAGCATTATGATTTTTTTTTTTTTTTGTCAGTAAAAAAGGCTGTCACTGTATTCTTAACACTTCAGTTTCTCTGGGAGAGTCGCTATTTGCTACTCATATACTTTAGATTTCTTAAATTATGTAAATGTGATCTTTAGGCAGATTTACTCAACACCAGATGATTGTTCACCCAAATATAAACTAGAGTAAGGGCAATTATGTCTCCAGGAACATATTCCTAAGCAGAGAATATTTTCACCAGAACAGCTCTGGATATAGTTATAACCAAAACTCTGGTGCTCACATTTCACATCACATGTCTGTGAATCCGCTAGGGCAGGGACTGACTTCCCCAGTCTTGTGTCCAGGCGTCTATGCACATTGCACATGACCTAATGCCATTTTATGCTTGTGTCACCTCAGAGCGTCACCTGTGCTGCCACCATGGAGGCATCTAAAGCATCGGCCTGTCCAGAGTTTAGTTGTGTTGCTGTTCTCGTCCAGTTAAAGTTAATATAAATGTAATTACCACGACTGAAGCGAATGATGAAAAGAATAGGAGAGGGGCCATGTCATCTGAGCAGTTAGCATATGTTGCTGGAAGCTCGATCATCCTTATTTCATATAGAAGAGGAAGCAGAAGCTTGGAGAGGTTGATTGTATTGTTTCTGCAACTGTCTTAAAACTATTTTTTTTTCTCACTATCTTAGGAGAAATCTCCCTGGAGACAGAGCAAAGGCTCTTGACATTATGATTCCTCTGGTAGCAAGCGAAGGGCAGGTTGCTTCAGATATGTACTGCTTAGTTGGTCGGATCTACAAGGATATGTTTTTGGACTCTAATTTCATGGACACTGAAAGTAGAGACCACGGCGCTTCTTGGTAAGTATATTGGATATAAGCTAGATAAGTCCATGACATTAAAAAAAGTTGCTTGCAAATGAATATTAAATTAATGTTATTATCCTTTAAAGTGTGTATTGTGAACTAAATAAAATCTTAGGTTTTATAGCATTAGTAAACAATTTTGATAAGTCATTTAATATAGCTGACTAAACTGAAAGAAAAGAAAATAATTTAAGAAAACGTAATTTTAATGCTGGTTATGTATAATATAGTAAATCCCTATGTTAAGAATTTATGAAAGTTTATACAAAGATAGTAAAAAAGACCTCAATGAATAGAAACATATACTAAGCTTGTAGATGAGAAGACTTGTCATTACAAAGATGTTAAATTATCCTCACCAGGATATAATTTGACAAACTGATTCTGTACTTTATTTGAAAAAATAAAGGTCAAGAATAGGCGAGATCATTTTAGATAATAGGGTGGGGGATTTACTCTACTATATAACAAAATATAATAATTAGTATGAATGGAACATAGACAACACTGGACAGAAAAACCAGGAACATACTAAGATACACACATGAGATTACATTTGTGATGCAGTAGGCTTAGTGCATCAAGATGGAATTCTCATATACTAAGAAATTTTGTTTATCTGATTATAAAACTAATGGGAAATTGGATCTCTACTTGAAGAGGCATACACACACACACACACACACACACACACACACACAAATTAAAACCAATGAATTAAAGACCAAAATATGAAAAGTACACTTTAGGAAAAATATTTTAGAATAAGATACACCTAAGTACTTGTGATTTTGGTATAGGAAAGAATTTCTTAAATGAAGCTTTACAGTACTGTAATCCATAAAAGGAAGAGATAGGGATACTGGAGTACATTACCACTGGTTTCTGTTCATCTGACTCTGGTGTTTAGAAGTGGCAAAGTAGGTTTTGCTGCACTGTCCCTACTGAAAACACCATTAGTGAATGTTTGAAAAACATTTTTTAAACAAAAGTTTGAAAACACCAAAGAGTGATTAGAAGTAATTAGAAACTGGAGATACTTTGATCTTTGCATGAAGGACCAATCTCACATGTGTGAGATTCATGTTTAAATGGCTTTTACTTTGGGGTGTTCTCTCACCTGAAGGGTTACAGGGCAGGGGTAACTCAAGAGAAAAATCAGTCTTAGTGATTTGAGGAGTCAATTTGTGCCTGCAAAAGTGCCTGGAATTGGGTGGAATATGCAGATGGAACCGCAGAGGGAATGCTCCAAACCATTCTTTCCTGACTGCTGGAATTTGCATGTGTAGGGTAAAACTCAAAGAAGTCCAGCCAGAAAATAGTAACTGGAAGACTAAAGTAACTGAACAGAGAACTTTGGCAGCTGCCAAGTGCAATAGAGACAGACTTTGGAGCCTTACCAAGTTAGAGGAGCTTGATAAACAGTTGCGGAGGCTCCAGAAGCACCAAGCCTTAGAAATTTTTAAAAAATGCATCCAGGGTTAAGAAAGTGCACTAAAACTAATAGAAAGCCAAAGCTGTTAAAACCTAAAGCCAAGCCTCCACGTGGGAAACCATCAATCATTTTATTTGCTTGTTATAACAAAAGTCAGTAAACTTAAGAGGAGAGTAAGAGAATCCGAACTTTCTTCAACACATCATAAAAATGCCTAGTGCACCATCAGAGACTACTAGATTTGTGAAAAGTAGGAAAAATATTAATCAGTAGAAATAGACCCATAGAAAACACAATTTTGGAATTATCAGACATGGAAATTAAAATAGCAAAGATAAAATGTTAAACTACTGGAAAAGATGACATAATGAATGAAAATATGAAAACTTATAGAAGATATGTGGTCACTGGAATAGAAAGTAGAAATGAACCATAGGATATCTGATGTAAAAATTTGATGAGATGGGATTAACAGTAAGTAGGATACAATATGAAGAAGGGCCTATAAACTTGAAAATGGGTTATTAGAAGTAGTTGAGATAAAAGCAGAAGAAAGGAAAAAGATTGAGAAAAAATTAATAGTCTCAGTCATTCATGAAATGGCATTGAATGCTTTAAAACACACTACTAATTAGAGAGATAGTTGGAGAGAAGATACATGATGTAGCTGGAAAACTATCTGAGGAATTTGTGGTGAAATATTACCCAAATCTGTTAAACAAATGAACAGACTAAAACAATCACATGTCTAGGAAGTGCAGAAAAGACTCAAATGGGATAACTAGAAAAGGAAAACCATCCTTCAGAAATTCAGTTAAATAGCTATGAAACAACATATAACATATGTCATAAACGTAACCGGGAAAGAAGACAGAATGCAAGGAAAGAGGGGGTGCTGACCCCTCATACTAAGGTAGCCCATGGCTTTCTGAAAGTGCTTAAGAAATAATGGGCATCCAGGAATCCTATATCCTCTGATGAAGTCTTTCAAAAATGAGGACAAAATACATTTCTAGATAACACATTCTAAATAATGTGTTACGTGCAGAACTCTAAAATAAGAAATGTGAGAGGAAAATCCTTAGGTTGAAGGGAAGTGATAACCAAATGGAAATATGGTTCTGTAGAAAGGATTGTAGAGCACTGCAAATGGTAAATATATGAACAAATACAGAAATATCATTAGCAAAGGGAAAAAATAAGCCTCAGACCAGGAGTAATGAACATAGAAGAAACCAACATAGGAGTTATATTCAGTATACAGAAATAATTTAAAAAATTATCTTAAAACAATGCATAGAACTGGTTTATAGGCCAGAGGTCTGGGGGGGAGGGTGAGAAGATTCACCGGAGACTGAGTGGGGAACAGAACAGACTAAGTGGAGCAGTGGATTATACAGGAGAGGTCTGCTACACCATAAGCTCCTGGACAGGCCAGGAGCCACAGTGGTGATGGCATGATGGCACTGAGAGTTAGCCATTCTTATACCGCCAGGGAGGCCCTACCTTAAATAGCTTAAGAAAAAATATTGAAATGTGTATAGGATAGGTCATTTACAACAGGTTATCAGGTTATTCACAAAAGAATGGGAATGACAAATAGCCAATAAATGAATTCTAAAAACATACCCCCCTAAAAAAAATGTTTTATCTTGAAACTAAAGTAATAATATAGCATTTTACATATTGACATGAACAAAATTAAATCTAACAATATCAGTTGTTGGCAAGGATGCTAGGAAAATAGGAGTCCTAATGTCCCGCTGGCTTTGGTGGACATTTTAATGACCATTTAAAGATTGGGTTCAGTATGCTGTATACCAAAGAAAGGAAAGGAGTAGAAATGGATCATGGAGTGAATCACATGAAGCTGGAAGAATTTTTAAAGGATTTTATTTCTTAAGACTGAACAGTGGGTGTATGGGGATGTTGCTTATATTATTCTTTTGTACTTCTTAGTATTACCAAAACATTCCTAAAAATATTCTTTGGTAAAATGTGTTAAAGAAGGTTAGTTGAGTTCAGGAGTTCCTGCATGATAGCCATAATTTTTTTTTTTTTAATTATGAAGCAAGTGCAATATTTTTCAAACTTTTATCTTTAACTGAAAACAAGTGTACCTGAGGGTGTGAAGAAAAAGGAAGAGTAATTTGCTTTTGGTGGTGCATAAATCTGTGCAAACTTTATGGTAAACAGCATGGACAGACCTTTAAAAAAAAAAAAAGAAAACTATGGTGGTGTCATATTCAGCAGTAGCACTCTGGATATTTATCCAAATAATATGAAAAGGTTTATGCTCCCCTGTGTTTATAGCAGCATTATTCACAACAGCCAAGACATGGAATCAACCTAAATATCTACTGATAGATGATAAGGTAAAGAAATTGTGGTATGTTCCTCAATGGAATAATACTCAGCTATTGAAAAGTCTGAAATAATGTTTCTTGGAGCAACTTGGATAGATCATGAGGTGATAATAACAGAAATAAGTCAGAAAGCAAAATACAGCTTCTAGATGGTCTTACCCATTTGTGGAATATAAATAAGCCAAAAAAAAAAAAAGGGCAAAACAACAAAAATAACTCTTAGACTCTGTGAAAAATATGACCCCAGATACACAAGGAGTTGTGTATGTAATTAGGTATTAAAAAATAAAATTTTGTTATCTGTGACAACATGGATGGAATAGAAAAGGGCTATGCTAAGCAAAATGAAAACAAAATACCAGATGATTTGCCTCATGTGGAACAGAGAGGAACAAATCAAAGGAGGAGAAAAGCTAAACCAAAGCAACCCTAGAGATCTAACTGTAGACTGAAGCGCACGGGGGTGGGGGAACAACTAGGGGAGGCGCTCAGTGGGAGGTGGTGGACATGGTCGTGTAGCATGTGTCTGAAGAGGGGTGAACTAGGGCCCACAAATCATGGAAAAGTTGTAAACCCTTGTTAGCTCAGTGAAAATGACACAATGAGAATACAGGACTTCGCAGTGAGGGAAGACGGGAACTGGCAGAGGGCAAGCGAGGCACATGACCATGTTGAGGTGGGAACTCATGAAATGATGTAAAGGAATAGAAAATCAATGCAATTTGATTTTAAAAATCTCATATAATTATAGGGGCACTGAAATTGGGATAGCAGGTTATAAGCAGGGCAAACATTTGAGAAGAGTGATTTCCTAGATCCCTCATGATGTAGGAAAAGATTTAAAATTTTAAATTGAAGATTTAAAATTGTAGCATACATTTTTATTACAGCGCAGAGAATTTGACAGTTTCTCATAACCAAGTCTTTATTTTTGTTTTTACAAAAGAGGGGTGTAGCTAGGCAGCCTTTTTGCGACCAGGTTTACAATTCAAGAAAATTCTTAATTGTAAGAAAATTGGAATCTGCTATTTGGGAAGCTTGTACACCAGTATGAATGCTTTGATGTAATGGTAATCCTAAAAGTCTTGTTCTTGTGGTCAGTAAATTTAAATAGAAAAACATGTACTACGAAGTTAGTGTGCATTGTGTACAGAAATAAAATAGAAGTGTTTCCATATTTGAAAACAAACAGTTTATAGACTACTGAGAGCTTTCAAGGTCACACAAAGTTCAGTTAAGGAACAGAGTTTCTACTGCTTGTGTTTTTGTTAGCTCAATACTTCCAGATTCTGGTTCTTTTCTTGTGGTTCCCATTTTGCTGAGCAGCATGAACTGTCTTTCAAAAGAGCTTTGTGTTCAAGGTTTTCAGGCCAAATTGAAGATGTCAGAAATGGTATGATATCATTTTAAACTATCCATTAACTTTCTACTAAGAACAGGAAAGGCTGTCTGAGTTCTCAACCTTCAATGAGAGGGGCCTTCGCATTGATCTTGTATATGCCAAGCACTGATTTATTCAGTAATAAAAGGATGTCATTTTTCCTGTAGAGTGTCTGTTCACAAACTGCCCTTATTTTCACTAAATGCACTTATTTCATGGGTTGCTAGGGAGACTTGCCATCTATTTAAATATAGGTGTCTTTTTCATGCTCTCACACTTGTAAAACCTATTCTGTTGTTTTCCTATTTTGAGCTGGCTCCCAGTGTAGCCTAACAGGTTCATAGTGGTGTGTTGGTGCTGTCTCTCAACTCTTTCTCTTTTAGCACTGGGAAGGAAAGGCACATTGTCAAAACGCTGAAGCTAGAGGGCATCATTGCATTTAATGGGCATCTGCCAGGTTTACCCAGGGTGAGGCTTTTCCTTAATGAGGAATTCCAAAGAGACGTTTCAGCAAACCTTTTTTTTTGGAGCCACCGTCCTCTGCTCCCTTGTCAAATGCTGGCACTGAGATGAGTGGGATGTCATGGCAGGTGAAGTCAGTCCTCGGGTTTCTTTCCCTGGACACTTTCCATAGCCTGAGTCATTTTCTGTGGTTCGGAATAGATAATGACCTACTGACCATGGAAAGTTTTGGGATAAGTTGGGATGAGAGTCCCAACTCAACAACAGACGAACCTTAAGCAGCTGTGGTTACTGTGACTCATAAAAACCTTTCTTGCAGTTCTCCTGTTTAGCATTTTTAATGAATTTAATATGCCTGCCCCATAATAGAGGGAGAGTGTTATATACTGCTCTGGGCCTTATACCAAGATCGGGCACTCTTTTCCACCTAGAGAAACCTAATATAAGTCCATGTCCTGAGATGTTTAACTGCAGTTGAGAATGCAAAAATAGAACATAAAAAAATCTACGGTTTAGATTTTTGAAGTTTGCACAATTGTAGTATATTGCTAGAACAAACTTTGATTATTGAATCTTTACTGGGGTGGAGAGAGAGTTGAAGGAATACATGTTGCTGACTTCTAATAAAAAGGAGTTCTCTAACATTTACTGACTTTCATTGACATTTCTTTGTTAATTTTGCTCATTGAAGCACTTGTGGATGATTAAGATAATGCTGTTACTTTTCAAGAATTAGATCTCTATAATGCATGGGAAGATGTGAAAGTGCCTTTTTGATCTTTAGGTAATTAAACTGAATTTAGTTTTAAGATAACACTGTTCACTATGAAGCTAGATATAAGTTAGGCCAAGCAGGAATGGTGCTTGTTACAGATGCCAGATAGAAGATGCTTGGGCTGCGCTGGGAAAGGATGCAAGTGAGAGAGAAGCTGGAGGGCATCCCTCCTGCAAAGCATGAAGTACTATGACTCAAGAGCTTAGACTTCCATCCTAAGACAAGACCACAAAGTTTCTGGAGTGTAACTTCATGGAATGGTCCAAAGAAATATTATGGATCATGACTTAGAGGACCATGGGAAAAGGTTTATTTGCCAAGGTTATCTCCACAATTTCTTTTTCACTTTAATCTACAAATTAAATACCCACAAAATTATGCTGCATTCATAGGGAGGCTGATTTATCTAGAACATTTTGTTATATGTAGTGTTTGTTCAAGGGGTAAAATAACCAACCCTTTCGTCTTTAGAATCCACACAAGGTTTTTTCATGTATTGTTGATGAGTGGAGATTTACAAGTACTTGGAAAGTAGGTGAAGCTGACATTTTTTTCTTCCTGTTTTGCAGTTGAAACTTGCAGGCTCATATTTCTTGATGTCCTAGGATTATGAAAACTTGAATCCTGAGTTTTTCAGATGTAGTATTGTTTTTACTACTTCCTGGGCTCTGTTCCCTGGAATTTCCAGGAACAGATAGGAAATGTCTGTACTATTTCATTGAAGAGACATTGGACTTTGGGGAGCCTGGCATGAGAGAAATATCGACTGCATACTTAGAAACAGTACAGTCTTAGGCAAATCACTTAACTTTTTGTGAATTCAATTTTTTTTAAAGATTTATTTATTTATGCATACAGAAATGGGATACAGACCAGAAGTGCGGGAGAAGGGGGGTGTGAGAGGATCCACCAGACAGAGTGGGAGCAGAACACAGAACAGGCTTACTAACCAAGTACACTGCTGAGGGGAGCAGTGGGCAGGTCAGGAGAGGTCTGCTGCGCCATGTGGGTCACCTCTGGGGCAGGGATCGAACTCATGCTGAAGTGGCTTCAGCTTCTTAGTGCTGTGCTTTAACCTGCTATGCCACCAGGGAGGGCCCGCAAATTCAATTTTTATAACAACATCATTTCTATCCAGGTGAGCTAGAATGCACTTGACTTCCTCCAGTTACCGGAGCATCTTACTTCAGTAGACATCAACATTAACAAAATGTAACTTCTGAATCATCAGGCCCAGAAATAGGGTGACTATTGGAGGCTGAGTTGGCAGCTGGAAATGTCAGCCCAGGTCCATTCTGCCATGATGGCTTGGGAAGCTCTGCCCTTGGGCTACCCTTAGGGTCCAAGTTGGCTGCTACCTCTAGGCATCAATCCAGTGTAGCTGGAGGGAAAAGGAGACTGTGTTTTACTGTATTTTTTCTTAGGATCCACCCCACACCTTCCTTACATTTCTTTATGCTTCTATTTCATCATCAACCAACACTACACAAATCACTAGCAAGGAGGACAGTATCATTACACTGGGTTTTAGACTAATCACTTTGCAAGGGTTAAATGAAGCAGGTCCTGGTATTTAGTAGGCTCTTAGTGGTCTGTCCTTAATGTATAATATGTGAAAATATTTTGTATTGCTTTATGCAGTTACCCATGTTCAAAATGGATATTGACTACATTAAATTTCCCTTTTTCCTAAGAGTTCTCTCTCCCTTCTGGATCTAGATGAACATTTCAGCTAATGAGGGAAAAGTTAGTCTGTATACATTTTCCACAAACCTGTCTGAATATCATGTACCAACAATGCTTTGGTGTCACAGGGCTTAGCAGCGACTACTTGAAATCGCATTTGGTTTTGAGCATGATGGCATTCTCATTATTTTTTTTTTTTTTAAGATTTACTTATGCTTACAGAACTGGGGCACAGGCCAGTGGTGTGGTGAGCGAGAGGATTCACCAGAGACATAGTAGGGAGCAGGTCAGGCAGATCTACTAAAATACACTGCTGAGGGGAGCAGCAGGCGGGTCAGGAGAGGTCTGCCATGCCATGTGGGTCAGCTCTCTGCCCAGTGCTGCAGTGGCTTTGGAGAGCTTCCTATTTCGGTGCTTTAACCCATTGCACCACCAGGGAGAGCCTGGCATTCTCATTTTTAAGGGGAATTATGAAGTCATTTTCAAAACTTTTGAAAGGAAATTAGGTGCTTTCATTGTATTAGAATAATCATCACTCTCCTGTTGCAGTGCCAAAAAAGACCTATAGCCAGGAAATTAAAAGCATGAAAGCTTTTATATGTTCATTAATATGTACATTTTTCCATAGTAACTTGGGAAAGAACAGACAGCTTTGCCTTATCAACAAAATTTCTTTTACGTCATGTGCTCTTCGAACAGTAATGTGTGCCTAATGAAGATTTAGTTTTTACATTATTAATAGAGTTGGCTTTTATGTAACAACCAACTGACATGCAAATAAAGACTGATGTCTATTTTCCATTTGTCAGATTAGCCCTTTTTTCTTTCTCTTGGCTTTAAGATACCTTTCTCTGTATTATTGCTATTTCCATTAGACTCCAAAGCTCCCAGGGTCCTATTTCACCATCATTCCATTGACCTAATTTTTTCATAGTCCTTCATTGTATGTATCAGGTGTTAGCAAATGTTGGGTGATTTTCATTTTCAGAATATACAGTGTGTTCTGTGTGGCTTGTCATATCCAGCGTGTTGGTGTCTAGATTTAGATGGCTGCTGAGTTCAAGGATAACCTGAAGACAGGGAAAACAAGGTGCCCACCATTGTTTTATAAACAAGAACTCTGGTCTCATATATATTTTGACTTTGGTTTAATACCACAGTCAGCAAATGATAGATTGGATGAAGCTCTGTTATGACATGACCAAGTCCGAGAAGTCCGAGAATGGCAATGTTTAATATATCTCATTGTGGAGATTCCTAATTGTGCACCTAAAGAAAGCAGCTAAGACTTGTTTTATATAATCTGTTTGTCAAAGGGATGAGTGGGAAAACTATGTATTTGCCAGGTGTTATGTTGGGAGGAAGAAGAAGAATGAAGAATAGGGGTATTTCATTCAGTGAACCAAAGCAGTCATTTCCAAACCTGGCTGGATATCAGAATCACTTGGGAAATTCTTCAATAATGTGGGTTTCTTTGTCCCTGGTGTTTGTTT
>NW_004567102.1:70761689-70789198 GCF_000260355.1 Condylura cristata | reverse complement strand
CGGAAGCGGCTTTTGATTTTCAGTGCTGTGCTTTAACTCGCTGCGCCACCAGGGAGGGCCTGTCCATGATGTTTTAATGGATCCATTTTATTGAATAGATTAACCATTACTGACTTTTTCTCCTGCCACTGTATACTGAATCTCTTTGATCCTTTCCTTCTCCCTTCATCCTCCAACCTTCCAGACTTTACAGATTAACCATAGTTGATAATGACTATTCCCTTTGTATTGAATGTTTAGATTTCTGCTTATTTTACTATCATTTTCTTATTTCTAAATCCTTACTATTCTTTGTAGCCTTATAAATTTAAACCTCTGGCTCTCCCTCTACATCCCCTTCAGAACTTTCCTGAAAATATCTCCTTCCATTTCATAGCCTTTTTGAAATGTTTTTTTGCATTTTGATAGGGGCACATTGGCAATTATTGGAGGGGTAAATGTAAATGGATCATCAATATGGAGCTCTTCACTTTCCAGAACAATCAAATACATGAAATCATGAACTATGTCTTGGTATTGCTATCAATTAATAAAGAAAAAGTGATGAGAATAGTTTATTCTTTATTTGGACATAAGTGCAGTGTAAAAGCCTTTCTCTGACAGTGCTTTTGGGAATCTGGATTGGCAAGAACCTGCTGGTAAGCAATTTGGTATTATGAACCAAGTGCCTTGAAATAATTTATGTTCTTTAACTCAGTTGTGTTCTTGGAAACTCTCTGAAAGAAATCATTGATTACACTAGTTAAAATAAAAAAGAAGAAGAAGAAGAAAACCAAAAACTTAAAGGAAAAAACCTAAATGCCCAAAATTTGGGGCCTATGTGATTGAATAATAGTCTTTCATCTGATGGAAGAGTTTTAAAATTCTTTTTGATGGTAAATTATCTATAGAGTAAAAGTTAGCATTTTAGCTCTTTTAAATAATATAATTCCCTGGCATTAAGTACATTCACATTGTTGCCATCACCACTAGCCAATCATAATTCTCATCATCTTGCAAAATTCAAACTCTCTACCTGTCAAGCCACTTCCGATTCTCCACTCCTGCTGTGGCGTGGCAGCCACCATTATACTTTCTGTCTCTAAGAATATGACTGTTCTACATACTTTGTACAAGTGGGAATTAGTGTTATTTTTCCTTTTTTGTAGCAGACTGTTGTGAACATTGATATATAAATGTCTTTTTAAGTTTCCTAGTTTTCCGATTTTTTGGCTGTCTACCCAGAAGAAAATTGAGTTTTAAAAAAGTAGCACAATTTTCAGAGGAAGAATGTGAATAGTAAAAGGGGTTCTTTTATTTTCTTCCTGATTTTTCTGTTTTAATAGGGATTATGTACAAACTAGTTGGTTGAATTAAAGAGAGCCTGTCATCTCCAGATCAAATCAACAGAATGATTTGTCACTCCTTTTTCCTCATGTTGTTCTGCTTTGTTTCTGAATATTTTTATGAATGATAATTTCAGAAATATCCCTAGAGATGTAAACACCATGAAATTCTAATTTAATTACTTGCATGTCTCACAGGAAGAGTCCAACTGATATATCACAAAGAAGGAAAAGTGACAGCTAAATAGAAAGAATTTGACTTGAGCTCATTTTCTCTTTTAATGGAGAGTGGCTGCATGCTCTTTAGCTAAAGATAATCAATTCAGGAATATTTCCTTTACTATTGATTTTTTTAACATTTCAATGCAAATGCAAAAAGAGAACCAAGTTGTTGTTATAAAGACTTCACCACTCCATCAAGTACTTACCTCTATTAGAACCAGTTTGAATAAGATGATAAATACAATGCTATTATTCTGAGAAAATCCCATACTACTTTTCACAGGGGCTGGACCAGTCTGCTGTTTGATAGAGCAATCCCATTCTTAAATATCTACCCAAATAATGAAAAGACAATAATTTCAAAGAATATCTGTGCTCCTCTGTACAATGCAGCACTATTTACAAGAGTCAAAGTATGGAAACAACCTAAGGGCCCAATGACAGACAGATGAGTAGATTTAGAAGATTGAGTTTATCTACAATTTTCTTAGTATAAACCTGAGGGTAACTCATTCTAATTTTAGCTCATTTGAAAACATCTTTCTTACAACTTTTTTTTAAAAATCATTTTAAAGATTTCATTATGGTGTCTTCTGGGTTACCAATTTGTATTGCAAAGTCAACAGTTGATTTTATTGCTCTTTTGAAGGAAATGCATCTTTTCCCTCTGGCCAATTTTAAGATTTTCCTGTGTTTTTAGTTTCAAAACATTTAGTCTGCGATTATTTTATTCTACTTGAGACTTGCTGAGTTTTCTGAATCTGTGGTTATATTTTCCATCAGTTTTGGAATTTTTTGGCTAGTAAGTTTCAGATGTTTCTTATAACCCATATTGTCCCTCTTCCTTTTCTGGAGCTATAGTCACGTAGTGCTAAACCATTCAACTAAATCCTTCTTGTTCTTGTGTTTTGTTGTTACTTTACCCTCTTTATTCCCCTCTCTGTCAGTTTAAATATTTTTCATTTACCAATTTTTAGTTCATCAAGTTGTCTTATACTCTGGTTCACTGTTAAACCCAGACAATAAATCCTTATTTTCAGGTATTTCATATTTTAGTTTGATTATTTGATTTTATTTATTTGAATCAAATCAGTTTTTTAGATTTTGACTCTTAAATAGTATACCTTTTCATCCATTTGCCCATCTTTTTCTTACTTTCTTTACTGTATTTGTAATTTTTGTTTTAAAGTCAGGTCTGTATATACCAGCAGCTGAAGTATTTGTGAGTCAGCATCTCTTACCTGTTTTTGCTCTCTTGTTTATGATCTCATTAACAAGACACATAAATCTCTGGTGACAGAAATTTCACTCTGCTGTCTCAGCCTCACCTCCTCCCACTGCCTCCTGTACCACCGGCATTCAACTGCTGCCCTGACTACATGTTTGGGGTGACTGCTGGCTTCACTCTGCCATGCCAACCCACATAACTATCAGGAAATCCACTAGTTTCTCTTTTCCTGGTAGAGTTTCAAATAGGTAGAGTTTCTCTGCTTATGCCAAGTCCAAGCTTAATCTTTTATGATCACAATCAGCAAATGCCTCACTAATTGATAAAAGCAATTTCGCTTACATTGGAAGGATGTTTTCCTCTCTGGGGTTATATTTCATTGCTTTGTCGTGATGGCAGCGCTTCTGTGGAGCTCCAATGTCCATAAAAATGTTTTGGTTTTGTATTCTTTCCCCCTGGTGGTTGTAGCAGAAGCAATGGCTTCCAAGTAGACTACTGTGTCTTTCTTAGAAACAAGCATTGAGTATTTGTCTACTACTGAAATAACTATATTGTTTTTGAACATTTGGAATGCATTTCATTCTATGTTGTACTCTGTAATGTTATTGGAAACTTAAGTACCTCTTGTTACATATCCTCATAACTAAATTTCTGATTGCATGTTTAATGTTTTTTCTTAGTATAAATTTGTAGATGTGTAATTGCATCAGCAGATATGAATAGTTGGGTCTTTTTTAAGGTTTTATAATTTTGATAGGTATTGGTAAATTTCTGCCAAGAAGTGTTGTACTGATTTGCTTTTACAATATATGAGAATTCTCTCTTCTTGTGGGTGGCATATTAATAATTTATGGCAGGATTTTATTTCCTTTGTGATAGATCTGCTTGTTATTTTAATCCCCAGAAAATGTTGACTTTTCCTCCACACAACATATTGTCATGGAGTGCTTTGAGTCCTACAAAAATATCAATTATTCATTTTACTGGTATTTATATCTTGGTTAAAATAGAAACATAAAATATTTATGGTAACAGAAAAATAGATATGCAACTTTCCATTGTGGCTGGTTTGGGCACATAAGAAGTGTTCAGTTCCATACTGACTGACTGATTTGAGTGTGTTCCTTTTTGCATATTCTTAATACCTTCAAGAGAAATATTTCATGTTCTTTGGTTTCAGGGAAGATGAAAGAATATAGTTGTTGAAAAAATTTCATCATTTAATGTACATTAGTAGGAAGGAAATGTACTATTTCCTCTACACTCTTTCTTATTGGGACCTCCTACGTGCCGTTGAATAAACACAAAGACCTTTAGAAATTATGAGCCTAGAAGATATAAATCTTGTCTGTCCTTGTTATGACTGGCTTTGAACATCAGGAGTCTGGGGTAGATTTTAGAATAGGGAAACACCTGTACATTAAGAGTGATAAAAATACTTTTAAATCACCAACAATGATACAGTTGGAAATTTTTTGTTTCCTTATTCCACACACGTAACTATTTAAGCCAAGTCGTTAAGATTAGTATTTATCTGACTTCTGTTTCTAATCAGGAACCTGTGTTCTATTTAAAAAGTAAGATCCTTAAAAGGGGCACGTGATCCTCATTATTCCGAAAAACATTTTTTGTTTTTTTGAAGAATAACATAAGTTTAAGTCATAAAAAATTTCAAGCATGTATAACAGCAAAAATACACTGTGCTGTTCACCAGTGTGCCTGCTACTCTTTGCTGTGCCTCTTACCCCATTAACGATTTAAAGAAGAATGTCTTTACTATGGAATTGTAATGTATTTCTCCCTACTTAATCTTTTTTTGTCTCATCAGATGATCATTCAGTACTTAGTATTTATATTTTCTTCTGATTTTTTTTAAGTAAAGTCTTCATTTTTCATATTGGTCTCAGGCAGTTTCTACTGGTTACGGGGGCAATTGTTTTAAATATCCTCTTCTTCATGACCCCAAGAGAAATATTGTTGAATTTTCTCATGTATTAAATGATGTTATGTGAGGAAATCCTTGAACGAGTTCCAGGAAGTGTTACCTTAAAAATGCAATTAGTGTGCAAACACACGTCTTTTCAAAAGGTGAAGTGTTTTCAAAGGTTGATACTCATGACATGCACATACAGAAAAGAGCTCTTATTCTCTTTGACCCAAAATTAGTATGTGCAGATGTGTCTTTTCTTAATTTCTTAGTACAATTAGCATTCAGCATTTTATTTCTATATCCATTTGGAACCAGTTTCAGTATGTTACCCAAATGAGCCTCATTGCTTTGTATACTTTTTTTTTTTAAGATTTATTTATTTATTCGTACAGAATTGGGGTACAGGCCAGAGATGTGGAGGGTGAGAGGATTCACCAGAGACAGAGCGGGGAGCAGAACAGGCAGATCGACGAAGTACACTGCTGAGGGGAGCAGCGGATGGGTCAGGAGAGGTCTGCCACGCCATGTGGTCACCTCCGGGGCAGGAGGGGATCGAGCTCATGCGGAAGTGGCTTAAGCTTCTTAGTGCTGTGCTTTAACCCACTGCGCCACCAGGGAGGGCCGCTTTGTATACTTTTAAGGCTTTTTAAAAGCCACGATCAAAAATATGTGCAGTTTTTTCATTTTTTAATTCTTCAGTTTATATATCTTCTCTCTCTCCCCTCTCCTGATAGACTGTTAAGAGATGCTTTTGTGGAAGACTAAAGCTTTCTTAGCCACACCTACCTTAGTAGGGTGAGTTAAGTGGAGAATGCTGTGAAGCTGAGGGTGAGAACATGCAGCTACTTAAGCATTAAATCCTAATAGCACATCAGATTCTGGAGTAAAGGCCAGTGGAATATTTTTATTCGCTCAGGCATTGGAGTTATGCAAACAGAAGCTATTGCACACTCAGGGTTTCAAGATTGAGAAAGTAAACGTGTACATTTGCTTTTTCTTTATAGGTTCAAAAAGGCATTTGAATCTGAGCCAACACTACAGTCAGGAATTAATTACGCTGTCCTCCTGCTGGCAGCTGGGCACCAGTTTGAATCTTCCTTTGAGCTCCGGAAAGTTGGTAATTACAGTTTGGGAATTTACATGGAAATTAAGTAATTGTGTCCAACTTGGTGCAAAGCAAAAGAAACACCGATAGCCTTTTTGTTTTCTATCTCATTTAAATTAAAAAATAATTATATCCTTGTTTAGCCTGACATACTTTAGTGCAGAATCCTGACACTGAAAAGTAAGAGCTTCTAACTTATTTTACTTGTTTTTAAGAAACCCCTGGTTACTATTTATTATTCCAGCTTAAACTGATATTTGCAATATGGACTCTGCATTCAACCTCCAACTCCACCTCCCTGGTGGTGCAAATGGTTAAGTCTCAGCACCATGAAACTATCCACAGCCATTGCATCATGAGCTGACCCACATGGCACAGCAGACCTCTCCTGTCTCTCCCGTGGCTCCCCTCAGCAGTATATTTCAGTAGATCTGCCTGTTCTGCTCCCGGCTCTCTCTCTACTGAATCTTTCCACTGCTCCCCAGAGGGCATGTACACCGTATCTCTGACCTATACCCCTGTTCTTGTATGAATAAAAAAATAAATAAAAATTATAGGTTGGGGTCTCCAACAGTAAAGACGATGTAATAAAAGAACCATGAACTAGAATTGGGACAAACCACTCTTTGAATCTCATTTTCAGGAAACAATAAAAATAAAAATTTTATTACTGAATATAAATGTCCAGGAGTCTATAAAGATAACAAAGAAGACAAAATCAAAAGAAAAATAAAATCCACCACCAATCAGAGAGCATCAGAGGTGATCAATTTCTTACAAAATTGAAAATTTTAGGGAGGAAATTAACTATGTTCCCTTCTTTTTAAGAGGTACTATAATTTATCCACTTGCTGGGGTAAAGTTCTTAGTGAATGCTACATATTAAGTGTATTGTGCTTCAGGAAGATCTATTTTTCAAGCAAATTCAAGCTAATAAAGTAGATGAGATGCTAAAACTGATATTGACAGTGATGTTGATATAATGATTCTAGCAAGGATCATCAATTAAAATTAAAATCATTAAGTGAGACCTAGTTGTTTTTCATTTACTTACCATATTTACATGGTGCCAAAGCTTAATCACAGATGTTTTGTTAGTCACTAAGGAACAAATGTGCCCACACAATTATTTGTAAATATTCCCTACTGGGATCCAGATGTCAGTGATCCAGCTAGCATTCCTGATGGTGAGAAGACTCAACCTTACCTCCCTTTGTTAGACATGAGTAAGTAACAGCTCCTGTGACATATTCTCCCCAAAATGTTTAACCCAAATCTTCAGCTCTAATGTTTAGTTAGCAAGAATCACAGTGGCTAGGGACCACTGCATGCCAACCCTACAAAGCACTTTTAGGTCCACAGTGTAAGGACTTGCTAGACAGCCCTGCTGGTCTCTTCAAAAGATCGACGTCCTGGGCAAAATGTGTGTGTGGATTGGTTAGATTAAAAGAACTAGTTTAGAGGACCCTCCCTTGTGGCACCACGGACTAAAGCACAGCTCTGTGAAGCTATTGCAGTCACTGCAGCTCGAGTTTGATCCCCGGCCCCAGAGGTGACCCATATGCCATGGCAGACCTCTCCTGACCTGCTCGCAGCTCCCCTCAGCAGTGTACTTCATCTGTCTGCCTGTTCTGCTCCCTGCTCTGTTTCTGGAGAATCCTCTCACCCACCACTCTTCTGGTCTGTACTCCAGTTCTATATTCATAAATAAATAAATCTTTTTAAAAAGTAAAGACATAGTTTAGAGACATAAGAAACCAGTGCAATTCCTAATCCTTGGTTGAATTTGCTGGGGGGAAAGACACTTGAGGAACAACTAAGAAATGTACATCAGGATGAGATATTACATGAGGGAAGTATTTTTGTTAGGTGCAGTAATAGAATAGAATAGTATTCCCTTTCTTTCTCTCTCTCTCTCTCTCTCTCTCTCTCTCTTTCTCTCTCTCTCTCCCTCCCTCTCTCTTCCTACCCTCCTTTCTCTTTCGTCCTCCATATCTACTCCCCTAAAAGAATAGAAGAGCAAGTACATGTTAGGACATAAGATCTGTTCCATATTTAGGATTACCTCCATATGGTAATCTCGAAAGCAACATTATACTTGGTTCCAGGCTGCAACATTTCTAAAACTTTAAATCCATAGGGCTCAATTATTAAAATGTGATTGTTTATGTACAATGATAATTGTAGGAAATATTCATTTAAAAATTAATATTATTTTAACTGAGATGGAAAAATGCACCAAAATATGTAAAAATAAACAAATATAATAATTTTTAAAATGAATATTTTAATATTACTATTAAACACTTCCATAGTCCCTATTTCAGAGTTTAACATTTTGATTTCCTCCTAAACCAGTTCTGGATCATTTTTCTCCAAGTCTGACCCCGTAAGGGAATGTTCATTTGCCACTCAGGTTGACAGGTTCTCAGGTTTTCAGTGTCTCATTTTCACTGCGTTTTCTTCTTCCTTTATAGTTGTCATGTTTTTCATTATGTCCTGATAGGAGGGTGTGGCTCTCGTTACTTCCCTATTAACTTACCACAACATATCTATGACCTAATACATGACTAAAAAACAACAGAAAGGTTCTTAAAGTTATTTTGTTTTGTTAAGATATAATTGTCAGGAATTATATGCTTGTAACTCTCAGGAATATAAAATGGACACACTGTTGTTTACAGTGAGAGGCTATATCTAATTCAAAGAACACTAAATAAGCTAATATAATCAGAGAACTTAACAAAGAAATACTAGTAGAGGTTTTCCGGATTTGATTAAAAATATCCAAATGGGGGTTCTCCCTGGTGCAGCAGGTTAAAACACCGAATTATGCTGCTCTCCAAAGCACCAGTTCAATCCCCAGCCAGGGAGGTGACCCACATGGTACAGCAGATCTCTCCTGACTCACCTGCTCCTCTCCGCAGCAGTGTATTTCAGTGGATCTGCCTGTTCTGTTCCCCATTCTGTCTCTGATGAATCCTCTCACCCTCACACCTCTGGCCTATACCCCAGTCCTGTAAGCATAAATAAATAAATCTTTAAAAATAAAAAATAACCAAATAGGTCTAACAGGTCATAAATCTTAGGGATGGTTTAACTGGACAGATGTTATTTGTATCTTTACTGAAACCTACAAGTAGACCCAGGCCTCTGGAACTTCCCTTGGGTCCTCCTGGTTGATGAACAGAAGGAGTGGCCACTATGGGATACCTGGGACCCAAAGTCACTGGTCCCCAGGGTCCCTGGGCTGTCCTCTCAAGCTCCCCAGAACATCTAGTCCCCATTCCCAGGGTGAGGTCCTGGGAGAGGGACAGCACGGCTGTAGTGGACCCACCTGGGCAGGAAGGGGCAGTCCCCTCATGAGTGAGCCAGCCCATGGCTAGGGGAAGAGCCCTCCATGTAAACAGATAGACTTCTCTAAGCCTAAGGTTTTATTAAACAGTAATAATAGCTGAATTAGCTACAGTATGTCCCCTACACAGCCCTAGAGTCACCTTCTGTGCACATATGGCAGTGAAATAGCATGTCCCACCTTTTTAACTTATTCCCAAAACTTATATTTTTTCCTGACTGTTCAGTGTGGTGGCTGTTAGTGGCACTAAACAATTCTCTGGGAATATATTCTTTTTTAAACAAATACTTACAAGTGCAAAAGATGTATATATAAGGCAGTGAAAAGGAAGAAACAAGACAATTGCAAAGATCAAAGTTGGAGGCTTTATATGTTCCAATTTCAAGTCTTGTAACAAAACCGTTATCAGGACAATGTTATCTGTTACTTTTCTTACTTAACTTTATAATAACTGTCATGCATATAAAATAACTGTCATGTTTTACTCTTGAAGTACATATACTGCAACATTTGTGTTTCAGCTGAATTTAAGCCTATTTCTTTTTTAATTATCTAAAGTATCTGCAATATAATAATGGGGGAGGTTATATAATAAGGTATTTATTGTGAAACAGCTTTTAATTTTTGCATATACAAAAATACATAAAAATTCTGAAATGCTAATATCAAAGAAAGTCACAGTGGCTATTATCTTTAGGTTTTCAAATTAAAGGGAAATTTTTACTTTCTTCTGTGTCCCTTTTTAATTAATCAGACTTATTTTTTTTAAAAGATTTATTTATTTATTCATACAGAACTGGGGTACAGTTCTGGAGATGTGGAGGGTGAGAGGATTCACGAGAGACAGAGTGAGGAGCAGAGCAGGCAGATCAATGAAGTACACTGCTGAGGGGAGCAGCGGGCGGGTCAGGAGAGGTCTGCCTCGCCATGTGGATCACCTCTGGGGCAGGCGGGGATCGAACTCATGCAGAAGTGGCTTAAGCTTCTTAGTGCTGTGCTTTAACCCGCTGTGCCACCAGGGAGGGCCTCAGACTTATTTTTTTATGGAAATTTAACAGTGTTATTTTAATGTGAAATGAGGGTTGAAAAGCTAATTTTAAATTTTAATGAAAAAGTCAGCTCTGCCTGCTATGTATTTGTAACATTGTACTTCCTGTCCATCTTCTAGGGGTGAAGCTAAGTAGCCTTCTTGGGAAAAAGGGAAACTTGGAGAAGCTCCAGAGCTACTGGGAAGTTGGCTTTTTTCTGGGGGCCAGTGTTCTGGCCAATGACCACATGAGAGTCATTCAAGCATCTGAAAAGCTTTTTAAACTGAAGACACCTGCATGGTAATAATAAACGGCTGTATGTTTGTACAGTTTAGTGAACACATCTATCACTTGTTTCCAAATGTTTGTAATTATTAAACTGACAAGTAGATATTTTATCATTTTATCTACAAATAGAATAGTGTGCAGACTCGACAGGGAATAGTAGTATCCATAAATAAACTGTGTTAAATATAAGTCCTGCTGACTTTGGACTTAGGTGATACACGCTGAGCACTGGCTGAAGCTTTCATTGACCAGCCACTTGCTTCACTGGGCGGCGCTACTGACCAGAATCAAGCTGGTCTCACATTTTAGACCTTCAGTTCCACTCAGCAGAGCCACAAGTTTTTGTCTCAGCCTCCCAGAGCCTCTCAGGCCTCTGGTCCAAATGCATACCCACTGTCTCCTTTGCCACCCTCTGTGGAATTCTTGTTCTTGAGCTTCACTTCTTTTGACTTGAGGTTTGACTGACATGTTGGGTATTTCTCAGATATGTGTGTTTTTCTAATTTCAATCTCTTCTTGGAATGCGCCCCAGACTCATCATTAAGTAATGGGAGAATGAAAACACAATTCCGTCAGCATTTTAAACTACTTTGGAATACAGTGCTGATTTAACCCCCACCACCTAGAAAGGGCAGCCATCCGCCTTTGTAAGTCACGCCGTGATTTTGTGAAAGATTCAGAGCAGCTCAGAGTGCAAAGCACTGACTTGTTTTTATTGACCCTGCCCAGATCAATCTGTCAGTGACAACAAAGATTTAATTTGGGTTCTTTATGGGATTATAATCTAGACAACATGGCAAAGCCATGTCAGCAGTCTGATGTGGGGGGAAATGCAGGACTTACATAATCTATAGGTAAACTAAATAATTACATAACCTATAGATAAGCTAAATAATTATTTAAAAGGGAGAAAGGAAAAAGTGCAAGGAAGGGTTCCTGCCGTCAGCGCAGTGAAGCGTGTCCTCTCACACACTGAGGTCCAGTGGCGTGCGTCCACCTCCAGGAGTGGGCCCCTTCGTCTCTGCAAATTCCCCAAATTCCCAGTGTTTGATGTAATTTTACTGAGGGTGTTGGGCACAATTGTAAATCCAAGTGACCAAGCGCACAGACGCCGTAGATGTGCCTAAGTTATAGTCCCAGTGGCCTCCTGATTCCATTTTGCGTATTCCCTTGATCAGTTTTAATTCCTTGATTTCTTAGTTACCTACACGGTTTCATCAGAGGAACCATGGAGATCACTGCAGTACACCTCTTGGCTTCCTGATCACATTGCTTGTTTAGCAAATCCTGTCCAGTATCACCTGACTGATCTTTCTAAAATGACTCGCTGGTTCTTCCCTACTCCAATGAAATCTTCAAATCAGTACAGCTTAATGGGCCCTCACAGCCTAGGGGTAAAAGCCACCTCTTTTGCCTGGCAGGCAACGCTACGTACCTTAGTCATTCCAGCCTTAGTTCTTGTCAGCTCTGTGATTTACTCTTCTCTATTCATATCTCACATGCCACACAGTGGCTTCTAGTGTCTACCCTAGCACGTGCAGAGAATGCCCTAGCTAGTGCTCTATCCATCTCTCCATCTGGGAAACACCCCTGAATCACGTCTGCTCGTAAATCAGACTCTGCCTTTCAACCCTTCCCCACACCCAGATAGAACATCATGGATCTTGTTGCATATAACACATCAATGTGTACTTTTCATCCTCTGGATACATCTTTATGTTTTCTGGGATTTGTTATGTTTTCTTAAGCTATCTTTCTATTAGGATTGACTGTACGACTTAACAATCTCTCCGCTTAGTGATAGCTCCACCGATATTTATTTCATGGGTTATAATACCCTTAGCACTGTGAACAAATTGACACCAGCACTGTTCTGTCAGTACATTGTCCCTACAGGCATTCTGCAGGGACATGAAGTTTAAACAAATAGATGCAGTACTACATGCAGCCACTTTTGCTGTTTCTTTATGATGAACATTCTGATGGGAGAAGAGGAGATGAAGTGTAGGTACAAAGAGCTTTGTCCTAGCTTTCTATGAACAGGAAAACAGACATCATTCTATTTAAAGTAGTAACAACCACAAAACAGTGCCTTACATTCCATTAATTTATTGTGACCTTCCATGGTGATGGTTTACAAAGTACTTGCCCCCATTTCCTTGTATAATCATCTTGCTTTTCATTTTTTCCTATCGTTTTCTTTGCGGCTTCATCTGTCCTATCAGATTTGAGGATATTTGTAAAATATGTAAACTGAGTTGCTTCAGAGCAAAATAATGTTCTTAGGCAGAGTCTATTTAGAAAAACTTTCTCCTGGAGGTATATTTAAAAACAAATGCTTTAGACATGTCCTTGAATCAAATATAGACGTTACTATAAAGTCATGTTTCAAGTGGATCTATCCTTCATTCCTTGAAGCCTCAGATTTTTCATCTTTCAAATGGATACAACAGCCTGTGTTATTGAATTTTGGTGGGACTTAAAGGGTGATGTGTGAAAGTGCAGGATCTAGTGTAGTGAACAAGATTCAGTGACTCCGAATGTGTACTTGATGTCATATTTAAACAAGTGCATGGGAACAGGCAGTTCTAGCCTTGTCTGTGTATATTTTATTTTATTTATACTGTGTATTTTTAATTTTAGGTACCTCAAATCTATTGTGGAGACAATTTTGATATACAAGCATTTTGTGAAGCTGACTGCAGACCAACCTATGGTCAAACAGGAGCTTGTGGATTTCTGGATGGACTTCCTGGTCGAGGCCACCAAGACAGATGTTACTGTGGTTAGGTTTCCAGTGAGTGTCCTTCCTTTGACTTATCTCTGAGTACATTTCTATTTGGTTTCTTTTACTCAAAGAGCATCTTTCATCGTGTTATAGTCATAGTAATGTGCTGATTTCATGCCCTAAAAAGATGGTCTTCTGGTTAATATATTTTCTGCCAATGAGTTTGCTTTAGCTTACTTTGTAAAATAACTTCTCAAAATCAGAACAAAGGAGATCCATTTCTGCTTCTGCCATGGAAATTGGGTGTTTTTCTTCTCTTTCTTTCTTTCTTTCTTTTTTTTTTTTTTTGATAAGCTGTAAAGTGTACTTTTCTCAAAACAAGACTGTCTCTTAATTTAATTTATTCAGTAAGTCAGTATATGTCTTCAGACCAGACAGATGGGTGCATTTTGATTCATGCATCAGTTTGTGGATAGTGTCATCAATAGCATCACCATTATGGTGGTGAAAACTTTAGTTATTAGTTATTGTTATTCTGTCTCTACTGCTTGCAGACCGTGTAGGTCAGAATGAGATTTAGTCTCCTCACCCACTGTTGCAATGCTTTAGGTCGTGGAACAATGGTTTTTAGGTTCTGGGTGCAATTCATTTGGACCAGTCTCTATAAGAATACACACACACACTTTTAAATATACTTCACTTGTTGAAGCTGGTGCCATCTGTATCCTGATAGTGATCAGAATACCATGCAAAGCAGTGTAGCTCTGGCATTTAATTCAAGAATTACTGGCAACTCAACTTTGCACAAATCTCTTCCCACATTCTAAAATCATGCCATAATTCTCTCAAGGTTCTCTAATCTCAGTCTTCCATCCTTAGAACTGGTGACAATTCTCAATTCCTTGTTTTCTAGGTCTTGTAGATAGGATCATCTGTTTTATTTAAATAAATTCATTTGCTGGCATTAACATGCTATCTTTACTCTTGTTTCTACATGAAACCTTGAGTTCAGCAGGATCTTTAGTTGAAAAGCCTCTTAAACTAAACACTTCACTTTATTTTCTAGCTTGGATAATGTGTAGCCTAGTAAAATACTTATCACAGAATGAGCTGGCAGCTGCCTTTAGCTGGCGCTCTGTGTGGAATAAATATGCTGGTGAAATAAGACACAGCACAGAACTGAAGCAGTTAATTGGACATTGACTTGATTAACTGGAAAACTGGCTATGAAAAGATATCATTTATATTGGCTATTTTGAATTCATTTAAATTCATTTATGATTTGCATTATGCTGTCATAATGCAAGTAAATAAATATGAAAAAAATCAGAGCATATTGAGAGAGATTAGAACAGCATAGGTATATATTCCAGGTTAAAGAGGCTTTACTGTGCAAGAAAAAAAAAACTATTAATCCCTAATAGCAAATATTTAGCCATTTGATTTCACTTCAAAATCCAATTTTTTTTTTTAAGATTTATTTGTTCATACAGAACTGGGGTACAGGCCAAAGGCTCAAGGGCAGCAAGAGGCCCCACCAGAGACAGAGTGGGGAGCAGAACAGGAAGATCTACGAAGTACACTGCTGAGGGGAGCAGCGGGCAGGCCAGGAGAGGTCTACCACGCCATGTGGTCACCTCCGGGGCAGGCGGTAATCGAACTCAGGTGGAAGTGGCCTTAACTTCTCAGTGCCATGCTTCAACCCGCTGCGCCACCAGGGAGAGCCCAAAATTCAAATTTTTATTTAGTAAAATACACCATAAATGTGGCAAATGCTAGACAGAATATTTGATATAAATGCTATGAAATTATCAGTTTGCCAAATATCAAAAAAAAAAAAATACCCTTACAAACTGGTAATTGAAAAAAAAAATGGGCAAAACACTTGAAAAATAATTGACTTCCCTAGATAGTCAAGAAAATGTAAGTTAATATGAGTTCAGTCTTTTGCACACTTAATAAAAATTTGTGTTTTATAACTCCTTGACAAAGTTGTAGGGTCATGGCATTTTTAGAGATTGTGACTGTGCCTGGGAATGGCTACATCTTCTGGAACATCATCTCAGTAGCAGGGCAAGGGCATTGTATAAGGCACCATGGGAACCTCAGCTTTATTTGTAATACTTCCCTTATTTGAAAGAAGTTCTAAAGCAGAGATGACAGCCTATTAATACAGTATATTAATACTAGGCATATAGTTGCTAGATTATTCTATATACTTTAATTTTTAAAGGAACATTAAGAAAGTAACCTCACGGTATCTAGTAAAACTGAAATATATATATATGCAGCCAACAATCCGATTTATAGGAATGATTTTATTCTCCAGAAACACCACCAGTGTTTATTGGCACCTTTGTATAGAAGAAAACACTAACAATCAGTGTTTACTCATGAGGGAATGATTCAGCTTATAATAGCATAGTCACCTTAGAATATCATGCAACCACTAATAAAATTGCATGAGATCTATAGTTATCATCTTGCAAACACATTTATGCCATATTGTTTCTTTTCCAAGCAATCCATTTCCTTCTTAGAATTTGTGACCTTTTTTTTGTGGGTATCTTTTTGTGAGAATGAGTGTTTTCCTACTCATCTCTAAATATTACTCCACAGTCAGCATCCATAGCTAGGGTAAAAAGTCGTTATCTTGTGGTTTGCTGTGAAGCAGAATGCAGTATTGTACAGCATTCTAGCTCTTCTTAGTCTAGAAGAAGGAAGTTGGGTTTCTTATCTAGTTTCTTCATTTTGTGTTAATTCCAGAAAACCTAACTACTCTAATTCAAATATAAATCTACCAAGAAGTTTTAAATTCAGTGGCGGTTGCTTTCAGATCATCCTTTTGGAATGTTTTCTTATATTTAAATGTTTGATTGAGAAAGGCTAAAATAAAAAAACAAACTAGAAAAGGGTTGCTTTAAAAAAAATAACAAAAACAACACAGAGGATTAAACAAAATCTCAGTATAGATGATAGTATTGTGGAAAAATGATACCAAGGTTTTGATGAAGAATTGCAACCATTGCTAGTTCTGGTCCCTTGAATAGCAAAGGAGGGGACCTAACTCACACTGAAGTGTCTGCGGCCAGCTTGTAGTGCTGGTCCTAACCCGTTGCAACACCAGAGAGGACCAGAACCCGCTTTTCTATACCCCTGTGTGTCCTTCCTTGCATTTCAGAATGATATCCAGAGAACATAGGCTCAAGAAGTTTTTATACGCAGAATGATGAACAGTGACGCAGTGCTTGCTAAAGAAGAGCTAAGACACATATTTGCCTTCTCCATTAAGAGCGCAGAAATCCTCCCTGAGATGCTGGAGACCTCCTGGCTCTAGCATGGAGGTTGCAAAAATCTTTTCTCATGAGGAAAATTCGGCCTACAGTTCATCTTATTTGGACTGCACAATGTCTTGTTTTATATTCATTTTATAATTACAATTGAATTTTCCCATGGGGCAAAACAGTTCCACGTTCAAAAAATAAAAAAAAAAAAAAAAAAAAAAACAGTAAAAGGCACATAGGAAAAATCTCCCACCACAGTCCCACATCTCTCCAGGAAACCATTATTACTGTGCCTTACATATTTTCCCATAGTTTCTTTGTATGTGAATTCAACAGATAGAGAGTCCAGACAATTCAGTGAATTTAGACCTAGTCTGCGTGATTTCTGTCCCATTCTGCCTTTCGCTGGCTGTATGCCCCTGAGCAAGTTACTTAACTTTGCTATGAATTTGAAGGTAGCTGAATATGAGGGGCAGGGTTTTGTAGAAGGAGGGGGCCTCAGAGTGAATCCCAGCATGCTGCGTGGATATTTCCCTTCACTCCAGAGCAGTTCCCAGGTAGTAAGAGCAGGGGGTGGGCATGTCATGAGTAATCACAACGGTAGGTCCCAGTAGTTGACTAAAATTGGGTTTTGGTTGCAGTCTGAGTGGCTTAAATTCCCTTGCTATTCATATCTGGATCAGAAGTATCAGAGAGCAACTTTTGGAAAGCTGAGAGCTAAACAGAAATTTCAGGTCTTAAACAATACAAGGATAAGATGTGGGCTTTGGGTCCAGCTAAGTGACAAGGTTTACATTTTTCTAGAGCAAATGAAAATCTTTTTTTATATAAACTCTTATTACTTGCCAGTTGGCATTTTAATGAACTTCATTTTTCAGTTGAAATATTCTACTGTTTCATCCATTTTGTCTAGCCTTTCCTCTATTTTCTTAAAATAGCAATGTTCTTTAAATGTTTCTTTAAATATTGAACACTGCAAGCATGGATTGCAGTGGGACATTTAGTTGGGACAAAGAAAACTCATGTCCTTAGGAGTAAGGACAGAACTAAAATAGACCCATCCTGACCATAGACCAAAGCCTGAGTAAAATGAAGCCTTGATAGGATCAAAGCGGATGAAGATGTAAAATGGCTAATTGGGCAGACCCAGAGGTTCTTCCCCATATTGGAGTAGCAGTAAGGACTTCAGATAATGAACATTGCTATTTAAAGAAAAGAGAGGAAAAGATAAGACAAAATGGATGAAGCCAGTAGAATATTTCAGCTGAAAAGTAAAGTTTATTAAAATGCCAGGTGGCGTTCCTATAAAAATAGTTTCATTTGCTCTAGAAAAATTAAAGGGATTGGCAAATTTGTGATTGTATTTCTCAAATGCAACAATCTACTGTCCCCATTCACTACCTGCTGTCACTTTAGATGGTGATTAGAGTTCTCATCCATCTGATTCACTCATTTACCTGTTCCAGCAGGCCCATACCCAGAAGCCAGGGAATTTGCCACCAGGCTACACCCACATAGAGAAAAGCAGGCTTCTCAAACTTGTGGGCTGTCGGTCACAAACTTAGACAAGTTTGTCCTAGGGTAGCTTCATACATGACTCATCTTTGTTGAAATCTGCAGTAGGTCTTGATTAGGGTAGTAAAGTTACCCTTCTTTAAGAGTAACTGTAACTGAAACCAGAATGACTTAGAAGACAATAGATAGGATTACTTCCATTCTTCTCAGCACCGAATTCATTCTCATTCAGGAAACAGCTAGCATACTGAGCAAAAGAAAGCAAATGGAAGTTTCTTTGGGAAATTACTTGAATGGTCCTATCATTTATTATTATTTGAGTTCTATTTGATTTATTCCTTTTCTTCATTTCTCTTCTGTGTACATCTTCTTCCCTTCCCACTTTGGAAAGTAGGAGACGATCAAACCATCATCCCATACCAAGTGAGAAGCAGAGGAGTATGGGCTTAGCAGCCACTAATTGCTCAAGTCTGTGACTCTAGTTGATATCACACCTCATAGGTTATATTCATTGCTGACTTCCTTCCTGACTCAGATATACGAAGTTAATGGTTAATGGTAATGTTGCTCAAAATAAAAGACTGGAAACTAAAAGCAAGGATGTGTATACTTTCAAGTGAGTTTTAGCTAACTGGTTCTCTTTAATTTGCCTCCTTTTCCTTGTCCTTTCACAATCTCTCTGGGCCCTCCATAAGGCATGCCACAAATTCCTTACATTTTTGTCATTTAAAGGACAGGCCAAAGGGCTCCACAACCATCAGACAATGGTAACTGCAGTGGATCTGAAAGGAACACAAAGTTCAGATTTTATCTATTAGAAATATTTGGGAGAACTATTTAAGACAAGATAACCTGGTGCTGTGACTTGGTGTTCTTTGGGGAAGCTCACCTTTTCTTCCCAATTATTCATTTTAATTTTACAAACTCTGGAGACTCAAGAGCTCTGTTTCTATAAGTTTAGATCAAAAACTGATTTTCACTATCAATCAGCACTTAACTCTCTCTTGGTTGGAATTTAGACTTGATTCACCTGGCATGTTCCTGCATCAGAATATATTTCTGTGAGGGCTCTTTTACTATATATTTATGGTACATTACTTTTATAGTTACAACCTGACCAAAATTCTGTAAGCTTCTTCCTACTCTAGTAAGCTTTGCTTTTCTAAGTTTAACTTCATTTTCTCTGCTTTTACTTGAATAAGTTTACTGTCACTGTAAGTTAAGCATAAAATAAATACATTGGGTATAATAAATGGCAAAGAGTGAGTTTCTAACCCCCTTTCTTGCTCAGACTGCAATTTAGGTGCTAAGGCATCATGAATGTATAATTGTTGGTTGGTTAAATGGGGCCTTCTGAAAGGATTTGTTTTTCCTCCTCCACTTTTGTTTGGTAAACTTCCTTGATACAAAATTACTTTTAAAAAGCAATTTTTGGGACCCTCCCTGGTGGCCCAGCGGGTTAAGGCACAGCACTGGGAAGTTAAAGCCACTTCCACATGCCTTAGATCCCTGCCATCCCTGGAGGTGACCACATGGCGGCAGACCTCTCCTGACCCGCCCCTGCCTGCTGTTCCCCTCAGCAGTGTACTTAGTCAATCTGCCTGTTCTGCTCCCCACTCCGCCTCTGGTGGATCCTGTCACTGCCTCTGCACCTCTGGCCTGTACCCCAGTTCTGTATGCATAAATAAATAAAATCTTAAAAAAAAAAAAGTATTCTACTAGTAGATACCCTGAAGATAGCCAAACCAATTTATGGACTTCAAAAATATATTTTCAGTTTCTTAGTCAAGAAAGGTGCTGTACTATTGGAACTTCTGATTATTATGTAATACCATAAAATGCTCAAAGAATTCTTAAGAATGGCAACAGCCAGAAGTGCAAATGCCTTTACTCCTGTAATGTATCCATAGCATCACCCCATAATCTGCCATAGGAGTATTATGCTGTTATACCTGCAATCGATGATTTGAAATTTAAATCACTAACTCATTTATTTGTCTTATGTTTTCAAGGTATTAATATTAGAACCAACCAAAATCTATCAGCCTTCATACTTGTCTATCAACAATGAAGTTGAGGAAAAGACAATATCTATTTGGCATGTGCTTCCTGATGACAAGGTAAATTGTGCAGTTAATAAGACACAGGCACTGATAGTGAGGGGCCTACCACTCTGTCTGCATTTACCTTTTCCAGCAAATATCGCCATCAGTTAGGAAGAGAATGTATTTATCTTGTCAGAGTTACACTCTGCAGTATAAACTTCATTAAATTTGAATTAAGAATTTCACTCGTTTAATTAAATATAATTGAACAATTTGGATTTTTATTGTAGATGGCATAACCATCCAAAATGCACTCAACATTGCAATATTTCTCTGTTTGTAAATTCATACTGCAAATTAAATTATGTGCCAAAGAGCCAATACTTAAAATATGTGATTTAAAAGATACATATCTTAATTCCAGGAAGCCTGTCAGAATAATGCCACTTCTGGCATTACCCTGGTATGATCCTACTTATTACTACACCGAGCTGCTTATTTAAAAAGCTGCTAAATCTTGGATTAGCCACTGGCTCAGAGTGATGGACTCAAGCTGCGAGCATGTGCTGCCCCTGGCTTTCAGAAGGATTTTCAGTGTCCTTTCCACTTGGGGCAGGAATGTGGATACCCCTTTCCACTTCTGTATTTCATCAGTTTAATGCAGGTGTAAAGCATCCAGCACTGGAAAAAAAAAAAAAAAATGAAGCTTTCCAGACTTGAGTCTTTAAGATAAACAACAGAGTGAGAGAAGTCATTTGCCAAGTAGTTGTGGTGATGCTGTCTTTTTTCCTTGGCATTTTTTTCCTAGATAGCCTTATAATTTTCCTTGAATATCATCCACATGAACAAGGTATCAATAAATATTAACTGGGTACATCTTCTGGGTCTGGTACTCCCAGGCACTATATTAGTCGCCAGAGAAATATGTACAAAATCGGATGTGTGTCCATCTGGTGCTTACCTGACACTTAGGGAGGCAGATATACAAAATATACACATATATTAAATGATGAGATAGGAAGAGTGAAGCAGAGAAAGTAATCAAAGTAAATTTGGGATTAGGAGTTGCAGTTTTTTTAAAAAATGTGGACATTTGTGTTAATAGACCCGGGTTCCCACACTGCCACTGTCCTGGAGCAGCCAGCTCCTTCAGGCTGCAGTGTTCTCACCTGCAGAATGGGGTCATACTAATAGCCACTTCAAAAGCTTGTAAAAACTCAATATGAAATAATACAGGTAGTGTATTCACAGAACTTTGCACCTAATAAATGCTCAGTGTATTTTAATGGTGATAAGAAAATCACAGCAGTACACACTTGCAGACTAAATGCTAACTAACCCTGACCCCAGAATTTAACCATGGTTAGATCTTTAGATGGCATGGCAGCAATCATCTGGAAGGCGGTTGGTGTCATATTAGGGCACAGGGATGTTGTGATTTGTAGTAAGAAATAGTATTTGGTCTTCAACCCTATTTCTCACTGAGTTTCTAAACCCTTAGAATTTTCTAAGTGCTGAGAGCTTCTAAGGTGTCTTTTGCTACAGCAATGAGGTGATTTGGGGGACACACCTAAGGATGGGGGCTGGTTGGCTGGGGGCTCTACAGGTAATTAGAGGGTTGGAACTTTCAGTCCCACCCTCTGACTTCTGGGAAAAGGGAAAGCAGCTGGAGGTTGAATCCATCATCAATGGCTATGATTTAATTAATCCTGCCTCTGTAATGAAGCCTCTGGAAAAACCACAAGGGGTAGGACACTGTGAGCCTTGGCTTTATATCTTGTCTTTTGCACTGCTTCTATCTGCCTGTTCCTGAATTACATACTTTTATTAAAAAACTGGCAATTTAGTCAGTAAAATGTTTCCGTGAGTAGTGTAAGATGCTCCAGCAAATTCATCAGCCTCAAGGAGGGGTTGAAGCCTCTAGTCTGCAGCCAACCTGGCGTGACTCCAAGTGGAATTAGCCAGAGTCAAAATTCAGAATAAATAATATCACTGTGGTGAACGGAAAACCTCAGTTTTCCCCCTCGCGTGTGTTTCCTTTCACACAAGACACTTAGCTTCTAACACTTCTGGTGTGTTGTAGTTCTTTACAATTTAACACAATTTAACACAATTATGACACTACCCACTGATGGCATCACATCCCACAGGTTGAGGGCCCTGTCACATGAGAGAGCTCTCCTCTCCCTCGCCTCTCCCCATTTTGGCAGCCAGTTGAAAGCCAGGTTTCCGCCTGTGCTTCTAACCAAGATGCTGTAGATCAGAGACTTCAGGGATCCCCTTCTGGGGTTTAAATTTTAACAGTGATAATAAAATCACAGCAGTACACACTTGTGAAAAAATGCTAACTAACCCTGACCCCAGAATTTAGCCATGGTTAGTTCTTTAGATGGCATGGCAGCAATCATCTGGAAGGCGCTAGATGTCGTATTAGGGCACAGGGATGTTGTGATTTGTAGTAAGAAATATGAGCAGCTCACAGAATTTAAGGAAACATGTTTACTAGTTTGACAGAGGTGACAAAGGATTCAGATGAATAGTGAGATCAAGAAATACATAGGGCAAACTATGTGAGGATTTTACATACAGAAGCTTTGTCCCTGTGGAGTTGAGGTGATTCACCCTTTTGCTTTCATGTTTCCCAACCTGGAAGTGTTCTGAACCCCCTACTAGTAGGATTGCATGGCAACTTTACAAGATGTGGGCTCAATTATTAACTCAATTCCCAGCCCATTTCCCCTCTCTGCAAAATTGGGAAGAGGGGCGAGCAGGGCTGAAGACTCCAAACTTACCATCATGGTTTGTTCTGTGGTGAACAGTCCCTATGGAGAAGCCCACCTGGAATTGCCTCAGTAAAATGAAAAATAGCCCTAGTAATGGAGCCCAAGTAGAAAATTTAGGATGGAGGCATCACAAGTCCAGAAACTGGAGGTGGGCGTAGGGATGATTAACTAGTCATTCAGTCAGCTGTAGAAAAGAAAAATCTGCAGGTGCCCACTATGATAGCAAGTATCAGACTGCTATAGGAAGTGTCTAGAGAAAAGCCCAGAGACTGACATGGAGATAGAGGGTCATTATGGAGAATCACCAGTCAGCCTCTGATCACACCCTAGGAGAAATTAATTTAACAATAGATGAAAAGTCCACAAGGGAATGAATTCCAAAAGAAGACTATATAAGAGCAAGGTCTGCATTGGCAAGAGGCAGCTCTCCTGCCCACCTGTGACTATGCAGGTGCCTCTCTTTTTCTTTCTCCTCTTTTCTAATAAACCTGTCCTTTCAAAATGTAACCTCTATCTGCCTGTGTCTGTGCAAATGTCTTTGTCTTTTGGGTAAACTTGCCATTGAAAGGAGAACTATGGTGAAGCTTTGCTCAGAGTTAACCCAGAGACCCTGTTATCTGAACCAAACATCTCTCCAGAACGACATCAGCTAGCTCTGTTGGCACTTAGAAATTTACAAGAAGCTCTGCATCAGGGATGGTGCAGTGACAGCTATTAGAACAAGAAATGTTCCTAGTGCTCCTGTCAACTAGGCTATTACAAGGATTTCAGGAGCTCTGTCCCAGGCACCAAGAGTGGAGACCAATGTATATATGTTGTTAGCATTGTCTCAGAATACACACTATTTTATTTACATTATTTTATTTGCTATAAATTCTGATTAAAGATTTGTTTTTCATACCCTCCCTCATAACCCACTCACTTTTTTAAACACGTATTAAAAAAAGTCATAAAAAAAGGAAAGTTGCCTATCCCTCACCTTGAATTGAGAGCGAAATTAATTGGGGATCTTTTAAACTTTTCAAAGAAAAGGCTAGTGTTTGCTAATTTTCTTACATAAGATACAGTTAGGTCAGTCTGTAACAAGTCTTTAAAAAAAAAAACCATTTCCTTTGGCTTTTTTGTACATTTACATTATTTTAAAGTGTACCCATACCTGTTCTCCAAGCAGAATTGGAGTAGTTATTCAGTTGAAATTACAAAAACTAAAAGAAGTTAGGAGACATGCACAGTATTGTCTAGGACAGCAGATTTTCAGAGGCTTGTTTGAAAAGAGAAAGGTTATCCAAGGACACTTGGAAGCAGAATGGGGCTGAAGGAATTAGCGATTAGCAAGGCCCGGAGATTGAGTGGAGAGCCAGAAGTTTGTGGAAGACAGAAAAAGCATGGAAAGTAAGCCAGAGACTTTTGGAAAATGAGCATCATTTCCAGCTAGTTGTCATTATTTCCCCTTTACTGAGGTTGTTAGTTCAAGAAAGTTAGCCTTTCATTGATTCTTTTATGAGAATACAATTGTAGAGTTTTTTTTTCTTAATATTATGCTAAGAAGTAAATGCATTGTGATAGAAACAAGTGCATTAAGGTTTGCAAATTTAGGCTGTGAATTGAATTGTCCAACTTCCTTTTTTTTTTTACCATCTTTTAATCAAAAGAATTACTTATGCATCAGTCCCAGTCCTTGTTGTCTTTCTGTAGTGTTGAAAATTCTTTTTGTTCAAAATTCAAGCTTTGTAAATCAATCACTTTCCATTTTGAATTTATGTGAATTGCTTTGTGAATCCTAGTTCTAGACATAATACATTCATTACCACTGTCATTTATTGTGTTTATTTGTTGAGATAGAAGTTAGACAGTTGGAATGTAGGCAAGCAATAAAAATAACTTGTCACATTAGTTCAAAGCAACTGTCATAATTATAATTAATGAACAGATAATCAACAGGTTTAATAGGTCTTCTGTCAACAGGAAATGGATTGTTTTTGTCAAAAAATGTTTTGAATTTTTTCCTAAAAGAACAACAGACTGTGTTGCTTTTCAATTATCATATTTGTTTCTTTACTCACTTCCTCTCAGTGTTTTTTTTTTCTAAAATGTAGATGAACAGTTATATGAATTAGGATGTACCTTATTTTGCAATTTTCAAAACTTAAAGATCATTGTGCCAATTCGCAAGAGTTCAGAGAGACTTTCTCTACCTACAGGGGCAAAATTAATTGAAATTTTAATATTTCAACCATTGTTCTTTTGGTCAACAGATCATTGCTGTGTAAAGGAAGTTAGTACTTTATAAAAGACTTGTGTATGTGAAAGAAGAACCTAGGTTGAGGAAAAGACACTTTTTTGCAAGATAGTTTGAGTGGCTGTTCTTTAGAATTCTTCGCCTTTTGGGTTTGAAGTTGACACACTTGCTGGTCTCTCAGCAAAAGTGGGCAACAGCAGAGTCCAGGTGGAGAGTAAGTCTTGCCCCTTCCCACCCCAGTTCCTCACCTCAGCTCCAGTCAGTGACCATTCAGAGGAGTCCCAGGAGACTTAGTAGGGGAGTATGTGTACCCCGGTTCTAAAGTTTAATGATGAGATAATCTCACCCATTAAGGAAGCTTTTTTCTCTGAAGCTCCCATCAATAGTGACCCACCTCCCCATCTTGGAGGTGGGTCATTCTGGAGTGGTGATTTCAGTGACTGAGCAGTGACAGAAGTCTCAATTGACTTTTGGTTTTTCTCCCATGGTTTGAAATACCACCTTCAAGCATCATATCACACAGGAGCTTCTGAAGATCAGGCCTTCTCCTTTGTTACCAAAGTTATGCCATATGCCCATGCCTAGCCAGGCACCAGCAAGGGAAATGGGCTTTCCATGGCCAAATGAGACCAACCAGCCTCACCATTCCTAATATTACTACCTGAACCTCAACAAAACTCTTTTGTTAGCAAAAGAAGTGAGGACATGACTCTTGCCTAGGGAACCAACAATGTCTGTGACATAATTCTTGCCCCTTTGCTCAGCATTAACTCCTAGTCCTTATTCTTGTCCTAGCAAAGGCATAGAGACTGAGGCTAAGCAGTTTCTACAGAATAATAATTGTGATGATTGCATTAGTCTCAGTGTTGGTTTGAGACTTTAGAGCTAATAATCATCACTCCAACTTGGCCAAGGCAAGCCCCAGGAGATGTTTACATTTGTTGGCTCTGTAGCTCACTAGTGCCTCCATGTGGTACATGGAGATGGGACAAAAGATACCTTCTTCCAGGTCACTCCACCTTGGGCCCTGGGCTCTGACATCACTTGTAGATGTAGAACTTACTTGTAGCCTCTCAGGAATCTGATGTGCTGGAAATGCTCTACTCCTTTCCTACAAAATCAACCCAATTAGTCTGGGAAATCTCTCCTTCGCTGCTCCCAGACAGGGTTGATGGAAGATACAGCTTTGCCAGTGTCATCCTGGTGTTTGCGAGATGCTGTGTTGAGCTGCAGGTCTGCACACTGCCCTACAAGCTCTGTACTCAGGCACCAGCTCCTGATCTGGGCATGCCCTTAAAAAGCAGCTGGGGGAGGGGGACCCTCCATGGTGACACAGCGGGTTAAAGCACAGCACTAAGAAGCTAAAGCCACTTCCGGGAGAGTTCGATCCCCGCCTGCCCTGGAGGAGATCCACAAGGCGTGGCAGACCGCTCTTGACCCTCCCGCTGTTCCCCTCAGCAGTGTACTTCGTCATCAGCCTGTTCTGCTCCCCACTCTGTCTCCGGTGAATCCTCTCACCGCCCCTGCATTTATGGCCTGAACCCCAGTTCAGTATACATAAATAAATAAATCTTAAAAAAAAAGAAAGAAAAAGGCAGCTCAGTCAGCGGAGCCCAGTGGATTTAGAAGCAACTTCCCAAATTTCCAGCTGAAGTGGCAGGCTGCTGCTTTGACTCCCACTGTAATCTGGTTAAGACAGCTACATCCTATGCAAGACCTGTATGGTCTCCCCCTTCACTCGGCTTCTGACACATTTTCTCTGTATTAGTTTGAGTATTGTCCCCAAGACCTGACTGATGCGCCTTGAAACTAATGTTTTAGTAGGTCTACTTCAAACTTGAGAGGATCTATTATACTTTTAACTTTCTTGGTCCTAGCAAAGGTGCTGTAAATGTAGATTGTAATTTTGCTAAATGAACATTCAGATGGAGAATTCTAGCCACCTCAGTGTCACAGGTTTCTTTATGACTTTTTCACAAGCCTAGTCAAAGCCTCAACTTTCTGGCAGTACTTTAAATGGATGGCTTAGAACTTATTTTTCTGATTGTTTTATATTTACAGAGTTGAATGGCCGTGTAAATTGACTACTGTACAGTATACTTGCTAATCTGTAACACATATATCAAGTACTTTATATTCATAAAAATATTTTATATTCATATTCTGGGTTGTCAAGATACATTTTTGTAGGGAATATAATCCATTGTGTATTTAATTTAGAGACACACAAGTTAAATACTAGTTTTTAAATAATGAAATATTTTTCAATAAATAAATTCCCACATTTTTTAGCTACCATGAAAATCATCCACATTTTCATGTGATAATTTTTTTTTTTTTAAGATTTATTTTATTTGTACATACAGAACTGGGGTACAGGCCAGAGGCTCAGGGGCAGTGAGAGGCTTCACCAGAGACAGAGTGGGGAGCAGAAC
>NW_004567102.1:70690147-70760719 GCF_000260355.1 Condylura cristata | reverse complement strand
AAAAAAAAAAGTGTTGCTTGGCTGTTGTAATGAATTACCTTGATCACTGAGTTTTTACATAAAAAATAGAAGCACCACAATTGTTAAATTAATCTGCTAGAAATCAGGTTTTAAAATTGAATGAGACCGATTCTCCCAGATACTCTTGAGAGTTGTTTTATTGAAGTATAGAAATGATTATGTGAAGGAAACTTCACTCTTGTGGCTTTAAGAATGAATTACAGTTTCTATTCAAATAATGTATTCATGAAGAATTGTTCACTAAGAAAAATTTACTCTGTATGTAATTTAAAAATAATAAAAATCTTGTTGGTTTGTTAATTTTCACTTGGATGGCTCACTTATTGTTGTCTTCCCCTGTGTTCTAGAAAGGTATACATGAGTGGAATTTCAGTGCTTCTTCTGTCAGGGGAGTGAGGTAAGTGTCTTTGGTATATTTTGCTTACTTCAAAGACTTTTTGGGAATCTGTCTTGGATAGGGCCTTTAATCATGTTTTAAAAATGCAAAGAACTTTAAGAATCTTCCTATTGATGGAAATGCTCAGTAGATATTGAGCAGTATTGAAATGTTTCTTCAGTCTCACTAACTCCATTATGAAAAGATTGACGATAAAACTATCACTATTAGGCAAACTGACTCTGCTTGTCACCTACTTCAGATATGGCGACTGAAGGGTAAACTGAAGATCTGTGCCTGGTGTAGATAATACTGAGCTATATAGAATCCCCTGTGTGTGGGGGACTGGTTGAGCTGCTTTATGTTAAAGGATGGTTTTCTGGTCTTTAGGAACCAGAAACTCATCAGGAGCTAATCTCTCTTTAGATAGGTCCAGAACACACTTGCCATCTATCAGGCTGTACCTCATAGTTGGTGTTAACTTGGTGAAATTATAGGGAATTCACTTTTTAAAAACTTTTCCTAAGGTCACTATTGATGAAGTGTTCTTGAAATGACAGTGACTCACTTTGGTGCCCTTCAGTTCTGAAAGTGCCATCATAATGCCAGGAAATACCAATTCTTGGGATTTAGAAATATTTTTTCAGAATCAGGAGTCACTGGCTAGGTGTCTAAATACTTGTTCTCTAGAGAGAAACTCATGCTAAATCAGCTATTGCAAACTTCAAACCAAACTAGTTGTATTTGCTACTATATATCCCTCACATAATAGAAATGATAAAACACATATTTTTCAGGTCACTTATGCAATACCTTGTTGGTTTTTGGCATAAAAGTATTTGGTTTTGTTAGAGCATGAACTGGTAGAGCTGTTTGAGTCATTGGTAATTGGAGTTTGCCTGGTAAAACCACCTGTTACCTCATGAGTGAACAGAAATAAGCAAGATTATGGCTGACTCATCTATGTATGTTCCAATTGATGCCTTCTCAAAAAAACTTTACTCTCTCAATATATAATTTTCAAGACCAGTCACTACCAAGACATTCATTTATTGTTGCATTTTTAAGCAGTTCATTTCTCTTTATTGTATCTATTTTCCAGTGAATTGATTTATTTTAGTTAGGTATGACATCACTACTTAACCTTTGCTGTGATTCATGACAGATGCATAGAAGGCTTTACGCGGCTGCTAATGATTTTTATGTTGGAACACTTGAGTGACATAAAATTAGCTCTTCAAAAATTAACTTTTCTTGCCTTCCTCCTCTATAAAGATACGGCAAACTAAGAAAATTCCAATAAGGCACTATTTGTCTTGCATCAGCTCAGAATTTACTCAGCTTGGTCAACAGGCAAATGTTGAGTACCAGCTCAACTCAAATGTTGAGTCTTTTAAAGGATACAAAATGACTAAGATGTGCCCTCCACTCCCAAAGAGCTCTCAGCCTGCCAGGGGAAAAGACATTTTAACAACTAATGACAACAGCGTCACTGTGAGATGAGCAATCACAGGAGTTAATTCAAAGGATAGAGGCGGAACCGGAAGTCTTTTTTGTTTAAGGCAGAAGTAGGGAAGGGCTGTCCGGTAAGGCCTAAATTGGACTTTAAATGATGAATAAAGTGTCTTTTAAAAGTCCAAAAGATAAGCATTCCAAATGGAAGGAACAGCAGTAAGTGGCATTAAATGGACCTTGGCATGACAGCCCTCGGGCCACATCTGTCCCACTGTCTGTGTTTGTAAATAAAATTGTATTGGAATTCAGCCATATTCATTCATTGGTGTATTAGTCAGCTGCTCCAATTCCAAAACTAAGTAGTGTGACTTACAAAGCCTGAAATACTTACTCTCTTGCCTGTTCCAGACTATTTGTCATCTTTAGACATTAGACAGTCTGGCCTGACTGGCAAACTTAATACTATGCAGTATGCAGTAAACCAGCTATGCAGTAAACCACTTGCTGCATCCAAACCAAGTGCTGTTGAACATTTCTTCCTTCCTCTGAAGTTTCTACAGTGAATGGGATGCTTTTCTTACCTCTACAATTGCCTTCCTGGCTTTGAAATCTCTCATTGTTTTAGAAGTCCCATAAAATCACAATCACTTCAGTCAGTCAGTCAGTGGGTCTTTATGCTTTCCTTTCCAATACATAGTTTCTAGTTCTTGTAGGTAGGACATCTTTCCCAGGCTCAGCTAACGAACAGTGACCTTACAGTACTCAAGAGTAACCCCATCTGCTGATAAGAGTAGGGCAGTTCTTAGAAGAGTGGATAACTTCAGTATGTGGTACTGGGAATATCACTTTCTTAACATGCTATTTATAACTTTTTGTTGTAGACAAACATAATTGGGATTGGATTTGAAAAGCATTTATTTTTCCTTACAGATCCATAGAAGTATTGGTATTTGCTAGATTGATTCTTTTTGTTGTTTGTTCCAGTATTTCTAAATTTGAAGAACGATGCTGTTTCCTTTATGTGCTTCACAACTCTGATGATTTCCAAATCTATTTCTGTACAGAACTTCATTGTAAAAAGTACGTATTAGTCATTGTTTATGTATAAAAGACTGTTCTTACCTGATCATTATTTTTAATTAATGAGTGATCATTTAGCTCCTCTAGAGAATTCATGGCTATGTGGTTATATAAATATCTCATTTCAGCTAATATTTTATAATTACGTGGTATGCTTAAGAGTCACAGAATTTGAGGGGCTCTCTTTAATAAATCTAACTTTTCCTTAGTCATAATTTATTTTTCCACAGACAGATCATTAACCATGACTTACCAGTTAATTGCCTAAAATTATGTCTCATTTTAAAAGTTCTCACTTATTGTATGATTATCAAAATTTTTCATTCTCCAATTCTTTTTGAATAAGCTTACTGCTATCTATATAACAGTGGTTCTTGACTGTGGTTCACCTTGGAATCAACTGATAGTCTTTTAAATAGTGCCAGGCTCTGCCTGAACAATTCTATTAAACTTCCTGGGGGAAAGTAAGTTCAGTGCCAGTGACCTTGTCTCCACCAATAAAAGATAATTCTGCCATCTGTAGACTGCATTGTACATTTGTGTTGACCTTGCTGAGTTTATTTCTCTTGGGGTTATAGGTAGGTAGCTTCAGCTCCTTTGAACACAGTACCTGATATAGAGACCTAGAGAGCTGAGAGACAACTTAGAAACCAAATTGCACATAAAAGTCAATTTGGGCTGAAAATATTGTTAGGAAGTTTTCTTATTCAAATTATCACCCATTAGAAATGGTTGGTAATGCTCACTACAATATACTGAAATTTTTATCTCAGAATGCCTTCTTGGTATTTGTTAAATCTGTTACTCTTGGCTAGAGCATTATCTTTATAAAATGTGTAGTAAAAAGACTTGAAAACAAGAAAGAAATCCTACTCCATATATGATCTTCTTTTCCACTTCACAAAATTATTGATTTGTGTTAATTATGAGTTAAATGTATGTACAAGTGGTTTTCCTGGATGTAAAAGTCTGTGTCTAAAGCTAAAATTTTGGGGATCAGTTCCTTTCTTCTTCCTCTTGCTTTCATCGCTAACTCATCATGATACTAAGCCTTCATCAGAGCATGACGGTTACTCCGCTCTACAGTAGTTTTTTCTTGTCACTGACCTCCAAAAATTGTGTAGAGAGAAAGGAAGAGTGAGGAAGTAGACAACAAATCCCAGCTCCATAAATAGACTGACTCCAAAATATTGTCTGTTTTATTATTATATTCTCAAAAGCCAGTGCAGTTTTGTTCTAGCAGACAATGAGTGTTTATTGGATACAAGGAAAGGTGAATGGATGGGAGGAAGGACCGAAAGAGGCCTGGACATGGCATGGAATATCTAAGTTGTTTTTGATAAACGTTCCTTGCCGGAACATACCCTGCTCTTTCCTTGAGCTGCCAGTGCCCTGTCAGTGAGGTCAGCAGCCCCGATCCCCAGCCCAGGCCTTCTATTTGAGTCTGTCAGTCATTAGTGTTGCCTCTAGATGGACTGGTTACAGCTAGTGTTGCAGGAGGAGATACTGTTTCTTGCTATAATTTATTTTTTTTTTTAGCTCTGAAATGGACTCCAGATAAATTAAAAATCTTTCAAGAAGACTTCCTGAAGAAAAGTTTTGTCACCCAAAGAGAGGTGACGTCTGTCACAAACATGTACTCTGGGTTTTCCTATCTCACATCAGCATCGTGCAGGCTGCATTTATGAGATCTCATGTGTATAATATGAGATACTCAGGCAAAAGATTTAATAATTAAAATTAAATGGTATAGTAGACAGCGCTGTATCAAATAATTTAGAGGCTATTCCAGACTAGAGGTATTTTCAGTAGTCACATTTTAAATATTAACAGCAGCAGAACAATAATAGCCAAGGTATTATGAGTGAACTGTGCTAAGCAATTTGCAAGTATTACCTCAAGTCATTTGCACAACCTGTGAAGTAGTGAAGTATATTTTATAATAAAGGGATGAGATTCAGAGAGATGGAGGAACTTGCCCTAAATCATACAAATATTAACAATCTTAGCATGATAACCAAGTCTACATTTATAATAATTCAGTGAATTTGTTTAGCTTCATCGTTTTAATTCTGCAATATATTATTTGAAATGAGGCATGTGATCAGAAATTTCTAGAGAATCTTACAGACTGGTATTTTTTCAAGTCATATTCTCACTGCTACTGATTACTGACTTATTTTATCTTTTATGAAAGTAACATTACAACATTGTTTGAGGTATTAAGAATAAACACATGTATATACTACATTCACTTAACTGTTTAAATTCCACCTCTATCCTTCACCATACAGTTCTCTCCCTTTCCACAGTTTACCCTCTACTCTTTTTGCCTTTCCTGCCACTAATTGGTATCACTAACTACTGATTGGTATTAATTGGTCCAAAAATTTATCTTCATTTTATGTAGTTCATCTGTTTGATTTCAGTATATACCAGGTATAAGTGAAATTATGTGGTGCTTGTTCTTCTCTGACTGGTTTGTTTCCCTCAAGTATAATTCCCTCTCATTCTATCCATATTGTTGAATATGGCAGGGTTTGTCTTTTTCGTAGCTGATTGGTATTCCATTGATTTTAGAGACCCTTAGCTTCTATTTTTTGCTCTGATGTACTTTGGAACATCCTTGCTTACATTTAAGTTTGCATGTAGAACAACACATTTAATTAGTACTTAGTAATGATGTATAGAATTAGCAGTGATGATGTACCAACTTTCACTGTAGGTTTTTTGAAATGGTGAACACCATTACTGAAGAGAAGGGGAAAAGCACAGAAGAAGGAGACTGTGATGGTGACTCCCTGGAGGTAATCAATTATGTTTCAGTGTTGAATTTACAAAATTTCTGTGACCAGTTTTTTTTTTTTTTTTGAAGTCAGGAATTTTATTAAAACTAAGCACTTTTGCCTGTGGGTCTTACACACATTTCAGATTTTATAAAGTAATTAGATTGCCCTTTTTACTTTAAACTTTTTTCCTTATTTCTTTTTTTTTTTTGAGGGCCCTGCTTTCTGCAGCTCTTCCTTTATCAGGTCCCAGTGATCTTTTTTATAGTCTAGTATGCCATAGTGTCAGGAAGAGGCTGCATTGTTCCCCTCTTCCTTTAGAACTTTTTTTTTTATTACAAAGTTTATTTTTACATCATTTTGCACATTTTTTTTTTCATCTCGATTGTGTGACCAGTTTTTTTAATTGAACTATTTTTTTTGGTCTCTAAAAGTGAGTGAGGTCCTGAAGAGTGAATTCTGTAATTTAAGAAACCCATGCAAGAGGCTGGCTTCATCTCAGAGGCTGCACTGTTAGACTTCATGGTGAATCTTCAGTTGCTTGTGCTTTTTTAAAATTAATTTATTTTCTTACAGCATTGCTCATTGTTGTACAGTGATTGGTTTCTCCCCTCAGATGTGTCTCTCTCGTTCTCCCCCCTCTAGGAGTGCCCTCAGTGCCTGCGTCTCAGTACCTCCACACATATTTCATCCTCCTCCTAATTACAAGCAATTCAGATACGCAATGTTTAATGAAAACATTGATAGAACTATTTTCGGCCCCATGTGTATGCTATGCAAAGAACCCAATTAATGGAATAAAGAGAGGAAGTAATGGTAATCATCAGAAAATGCTGTTCCTCCCAATCAAAATCCTTTCCTGGTGCCTCAGGTGTAACTGGATGCAACTTTTAGGTTGTGTCATTTTTTTTTTCTCAGATTTTCTGCATGAATTAGAGCCTCCACCACTGCCAGGGTCAATGCCAAGTGATGAGTTTCTAGAGTGTCTGAACAATGACACTTCTGCAGACATGACAGACTATGGTGTTCTCCAAGCTCTTGGGGCAGAATTCTGAATGCAAGCAATAGTGAAAATTACATTTTTAATGTTAAAAGTGAAACTGAACAAACTAGAGCACTAGTTGCACTGCTATAGGTCACCTTGATGATATCATTACATGCACTAAAAGTTTTATGAAAACACTGGTGGTGCAGCAAGTTAAAGCACAGCACTATAAAGCTAAAGTCACTTCAGTATGAGTTAGATCCCCACCCTGGAGGTGACCCACACGGCGGCAGATGCCTCCTGACCCACCCGCTGCTCCCCTCAGCAGTGTATTTTGATGATCAGCCTATTCTGCTTCCCATTCTGTCTCTGCTGATGTGTCTGACCACCCCTGCAACTCTGGTTTGCACCCCAGCTCTGTATGCACAAATAAATAAATCTTTAAGAAACAACAACAAAAATACCACTGATGTATACAGTAGAACAATCAATGGAAAATTTAAGTTCAGTAATTAATTATTAAATCTGCATGTATTTAATTTCTATAATTACTCAAGTCAAGATATCTTTACTGCTCCTAGCTAAGCCTCAGACTTTTCATTAGCTATAAAATGATGACTGTCCTAATTTGGAGGAAATTTTTTTTCTCTATGCATTAGCTTGTTGTTTATCACAGTGATAGAAAATTCTTCTTACTTGTATGTTTTATATCTTACAATTTTATGTTTTCTTATTCAAGTGGTTGTGTTGATTCCCACCTCAATGGTTACATTTCACTATGTCTGTTTTTACATGCTTTAAATTTTATATCCCTTGATACACAGCAGCTGATGGGGTAAACATTAACAAAGGCAAGTAAAATAAAACAGGTCCATTAGTAAATATAAAATCATGAAATGACAGACTGAAAAATTCTTCTGCAGTATCATCAGTTGCTGACTTTTTTAACCATTGTTACCTTTTCTTTCATACCTTTCCATAAGGAAAGGTATGAAAGAAAACATACAAAACATACAAAACATACAAAATAGCATAGCCATACTACTAATTGAATCAACTGTTCAGATACAGGCTCTACCATCTAGGTTTCTATGTCATTAACACTGAAAAAAAATCACTTAATGATGCACTTCTCATAATGTATCTACTGTTGTTAAGTGACACATGACTGTAAATAAGGAGGAAAATTCTCAGGTTTCTTTCTAGTAATTTTTCATAGTTCTGCTGACCCCACAAGAAAAAGTATATACAACAGTGCTCTGATTCAGCCAAGTGCTCTTAATATACCTTTCTCCATTAAGTGCAGAGATACTATTCTCTTAATATTAGAAAAACATTCTTACACTTCTATCTTTGCATTTCCTCAGAATAATCTAAACCTTCTACAATGTTCTTGTTGAACTGAAGCGCCAATAGAGTGAATACAGGCATACTTGCTTTAGGTATTTAACATAGTTTGCATTATGCCACAGCCAGTGATATCACTGGTGTGGTTTGTGAGGCAGAAAAGGGGCAAGAGTGGTCCTTAGGGATAGTATTAATGAAGGGATATAGTGATGTTCTGTACTGTGAGGCAGAGCTCTGTCTTGGCTATCTCTCAGTGAATGTCCCTTTTCTAACCAAAGCACCTTTATAGAATGAGCTATTAAATATAACTTGTATATTTGCAAAATGCACAATAGCTCCATTACATATTTGGTGACATTCCTTAGATGTTTTTTTATATGCATGCTGTTTTCTTTTTTATAATTTCTTTGTTTGAGTATGTTTTATATCAGATATCATCCCAAGAGAATTCCCCACCACCAATCCCCCCCGTGCACCACACCTCAGTCCCTTGTGCTCTTCCCACCCATGTTTTGTATCTTCTCCCTTTCAAAAGTCTCTGAACAATAGCTGTCTCTTTATTCTGTTTAGTTTTGTTTTATTGATTTTCTTAAATAGATATTATTTTTCCCTAACCCCTTATTTGATTTCTCCTATATTCCTCCTATAAGTGAAACCACCAATATTTTTCTTTTTCCATCTGACTTATTTCATTGAGCATAATCCCTTCTAACGCTGTCCATGTTGGCTGATTGACATTAGCTTATCTTTTTTTATTGCTCATTAGTATTCCATTGTATATATGTGCCACATCTTCTTGTTCCAGTCATGTATTTTTAGGCATCTGGGTTGTTTCCAAGCTCTAGCTAGTATAAATAGTGCTGCAATAAACATGGGGATGCATGCATCCTTTCGAATTAATGTTTCTGTGTCCTTTGGGTCGATTCCTAACAGTGGAATCCTGAGTTAAATGGCAGCTCCATTTTAGTAATCTGACGAACCTCCACGCAGCTTTCCATAGTGGTTGGACTAGTTTGCATTCCCACCACCAGTGTAGGAGAGTTCCTTTTTCTTCACACCCTCACCAGCATTTGTTGTTATTAGTTTTTTTAGTATGTGCCATTCTCACTGGTGTGAGGTGCTATCACATAGTGATTTCAATTTGCATTTCCCTGATTATGAGGGATGCTGAGCATTTTTTCATGTCTGTTGGCCATTTGCATTTCATCTTTGGAGATGTGTCTTTTGAGTTCTACTGACCATTTTTTTTATTGGATTATTTACTTTGCTTTTCTTGATATTTACTTTGCTTTTCTTGAGTCGTGTGAGTTCTTTGTATATCTTTGTGATCAGTCCTTTGTCAGTTGTGTGAAGTACAAAAGTTTTCTCCCAATCACAAGGGTGTCTCTTTGCTTTGGTGAATGTCTCCTTTGCTATACAAAAGCTTTTTAACTTGATGTAGTACCAGCTGTTTATCCCCTTAGGTATTTTTAAGTCTTTACTAAAACTAGTTTTTCAGTATACTATTCGATTGAAATGAGTTCTATAATTTCATTTCCATTAACTGAACTTGAACTTCAGTCTATGATTGCTATACCAAAAATAATTTCTCCACTTTCCATTAGAATATAAACAGAATTACTTTAGAATAATATTTGCACAATGGTTAAGATTTGTATGTAGAATAGTTATTTGCTGCTCTTTACCTCAATTGGAAATAGAATTTAAATTATTTTAATACATGTATCAATTATTCCTAAAACCTTCAAGTACCTTTGCCCAAACTAAAATAAAAAATGTTGGGAAGGTCAGATAGCCTTCAGGATTTATAAATTCACATAGGGTAGTGTCAGCACTCTATTCTGATTCTATAAACTACAAGTTTGAAGCTAATCCTGACTTCTGGGCATTCAGAGGACATATTCAGAGGCCAATATTAAGATTCATTTTCTGAATTGAATATTAAGGCTTCTTTGAAGTCGTAAAATTAGAGGAGAGATTCCCTTTGGGTCATGGTCAAACCCTCCAAGTGATTAAATCTGGTTCTAGTGAAATTCTGTGCTGGACACCAAAGGCATGGATGCTGCTTTAATTTGCCAGTGTAATCTGAACAAGGTTCACACCTGCTGGGCTACATGATTTCATGCCTTAGATAACAGTTAAACAAGAGGGTCTTTTTTTGTTTTAAATTAGTATATGTCCTCTTTTCAGATGAATAGTTTTTGAAGATTTAGTTTGTTTGTTTATGCATACAAGACCTGAGGTCTAGGGTAGAGTTGCTGGGGGTAGGGAGGGGCGGGGTGAGAGGATTCACAGAGACAGAGTGGGGAGCAGAACAGATGGATTAACTGAAATACACTGCTGAGAGGAGCAGCGAGCAAAATAGGAGAGGTCTGCTGCATCACGTGAGTCAGCTCCCTGCCTGGGTGGCAAACCCATGCAGCCATAGCTGAATTTTGCATGGTGCCCTGACCAGAAAGGTCTTAATTGTCCTTTCCTAACTGAAATTCTTCATAACTTTCAATTTTAGTACAAATTGTTACAAGGTTATTTCAAAGATAGCTCTAAACCACTTTCAGAGGACTTTTCTGCTTTTAAACAGAAAAAGAAACCTCTTATGATTAAAGACCATTTTTTTTAAAGAATTATTTATTTATGCATACATAATGGCAATACAGGCTAGAGGTGCAGGGGCAGTGAGAGGATTCACCAGAGACAGAGCGGGGAGCACAACAGGCAGATTGATGAAGTCCACTGCTGAGGGGAGTAGCGGGCAGGTCAGGAGAGGTCTGCTGTGCCATGCGGGTGAGGTCCAGGGCGGGGATTAAACTAGCACTGAACCAGCTGTGGCTAGCTTACAGTGCTGCGCTTTAATCCACTGTGACACCAAGGAAGGCCTAAAGACTGTTTTTAACTCAGCTCATTATGTTGACATGGAGAAAGGATGAAACTGTATTTTAAATAATTCAGTCTATTATAAATTTATATTAAAATCATTGAACACGTTAGGATTCTAACCCTTATCAGCTGTAGTCCCTATTTTTTTTTTCTCCTGGTCTTAAGATCTCCATACACTTTGAACAGCAAGGACATTTATCCAGTAATCAAAACCAGACACATCACCTCTGCTCTAGCTTCTCTTATTCCTCATATCCAGTCTTTTGTCTAGCCCCTTCCTTTCATCCTCTTCATCACTTTCCCAATCTCAGGTCTTCATCATGTCTCATGTAGTCTGATCTCTCTCCCACAGTCCATACATGGTCTCTGTCATCCTTGAAGAGATCTCTCACATAGATTTAATCCCATGACTACTCTACTTAAAAACCTTGATGCCATTCAAAATGCAATTATCTTAACTCTCTAAATTACCACTTCCTGTCCACCCTACCCTGTAGTCCAGCAATGGCAAACTCCTTTCCAGAAGGCCAAGCTTTTCCTGTGTCTGGGCTTGACATGTAGTTCTGACTCCAAATGTGTTTTCTGCTGTATCCCACTTGGAACAGAGATCCAATTCAAATCACTTTTTTCTTTGAATCTTTTTTCAACTTCCTGGTCTCATATTTCTCTGTTCTGTTAGCATTTTTATGCCATCTTTTACCCTGACTCTTCTCAATGCATTGTGAGTCAGTGGCCTGCACCAGACTGTCAACATCTAAAGACAGGACTGTGGTTCTGCTTCCCTCTTAATCACATAGTCTCACATGTGCCACTAATCCAAGCAGAAGAATTTCAGTCAGAAGATGCATAAGTTGTGGAGTGATGGAGCCAGATTGTTAAAATAATATCTCAAACTTGGAGGTTGAGGAGAAGTCAGTTGGAGGGGGTAGCGTAGATGCTGGAACACTGACTTGAAAGTTGTTTAATCAATGTGAAGTCAATGAAAGTATAAATGCCATAACCAAGCTAAATAGCATAACTAAGCCATTATCAACCCATTTTTTTTTTCTCTTTTTAAAATTTCCTTGGGAGGTGGGGGCAGGAACTATGAATAACTGAGATCTTTCTTGCTCAGTACAAAATGTGTTGTGTCCCTCTTTGCTCCTCTTCCAAGCACTACATATTTTCTTCCTCACTCATCTTGCCCCTCCCCTTCTCTTTCTCTCTGTTCCCCTTTTTTCCCTCCCTCCATCTTTTTACATCCATGTATACCTCACTTATTGTTATCCAGTGATCACATGATTTACATGAGCCTGAGGCACTCATAACAACTGGCCCAGCGAGCCTGTCTGCACAGCTTCCAGTGTGTAGAAGGAGAAAGTTGATTCCATGTGTGGGTGGAGTGTGGACACACAGAACAAAAGGAAGGGTTTCCTTTGTTCAGATACATGCAGGATGATGAAATACCTACTATTTCCCTGTCAGGTGGTTTGCCTCACAAACATTAATGGTGAATTAGGATTTAGAATTAACCTAAATCAATTTGGAGTCATCAAGTAGCACACTGATTTATTTTTTCTTTTACATTCTGTTTCTATTTTTATAAAGATCGGAATCTGAACATCCACAGTTCCTGTACTGTCTGAGAAAACGTATCACTTACCATGTTGTATGATATATCATTTTGTTACTCATTATTCATTCTGTTGGAGGGAAGAAAACTTTTCCTCCACCAACTCAGATTCAGTGATAGAGACCTACAAATTTACTGACAGAAAACAGATTAACAGGAGAAAATAAAGTTTATCCATGCATATGGTAGCAACCCAGCAAAGTGGCAGTTGAATAGCTACAGTTAAGAATTTATCTCAAGCAGTTCTCCTGCCCACTTTTGCCTATTTGGGTACCTCTTTTTTTTTTCTTCTTTCCCTAATAAGTCTGTCCTTTTAAAATGTAAAATAATGTAAAAATAATAATTTTTAAAATGTAAAATAATAATAACAATAATTTAATCCTAATAAGGAAAGTCCTTTTTTTAAAGAACTGGAGCACAGGCCAGAGCCACAGGGGCAGTGAGAGGATAGGACTTCAAGAGGAAGCAAATTGTAAGGAATCCATGAGGAACATTTTGACAAGGTTTTATTATGTAATTTCTCATTCACATACAAATGGTCCTAAGAATGTATAATGGGAGCTGTATTTTTTTGGAAGTCAGAAAAAAATTGTTTAGGTAGTGTTTTGTTTTGTTTTTTTTCCTATTATTTATTCAGTTGTTTTTGGCTTAAAATTATCTTCACGCCCCTGTTGGTGGATCCAAACGGATCCCATCCATTCACTCAACACTTGTTTTTTAGAGAAAAGTGGTTGGTACTAGAGATATAACAACATGTAGAAAAATCTCTGTTCTCATTGAGCATAATTTATTAAGAAATGAACAAGAAACAACATAAATAGCTAAAATATATCATGTGTTTGACAATGATGAGTTTTTTTTTTTTTAAAGATTTATTTATTCATACAGAACTAGAGTACAGGTTAGAGGTGCAGGGACAGTGAGAGGATTCACCAGAGAAATAGTGGGGAGCAGAACAGGCTGAATGATGAAATACACTGCTGAGGGGAGCAGCAGGCAGGTCAGGAGAGGTCTATGGGTCAGCTCCCTGGCCGGGATCGAATTCATGCTGCAGTGGCATCTGAAAGCTTCATAATGCAGTGCTTTAACCCATTGTGCCACCAGGAAGAGCCCAACAATGATCAGTTTTAAGGAATAAGTAAGACAGTGAAGGGTTTAGCAAATTACAGGGAAATGGTGTGTACAATTTTAGACAAAGAGGGGGATATTTGATAAAAATCAGAGAGAAGAGAGATCTAGCAAATTAGATCTACAGCTTTGTGCCTGCAGCTTTATTAGTATTCTATGAAGCCAACAGTAGTGATTAATGTTTTTAGCATTTATGTGTTAAGAAGGCAATGCAGACTGGAAATTAACAAAGCTTTGGGTCCTCATGGTGACCAGTCACCCTGGGTGATTAAGTGCCATGGGAAGTTTGTGGCTTTTGAGAATGTGGTTGTTACTAGAGGTCCCTTGACAGAGCAAGGACTCAGTGAATCACCACTTTGTTTGGCCTTGTCAGTATTGTCATCCTGCACTCATTCTTTTCCCAGTACCAGTTTAGACTGCGGTGGGCAGGCAACAATAGAAGATGATTCTAGAAGTATTCCCATCATTGCTTCAAAATGCACTTGTTTCCCCTAGCAACAACCTGGTTTGCTACCCTATTGCCATAGAAATAGAATACAATATATATAAGCAGTATACTCTTACTTTTTATTTTTTGAAACACTCCACCTACCTACCCACCCCCCTTTTTCTCCATGTTTGACATTTTATAGACCTTGCCTCCTCTTAGTCCTTGGCCCAAACTTCTTTTCACTTTATCTGGCTATCACACAGATAATTCTCTGCCCTTAGAGAGCAGGGTGGTCTCAATCCTGACATTTCAGTTTATATCTCTATCTTATAAGAATAGAAAGAAGAGATTAAAAGAACCCAAGCAGCAGTTACTCAGTGGAGTGAGCTCAGTCGCCTTGGTATTACCAAAGGTCCTTATGAATTTTACTGTGACCACTTTGTTGTCAGAAGTCAACTTCCATACCTCATGAATAATCCTTTAAAGAAGAATCGCCTTTCAATGCTTTAGATTACTGAGGAGAACTTAAACTTAAGGGGCTTCCTTAAAACTTACATATTCATTTTTGTGTTGTATAAATACAGCTGTGGCAACATTCCTTTCAACCAAAGATAAGCCGATACTGACTTTGAATGTTTTGTTTGGCACCTATTTTTTTTTTTTAAGATTTATTTATGCATACAAGAGCTGGGATGTAGACCAAAGTTAGGAGTGGTGAAAGGATTCACCAGAGACAGAGTAGAGAGCAGAACAGGCAGATTTACTGAAATACACTGCCGAGGGGAGCAGCAGTGAGACAGGAGAGGTCTGCTGTGTCATACAGGTTAGCTCCCTGCCTGGGGATTGAACTCATACTGCAGTGGCTAGGGATAACTTGATAGCACTGAGACTTTAATCCCCGTGCCAGTAGGGAGGCCCTTTTGGCACCTATATTTTAAAAAGTTTCTCATCAACTTTATATGCTGGACTAACTCAGTAGATCACTACTGAGCACGACAACTCAGAGAGATTGTGAAGACAAGGGGCAGAGCAACTAAAGTCCTGGTTTTCAAAGAGCTGAGCTTATGCTTGGATTGCTGAAAGAGGAGGAGTGACAGATGCTGAAGGAGTCAGGGCAGGAGAGGAGGATAGCAGGGTGGCCCGGACCTGAGCCAACAGCAGGTGAGAGTAAACCTGTCTGCATTTGGCAATCACTTTGTGTGGAGTAAAAAGAGTACAGAGGCTGCGGGTCTGCCAGATGTCAGCTTGAACAGATGAATGGGTGTCCAGTGGACGTTAACAGAATGCTAGAACACTTTTACAGTGCCAGTGTTTGGAAACAGTATGAAGAACAAAAAATCTGGGATCTTGTAAGCTGAATTTAAGCCACAGTTCTAAAATACTTTCACTGGAAGAGATATTTCTGATCATTTATAAACTGAAGTTAGTCATAGATCTTCCCTACTATGAGCTAGCTTTTATTTTTTATTTTTTTTAACTTCTTATAGCAGTGTATGGTGATGCCAGAACTAGGCTCCGGGTAGAGGTTCCTGTTCCTTTCATAGGAGGCATTGACACAGATGAGCTACTTAGGTACTGGCCCTCTGCAGCCTCTTATTGGCCTGGTCTTGGCTGGTAAATTTCCATCATGGATGGCACAGCATGGTGGAAATCCAGACAGGAATTGAGTGTGGGGAGTTGGGTTCCTACTGCTGGCATTGTTAGACTGTATAGTAATGCTACTGGAGCCTGGCTTTATCTCCTAGTCTGGGGAAATTGTTCGGTGATTCCTGCCCTTCTTCCTTTACCCTGGAAATGGCTGTCTTCTACTCTAGACTAGGACAATCTCTGTTCTACATTAGGCAGCCTGAGAAGAAGTATTACCTAGTGAATCAAGGTACCTAGAAATGGGTGTGCAGGGTCACCACTGGAAACGTAGATATCCCCTGCCAGAGCTTGGTCCTGTCCTTAGCAGAGCAGATCCGCTATAAGAGGTCAGTGCTCATGCTGTCCCAGTATGCTACTGGATGCAGCTCTCCCCTGAGAGACTGCAACCTGGTTGCTTCTGTCAAGACTTGGGAACCTATTAGAGACACATAAATTGGAGCTGGTAATGACACGCCTCTCATCCTTCACAGCAGTGACCTCTCAAGTGAAGAATATGCACCGTTTCAAAGGAATCTGATTACCTTGGAACCACTGTTTCCTTTTGCATTCTAATCTTTTTTTTTTTTAAAGATTTATTTATTTGTGCATACAGAACTGGGGTACAGGCCAGAGGCTCAGGGGTGGCGAGAGGCTTCACCAGAGACAGAGTGAGGAGCAGAACAGGCAGATCTACGAAGTACACTGCTGAGGGGAGCAGCGGGAGGGTCCGGAGAGGTCTGCCACGCCATGTGGTCACCTCCAGGGCAGGCGGGAATCGAACTCATGCGGAAGTGGCATTAGCTTCTTAGTGCTGTGCTTTAACCTGCTGCGCCACCAGGGAGGGCCGTACAGTCTAATCTTTTAACTTCATATTTTATAGATTTGTTTGCTGTACCAATTTTTAAGGATTCTATTAAAACCCACTGTGATTATATTTGTCTATTTTTCTTTGTCATTTTATCAACTCTGCTTTAAGACTATGTTTTGAGTATAAACAGCCATGATCACTATCCTTTTTGTGGGTTATTTTCACTATTAATGTTAAATATATTGGCTTTTCGATGTTAGAAATCAGTTGCTTCCAATGGTCAACCAAACCTTTCTGTGAATCTACCTCTGGCTCCCAGTTTTGTACTTAAAGCGCAGACAATAGAAGACACATATTCTCTATTCTCGTCTGCTGAATAGTAGCTTTACAGTTTTCAGAGACAGTGCTTGATTGTGTGGCTTGACTCCAACATAAAGGGTGTGTATTTCTAGATGATGTCTCCAGGCCTGAAGCAGCCTCTTGCAAGTGCTCTCTATCCCTTTTTCATATTGATCTAATTTTCTTTTTGACTGGTATGCTTGACAGTTTGGGGTTTAGACTATAGATAATTCCCTTAAACATCAAACATGAAATTCTCCCTCTCATTTAAAAAAAAAAAAAGTCTTAGGAAAATAGTCATAAAGTAAAAAAATACTTAGCTTGTCATCATAAACCTTTAAGACTTTGATATTCTTCTAACCCAAAGACTTTCAGTGGTTTATTCCTCCTGTCAGAATGTGAACTACTTCGCATATTTCAAAAGTTGAAAAACAAATGAAATCTTATTTAGATGTGCTAGACATTGATAGACTTGATGTTAATCATATTCATCCAGAATCATTGAAAAATAGGATTTTTAAGTAGACATGGGAGGCGCCCTTTTATGGATTTAAGTACATAATTCCCTACATGTTCAGAAGAGTCATGAAAACAGACACACTATATGCTTTATTTTGAGACAGCCTGCCTTTTGGATTTTGAAACTGCTTCTTAAAACATCTTATTGTTCCACTTGTTAAAGCCATTTGGTAAAATAAGAAAAAAATGTTCTTGAAAAATATTGATGTTTAAAATGTAGAGTGCAACTGACATGTCGATCTTCTCTCCCCATGTTTCCTTTTGTAGTATGACTATGAATATGATGAAAATGGTGACAGAGTCGTTTTAGGAAAAGGCACTTACGGCATAGTTTATGCAGGTCGCGACCTAAGCAACCAAGTCAGAATCGCTATCAAGGAAATCCCAGAGAGAGATAGCAGGTACAGTCATTGTGGCTAATAAAAGCTGTTTTCTAAGCTATTTGGGGTTGTTAATAATATCTTAGAAAGTAATTTGGTTGTGATCTGATTAATGAAACTGTCTAAAAATGTCATTGCTTTAATTAGCTCCTCTGGGGCTGATTGCTGTTACGTCATTTAGTGGTTCAGGCAGATCAATGGGGAGGGAGGCATCTCTGGGAAACAGGACAGGACTTCTGAGGAGTAGAGAGTCTGGCAGCGGTGCCTCACGTTCATCATTGAGGTCTCAATTCAGATGTTAGGCCTTCAGAGCAGTCTTCTCTAATGACAGCAAGCTGATAATTCACCTTCTTCCATACAACCAGTGTCTTAGGTCCCAACTACTTAGTATTGACTTTCAGGGGGACCATGTGTTTCCAGCCTCTGTGTCTGCATTTCATGTGTAAAGAAAACAGAAAACAAACTTACCCAGAGATGTTTGGCATATTTTTATATTTGTTCATTGGCCAAAAGTAAGTAGCCATAACTACCAGGGAAGTTAGAAACTCACCAGTGTTTTCACTTTTCTCTTTAAACAAAGCCATGGAGACAAGAACAGAGAGTAGGTAGGCAAACAACTCTTGCTATGTGTCTCCTGTATGGTTCCAGTTTGTATTTTCTGTGATATTGCTGCAATTTTCTCTCAAAAATAAGACATATTTATGAATTCTCATGAAATAGTTAATAGAAATTCATTCAATACCTAAAGTAGCATATATAAATTTATCACATTAAAATTGTTGCTAAATGTCCCTCCCCATAGGTTCCTAATTTGTAGTTAAGACTAGCCTTTGAAACAACAAAAAATATTGGAGACACAATTTTTCTTATGAGATTGCTACAGCTGAGCTCATTAATGTTGATGAATTTAAATGAGCACGAGGAAGAAAACGTCGTATAAACATCACAGTTTTGGATGTGGTGTTGGTATAGACACACAACAAGGTGTGTAACTGCATCCCCGTGGTGTAACTGTAATTAGATCATGGTCGAAACCAATGGTAATACATTAACAATTATATTAAGAAAAATAAAATCACTGTGTAGCTTCCATTCACTTAACTACCACTGGGCACACACCAAGTGCACCAGCATGACAAAGATCCTGCTCCCGTGCACTGTAATCATGTGAGTGGTTTCAAAACACTTGCATGAATATCTCTTCTCTGGAATAGGCAGAGGTTTGGGGTATCCTTGTTACCAATGTTAAGATAACAATAGAGTCTATCACGTTATCTATCTTGTTGTTATGAGATGCAATACAAAGGTATTTCCATCTTTGTGCCCTGGAGAGATTTGATGTTTGATTAAAAAAGACGGCAGGGGGCCCTCCATGGTGGCACATCGGGTTAAAGCACAACACTGAGAATCTAAAGTCGCTTCTGCATGAGTTCTATTCCTGCCTGCCCTGGAGGTGACCACATGGGTCTGCAGACCTCTCCTGACCCGCCCGCTGCTCCCCTCAGCAGTGTACTTCCATCGATCTGCCTCTTCTGCTCCCCACTCTGCCTTTGGTGAAGCCTCTTGCCACCCCTGAGCCTCTGGCCTGTACCCCAGTTCTATATACACAAATAAATAAATCTTTAAAAAAAAAAAAAAAAAGGCCCTCCCTGGTGGCGCAGCGGGTTAAAGCACAGCACTGAGAATCTGAAGCCACTTCCTCATGAGTTCTATTCCTGCCTGCCCTGGAGGTGACCACATGGGTCTGCAGACCTCTCCTGACCCGCCCGCTGCTCCCCTCAGCAGTGTACTTCGTGGATCTGCCTGTTCTGCTCCCCACTCTGCCTTTGGTGAAGCCTCTTGCCACCCCTGAGCCTCTGGCCTGTACCCCAGTTCTATATACACAAATAAATAAATCTTTAAAAAAAAAAAAAAAAAAAAAAAGATGGCAGGGCCTCCCTGGTGGTGCAGGGGCTAAAGACAGTGCTATCAACCTCTTGCCAGCCACTCAGCTTGAGTTTGATCCCTAGGCAGGGAGCTGTCCCAGAAGGCACAGCAGATCTCTCTTGTCTCACCCACTCCACTGCTCCCCGCAGCAGTGTGTTTTGGTTAATCTGCCTGTTCTGCTCTCCACTCTGTCTCTGGTGAATCCTCTCACCCCCTGCCCCCACCTCTGGCCTACACCCCAGTTCTTATATGCAAAAATCAATCTTTAAAAAAAAAAAGACAGCAGTCAGAAAGGATCCTTGTAAGGTAACAGGAGGGATGTGAATAATGCATGACCCAGCATGCACTAGCTGTTGCCATCTGTGGTGAGGATCATGGCAACAAAACAGTTTCTTCTGTGTTTCCTTCACATTCATAAAGCATAGTTTTGTGGTTATTCAGGGCTCGGCACTTACATGCTTAGTGAAAATTATTGGATGTTAGTAATGACTTCCATGTTGGAGGAGAGTTTTTATTCTCAGTTAAGAAGAATCCTGACTGTTAGTGCAGCTTTTGCATTATCCTGGAGTTACATAACAGGTGGAGGTAGTGTTTTTACTGCCTCAGGATCTTACTTTTCAGCATTCATTACTGATTTTTAATAGAGGGTCAGTAGGTGGGATTCCTTTTGTTCATCAGAAACTGAGTTAGTAGCTTGCTTCAGATTGCTCAGCTGTTTTAATGTCCTAAATCTGTAGAAGAGGCCCAGATATTTTCCACTGGTTTATCTCATGAGTATCAAGAGCATTGTTGCACTAACGTGAAAATGTTTGAATCCCTTGGGGAAAGAAGCTTGTAAATGGCTTCAGAGTTGAGGGTCATTACCTAAGTGTCTTCCTGGTAACATTTAGATTAGTGTTTTCATTTAACTCATTCAAGTAATTATCAAATGATATTACTCTCCCAATGGATAACCTTTTAATAGGTTCAATTTAATACTCGCCTTTGTAATTCTTAGAACAAGTATAAAGAAAAATGAAATGAATGAAAGATCTAAAATACAAGTGAATTTTTTAAAGATTTGTTTACTTATGCGTATAAGAGCTGGGATGTGGGCCAGAGGTGCAGGGGGTTGGTTAGAGGATTCACCAGAGACAGAAAGGGCAACGGAACAGGAAGATCTCCTGAAATACACTGCTGAAGGGAGCAGTAGGTGAGACAGGAGAGGTCTGTATCATATGAATCAACTCCCTGCCTGGGGATCAAACTCATGCTGCAGTGGCTGCAGTTAGCTTCTTAGTGCTGAAACTTAACCCCTGGCACCACGAGAAAGGCCCATCAAATCAATTATTTGACAACTTTCTGAGTACTGTTTCAGATCATAAGTTTGTTTAAACTAAAAATGTTTACAATCTGCTAATTTTTATTATTTTTTTAAAGATTTATTTACTTATACAGGACTGGGGTACCGGCCAGAGATGTGGAGGGTGAGAGGATTCACCAGGGACAGAGTGGGGAGCAGAACAGGCAGATGGACGAAGTACACTGCTGAGGGGAGCAGAAGGCAGGCCAGGAGAGGTCACCTCCGGGGCAGGCGGGGATCGAACTCATGCGGAAATGGCTTAAGCTTCTTAGTGCTGTGCTTTAACCCGCTGCGCCACCAGGGAGAGCCACAATCTGCTGATTATTTAACTTGCTAGTTTATCCTAGAAAAACTCCATGAAAATAGTATTATTCAGTGTTACCTAATTCTAGTATTTGTTATTGGCATTAAAAAAATCCATTCTGTTGATTTAAATTTACAAATTCTCAGCAATTTTTGTGTGTAGGAATAAAGCAAGTATGAGGCACCTGGTTTGTGTTTCGCATCTGCAGTCTTCAGTGTACAAAAGAACAAAGTTTAATGAATAGCATTGAGTTGTACTTTGTGACTGCTGACACCCTTCCATAATTAGTTATACAATTGTAGTGGAGTTACCTTTTATTCAGGGTTGTTAAAAGCTTACCAGCATTATAGTACTTCAAATAATTGTCAGAAGTATATTCTGTTATTCCAGAAATATAAACTACTTTCATTTTATATTTTGATAAAGCAGCATATACCAAGTATATGATTTTAAAGTCTGGTTTAAAGCTGATCTTTCAAGGGTAGTAATTGGTTAGGATTGCACAAAAAAGAAGAAAAGAAAAATAGAGTTGCTGGTAAGATGAAGATTTTAAAGCAAAGGCCTTAAGAAGATTTGAGATGTGATTTTGTGTTTTTGTTGAAGAGATGATCTGTATGAAGTTCTAGAACTAACATTAAAGTTATTTGCACTTTCTGTCTTCCTGGGTAATAGTCTTAGAATAATAAAGTTAGGTTATGACATCAATGGAACAGAAAGTCATGTTATTGAAGAAAGTAAGTCATATGGGTAATTACAATTTTCTTGGTTACAAATGTTGGCTCTTTTATTTACTAGCTTTGAGATGTTGGGCAATTGCCTTAGCTGTAAGGTAAGCATATAAATAATATCTTATCATGAGGTTATTGTGAGAAGTGAGCTAATACATTTAAGTACCGAAGGCTTAGAGTAGTGACTAAACACTTCTGTCGTGGTTTCAACATCACAGAATTTATGCTGTAAGAAAAAAGGGCCTTAAATTTTATTTTATACATATGAGTATTTTTTTAAGTTGACATTTTCAGTTTGCATTGCTTAAATATGTAGACTAAAGTCTGGAGATGTAATTAGCCCATTGACATTTTTATGTCTTTTTAGATACTCCCAGCCTCTCCATGAAGAAATAGCATTGCATAAACATCTGAAGCACAAAAATATTGTCCAATATCTGGGCTCTTTCAGTGAAAATGGTTTCATTAAAATCTTTATGGAGCAGGTCCCAGGAGGTAAGAGATATTTTTCTTTCTTTAAAAAATATAAATGTCTAGAGTCTTGAAGAAGAGTAAACTGGTGGAATTTAAAAGAAAATTTAAGCATGTCACGTTACCTTACAGTTTATTAGGAGCCAAATAAATTGCCAAACTATTTTAATATTGTCAGAGAGGAGAAATTTCCACCTTCCACCCTTGGTTCTCCTTGGCTGGTTCAAGAGTCAAACAAATATCAGAAAGATTAACAGGAGAAAAAAAATGTAATTAGGTACCTCCAGAGACTTTACATACACATTAAAAATTCCAAAGATGTATATAAATAGCATAAATAATATAGCTCATTCAGATCTCATTCAGAGAAAGAGAGTAAGGGCCTTCAAAAGGAAGAAAGGCAAGTCACAAGAAGATGAACTATCGCATATTTGGTGTATATGTTTGCTGGCCAGGCTAAAGACAATAGGACGAGAAATTTTAACAAACAGACTCTGCCAGGTTCTTCCCAATCTACCACCCCCAACCTCTTGAACTGTATTACCCAGTGGTGATACTTCCTTCCTGGAAGAGACCCTCTATCAAAATTCTATTAGCAGAAATGAGGAATATCAAAACTCTTCCTGATCTTTGGGTCTTAGTTGTCTTAAGATTACTCCATACTAAAGTGGTATATTTTAGGATCACACACTCTATCCCTTAGTATTATTGTGATTTGAATTAAGGTTACCCAATGAGTCTGTTTTTATTATGACTATGTTTGATGATTATCTTCAGAATTTAAATTCACATTTGAGCCCAAGTGTCCAGTACAGCCCTTAGGCCAGTGTGACAACCTCATAAATGTTAGCCTACGTCAGTTTTATAAAGTGCTTTAAAGAACTTACTTGAATAAAATTTTACTCTTTTGCCCTGCTTTACAGGCAGTCTTTCTGCTCTCCTTCGTTCCAAATGGGGCCCTCTGAAAGACAATGAGCAAACAATTGGTTTTTATACAAAGCAGATACTGGAAGGATTAAAGTACCTCCATGACAATCAGATAGTTCACCGGGATATCAAGGTAAAATGTATTGGGACTCATTTTCCTTACGTGCCTTAGTGGATAATTGTTTTATTTGTAAAAGTCATGTTGTCTAAATAAAAGTCTAAATGATCATTTAAATGGTGAATAAAATCTTAGAAATAGCAGAAATACAAGATGGCTCTCTGCCTTGAATTAGTTACTAAGATTCATTTCTGACCTCTTCTGTTAAGGAACAAACTCCTTTACCATATTCAACCAGCAGACCGAGTTTCATTACCTGTCTGCCACCGTTTTAGTCAACTGAGGGGCTGCGGGCACAGTAGGTCAAAGTTGAATAGGATATGGAGCTTACAGGCTCCATGTATCCTTGTGAATAGCTACTCAATAAATACTTACGGAATTAGTGGATGCATGGTGGGAATGAAGAAAAATACAATCTCGCCGTTCTCATGAGTATCACATGTAGGTAGATTGAACAGAAAAAACTTATCAGATTTTCTTTAAAAAGAAAAAACTCAGGCCCTCCCTGATGGCGCAGCGGGTTAAAGCACTGCACTGAGAAACTAAAGGCACTTCCGCATGAGTTCGATCCCTGCCTGCCCCGGAGGTGACCACATGGCGCGGCAGACCTCTGCTGACCTGCCCGCTGCTCCCCTCAGCAGTGTACTTCGTCAGTCTGCCTGTTCTGCTCCCCACTCTGTCTCTGGTGAATCCTCTCACCCTCCGCATCTCTGGCCTGTACCCCAGTTCTGTACGAATAAATAAATAAATCTAAAAAAAAAAAAAAGAAAAGAAAAAACTCAAGCATAACCTATTTCTAACCAACACTGAGCTACTGAAAATAAGTTAATGTTAACCACTCCTAACGCACTGCAAAAGTCCATTTATTTGTGCTGTCCCTAAATGTTCCAGAACAAGAAATAAAACAACTTAGAAAAGAATGTAAAGTGACTGGGAACTTAAGAGTATCATACTCAATTTCTCGTACATATCACAATAGCCTCTCCTAGCTTAAACTACAAGTTCTAATTAGAAACAGTGTTTGACCTGTGACCTGAGTAGCAGATACTAAACATCTGATAATGTGTAAACAAAAATGGTGTCAAGAATTTGCTACTGAGAGGAACTATTAAATAAGAGTATAAAATTAGAGTCCTTGCTTGCTCTAAAGATGTCTTTTCTCATTAAACTTGCAAGTCAAAAAAAAAACAGTATTGGAAAAAAGATAACATTTTTTTAATTAAAATCCTCTGTTCTCTAGGGTGACAATGTGTTGATTAATACCTACAGTGGTGTCCTCAAGATCTCTGACTTTGGAACATCAAAGAGGCTTGCTGGCATAAATCCATGTACTGAAACTTTTACGGGTATGTTTTTGCAATGATGATACAGATCTTTTGTAATTAGAGAAATAATTGCTGCATTTGAGCATAGTGTGAGAGATAAGTGTAGTCTGTGTTCTCACAGACATGAATGTTGCTATCTGTTGATGCTCACTGAAATATGCTCTATAGATTTTGATCTAGGCCTGTTCTCATTCCTCATTCTGTATTTATATAACTTGCACAGTCTCTTAATACTATTGAGGTTTTTTTCTGAAGCTTTCAGTTTGTTACTTGTTTTTCTTTTCATGTCATTGTTCTCTCCCACTTGTACTATAACCCTGACAAGACTTTTTTTTTAGTATTTCTTTAGTCCAACCCCTTCGTGATTCTTCATCATACCTTAATCACTTCCCATTGGACTGTGATTTCCCTCTTTCCTAGTCTATTTACTCTCTGTGATGTATTCCTCTGCTCACAACATAAATAACCATAGGATTTCAATTCAGAAAGAGGAAGTGACTCACCAGCTCAGAAGTGGGGTGAAGAGAGAGCTTGTCTGAGAAATTAGGCAACCCAGTGCCAGGACTGCCTCTAGAGCAAAGTCCTGAGAGGGTGGAGACTGAGTAATTTCCAAAAAGGGAACAGTAGCCATCAAGAAACTGAGGCACAGAGAAATGGATGTCTGTCCAGGAGGCAGAGAGGCATCCGAATCTTCAGCACTGGCTTCCCCTCCCTGTTCTTATCACATCATCCTGCCTGTTCTGGGTTTTATTACCAGAAAAAAATAGCTAGAAAAGATAATGAGTAATCTGTCATCTAACATATAGCAAAAATGGCCAGATGTCCCCATTTCTGAACTCTATGAGGGAGGTAGCAGTACCCCTCTTCTGCCATTAAGGAAATGGAGAGACGAGACACAGCACACCCAAGTCACAGCAGTTTGTAAATGATAAACCCAGATATTGAACCTACCCTTTACTGTTTGCTTTTACCTTCTCAAGTCCATCATCCTCTCCTCCTTGCTAATTATCTGTTCTGGTAGCCTATGATGGGGAGAGAGGGAAATTTGGTAAGTTTTCATCTTAGAACATTCACACAGCAATGAAAGTCCTCAGAGCCCAGAAGTAAATACATTCTGAATGCTTTTTGGTTTTGTTTTGTTTCAACAAAATAAACTCCAGCCTCCTAGTAAGTTTAAACATCTTTATGTTTCTTCATACTGTCTCAACTTGGCAGGAGACATGTTAGATGCTACTGAGACTCAGTAATTTCTGCAGGGGAAATCCCTACTGTCACATTATTTGGACAATATTAATTTAATATATTCTGATCTTGAAACACTTTTTTGGGGGGGGGATTAAGATTCCCCACCCCCAGTAAGATACAGTAAAGCTGCCCTCCTGAACCTCTTGCAATGGCTCACGTGAGAGAGGCGTCTGTCACTAATGTGCTTTATTCCGTCTGCCACTGTGATTCCTGGGGCCCAAGGTCTACTCACCGCAGCACTAGCCAAGTCGCAGCTGCTTCATCATCTTCTTCAGGGCCTGAGGTGATAGCCCTTGTTTTGATTCACCTGTTACTAATTCGATAACAGGGAAGGCCATAGGGACCATCATTTCTGAAATGCTTACTACATGGCTGACTGTTTTAAGTCCTTTACACATGTTATCTCATTGACATTCACACATCAACCTTAATCCTTAGGTATCTTTACCCCAGTTTATGGTGGGAAAATGAAGGTGCGAAGAGGTTAAACAACTTGCCTGAGCCCAGAGAGCTAATATGCAATGGAATTGTAATTCCAGCTTGACTTAACATGCCAAATAGAATTAAATCTTTTCTCCCCAAACCTGTTCCACCCACACTCTTCCTGTCTCAGTTGATAACCCTTCCAAACTTAGGGTTATCCACCATGCCTCCCTTTCCCACATTCCAGCCCCCTATCCATCAAGGAATCCTCTAAGCCCACCTTCAACATGTCTCCAAAACCGCCTCTTTTCCTCACCTTGCTCTGTTGAGTATCACTGCTGAGTACATCACTGCTGCCACCTTTCTCTCTTCATTAATTCCGTAGCCACTTCCTGCTTCGCCCCCTACTGTCTATTTTTCAAAACCACAGTCTGAGAGATCCTTTTTAGACATAAATCCTAATCACCGAGACTGCAGTAGTTTTCTTTCGGAGTAAATAAACACCACAGTCCATGCAGCTGGGGGCAAGGCTTTGGCCTGACCTAGAGCAGTACCTTTTAGATCTGTTCCTTTCTCCTCTGCCCATGCTCACCATGTGCCAGAATCATGAGCCTGCTTTTATTTCCTATACCCCTCCAGGCAGAATCCTGCTGCGGGGGGCCTGTGCACGTACTTTCTTCTGATGCTCATACTTTTCCAGCCAATGCCTGCATAATCCCCTCTCCTTCTGCATGCAAGTCTTCGCCCAGAGGCCCTCTCCAGCCACCCCACCCCACTTACATAGTAATATTGGGGCACTCTCGATCCTCTTTCTCTGTTCTCTTTAAGTCATCACACATCACTTTCTAACATGCTATATAATTTACTTATTTATTTTTTTAAAGATTTATTTAATTATGCATACAGAACTGGGGTACAGGCCAGAGGTGCAGGGAAGGTGAGAACATTCACCAGAGACAAAGTGGGGGAGCAGAACATGCCGACTGACGAAGTACACTGCTGAGGGGAGCAGCAGGCGAGACAGGAGAGGTTTGCTGGGCCATGTGGGTCAGCTCTGGGGCAGGGATCCAACTTGCACTGAAGCATTTGTGACCAGCTTGCAGTATTTCTTCCTGACCCCTTGTGCCTCCCAAGGGCCTCCTTACTTTTGCTTATAATTTCATTCTTGTGCCCCTAGGCTGACATCACAAGTTTACATTTCAGCCACTAAGCTGTACCTCCTACTCGGGTGGTTGCAATGGCAAAGAAATTCTGAAGTGGATTTTTTTAAGTAGCTTTTTTTAACTTTGAAATAAAGATATATAAGTTTTACAGTTAAAGCACTCTCACTTGCTTCCCTGGGGCTAATATTCAAATTGACTTATATCTTCACTACCCACTTCTGTAAACCTCTTTATGTAAACAGTCATCTGGCATGTGTTTGTGAGTAAAGAGAGGAGCAGCTATGAACACATGACTGAGCCTGTTCAGGGGTTTTTTTGAATTTTCTTTATGGGGATAATTGAACACAATTACCAGATAGTGCTCATTTGAAATATTGTCTGATGAATAAAAACATTGCATAATTGTTAAGCTGTTACTTGAATTGTCCAATTTTTTAATCCACTGTATTTTTGATCAGTTATAACTCACCTAATTAAAGTTTTCTCATCACCTCTGCTTTAAAGACAACAAATTAACATGCTAAACTTCCACACATATTTTTAAAAATACCACTTGAGGCCCTCCCTGGTGATGCAGCAGGTTAAAGCACAGCACTAAGAAGCTAAATCCACTTCCGCATGAGTTCGATCCCCACCTGCCCCAGAGGTGACCACATGGCGTGGCAGACCTCTCCTGACCCGCCCGCTGCTCCCCTCAGCAGTGTACTTCGTCAGTCTGCCTGTTCTGCTCCCCACTCTGTCTCTGGTGAAGCGCCTCTCCACCCCTGCACCTCTGGCCCATACCCCAATTCTGTATGCACAAATAAAATAAATCTTAAAAAAAAACCCACTTGATTCTGTTTATATCAAGAAAAGTGATCACTTTGGAGGACACTATAAAGGAAGAGAAACTCCAGTGTTTCCGTAAGCATAGGTGAGTTGAGGGGCGTGGTTACCTCATCCTTTGCCAAGCGGAATATTTTCTGCCAATAATGTGGCCAGCCAAGCTGAGAGCAGACTGTGCAGTTGTAGTGAAGAGGAACATGAGCTACTGCCATTTGATGAGGAGGTCGGAGGGAAACCTGGCAAGATGAAAATACTTGATGAAAATAATGCACTTTTGTGATTAGCAGCCAATTTCTGACCTATAATCATGGTATTCAGAGGAACAGTTTAGAGGAATTTTGTGTAGTAGCACTTTTTACCTTTAAACCATGCATGAAAGCATTCATAAAAGGTTGTTTGTCACTTTGCTTATGAATCAGAAAATACTGCCTTTTTACAAGTGCCTCTGGATGTGAATTCAGTACGACCTCTTGGAGAGGCTCCTGTTTCCTGATTGAATCATTTGCACAAGCCCGTCAGATGTGTCAGTAATCTGCTCCTGTTTGAATTCCGATTCATTATTGGGCTTTGAGAAATCATTCCAGGGAGTATTAGAAGTTCTGCTCCAGCCCCCTGTTTGAGCCAGTGAAACAGCTGTGGTCTAGAACTAGAACCAAAGGCTCCTGGGTCCCTGTGTAATGCTCTTTTCATTCTACTAAACATCCTTCTTCAACTCTGATTCCACACAGCCTTCTAAATCTCTTCTTCACTTTACTCATGTTCATTCCCTGTCTGGTGATTGCTCTCACAGCTCAAACCTGTTACTCTGTGGACCACAGGCACACCACAGGAGCCGCATGTATTTGACTTACAGAATAAAACACTCTAACATTGTTTACATAATTTTAAACCACAGCATTCAGAATCTTTATGCATTCCTGATGAAAAAGTGAGAATGAAAGCCAAAGGAATGGAGAAGCATAATCTAAGGAAATAAGTGAATAATCTGTTTTTCCTGGAAAAGTTTACTTAGTACATCATAACAGTCTCCATGTATTTGGAAAATTGATCACAGAAAGTGTATATTGATGTATCCTCTGTTCTCAAATGACTAATTTTTAGAAGTTTGTTAACAATGCCTCAATTATACTCCACTTAGGAAATGAGAAATCATCTATTCATAGCCAGGTAATATCAGTAAGCTGTTTTCATGTCATTGATAAAACTCCATTACAAAACTTGCTGTTTCTACTTTTATTAACAGCAGAGAAAAATGGATCTCAAAAAAAAAAAAAAAGTAAGACCTTAAGAGCCAAACTGTGCTTTTAAAGTTGGCTTACTGCTGCAGAGAAACGAAATGCCAATATTCATCTGTCTTCGTTTTAAAGTGTAACTGTGTTTGAATGATTTCCAGGTACCCTTCAGTATATGGCACCAGAAATAATAGATAAAGGACCAAGAGGCTATGGGAAAGCAGCAGACATTTGGTCTCTGGGCTGCACGATCATCGAGATGGCCACCGGGAAGCCACCCTTCTATGAGCTGGGAGAACCACAAGCAGCTATGTTCAAGGTCATATTTCATAAATAGTCATAGAAAGTAATCGATAAAACTTCTCAAAGCTACGGCATTTTCTCTGTGTGCATGTCAGATTTTTGTAGGCAAAAGAAAAAGAGACTACAGAAGCACAACCTGAGCCCACATTAAGTTCAAGAGGATTCCCAGCCCTCAGAGGCAATGTCTGTGGTTCCCTCAAAGTTTAAGCAATCCCTTCAGTTTAAGCAATCAGTTTCCTCAACTATAAAGTGAGAGCTAGTGTAACTTTGACCACCTTTTCACAATGCAATATAAATAACTGCATGGAAGATGATTTCAGTTCTTTCAGAAATAGTCAGAAAATCTGCCACTGAGGGAGATGAAAGAACTTTTTTATCCATGTTGGTATTATATAAAAGTATTTAATATTTTTCTCTGTGATAATAGTTCAGAGCTCTAGTTAAAATAAGGGATCTTAATTGCTGTTTTTAAGTATATTAATCACCTTTTTTACAGGTCTGTTCTTCTTGCCAGTTAATTTGCTCAGTAGTAACTCTTTGGCAAGCAGGACCCAGCCCCATCTTCAGTAAGGGGCACTTGGTATGGAAATAGACCCCAGAGAGCCTAGAGAACACAGCTGTGGAGTCCAGGGACAGGGCGAGGTTGTGACCCCACCCCTGCGTTCCTCTAGTATACCCTGCCACAGGAGAAGGCAGAGGAAATTTACAGCCAGAACCTATTTCTCAAGAAGCAAGACTCCCACATCTGCAGTTCTCCATGCAGAGTATTTGACAATAATTATTCCTGACCCTGCTGTCACCCATGTTCCCAGCTCATGTCCCCTTAGTAGCCTCTTGTAGGGGTGACAAAAACCTAGGTTGCTTAAACTGAAGGGATGCTGCTGATAGAGAAGCGGAGAGCATAACCAAATTGAAAGCAGTGAGAGCCGCCACTAGAGCTGCCTTTATTGACCGGAATGGCGTCTTTCTTTATTTGACCCATCTTTTACTTTTTTCTTTTTTAAAGATTTATTTATTTATGCATACAGAACTGGGGTACAGGCCAGAGGTGTAGTGGGTGAGAGGATTCACCAGAGACAGAGTGAGGGGAAGAACAGGCAGATTGACAAAGCTCACAGCACACTGCTGAGGGCAGCAGCGGGCAGGTCAGGAGAGGTCTGCCGCACCATGTGGGTCACTTCTGGGGTGGGGATCGAACTCTTGTTGAGGCGGCTCATGGCCAGCTTTGCAGTGCTGCGCTTTAACCCATTATGCCACCAGGGAGGGCCCACCATCTTTTACATTTTTAACAATCTTTAAGACTTCACGTTGAGCTGTTGCTCTATTATGAACTCATGTGGTGATGGTCATACAACACGCCTTAGGTGTGCTAGTGTGGGTTCTGACTCTGATCCAAAGTGTTAATTCAGGCTCCATTACAGTCAAGCTATTGATGATTTCAAGTAAATGACTTCACCTTCTTGTAGCTTAGTTTCCTCAACTATAAAATTGGCATAAAAGTGGTACTTAGCTAATAAAAGGTTTTTGAGGAAGCCTTAGTAGCATATGCGAAGTACTATGAACAGTGTCTGATACTGAATAATGGCTAAATTATTAATATAAATAACTGTACATTATTACATATGTAATAAATTTTAAAAACCTAAAATAAATAATAGCAAAAAAAAGATTCCCTACCTCTTTTCTGTATTAAGTGCATGAGACCATTGTTGAAAAGAAATTGTAGAATGATAGCAATGAGAAGAAAGTTCTAATGGTGATAGAAATACTATTTGTCTAATTTAATCTCGGCAATTTGTGAGAAAATAGCTTTACAGAATCATTAAATTGCAGATCTGCCTTTCTGTAACCACTTAACCTCACCCTATGAGCCTTGTTTTCCTTGTTGCTATAACAAGGGAAATATTTAATCCACTGGGTTGTTGGGAGAATTCAATGAGATATATAAATGGAAAAAAGTCAAACAGTCACTGGCATATCGTACTGTGAACAACTGAATGAGTTCATTTAAAAATATCCTTTTTTGCATGCGAGTGTGCTCATATGTTCTAAATCCTTGGGAACTGGATTATTACTCATGCCACTCCCTACTTTCTTATGCTAGATATTCTGTCTGTGTCACTGATCAAGTTATGAAAGTTTGGTGGAAACATTCCGAGCCTACAGAAAACACATCTCATGTAACTTTGGAAAAGTCATTAGTTTGTAGTATATGATGAAGGGTGGTGTGCTGAGGACCCAGTCATGGAAGCTGGAGCTCAGGTAATGAGGTGCCACTCAGAAGCTATGTTATGCTTGTGTCTTAGGTGGGAATGTTTAAAGTCCACCCGGAGATCCCAGAGTCCATGTCGGGAGAGGCCAAGGCCTTCATATTGAAGTGTTTTGAACCAGATCCTGACAAGAGAGCTTGTGCTAACGACTTGCTTATTGATGAGTTCTTAAAAGTTTCAAGCAAAAAGAAAAAGACACAACCTAAACTTTCAGGTATGTGGTTGCACTGAAGAGCATCCAGGTTATTGTCACTAAATCCTAAACTTTTAAAATGGAAGATTTTTCCAAGAAGTAAGTTTGTTTATAGCTATCATAGGAAGTTATGTAAACATTAGCAGTGTTGTCAGGCCTTCAGTTTCAGTATTGGGAAGTTGTATTACCATGAATTTCACAAACACTAGGAGCTCATACATAATAGTGTCTCATCACGTGTAGTGGTAGTGTATTCACACTGATAGCATTCTAGCATGCAAAGGTTAAAGTGTAAAAAGAGGTAAGATGTAGCTTTGTAGAACTGAAGCTCCAAATTACCACTTCTGGGCTACAGTAATATTACTTGGTAAACGTTCAACCCATTTAGACAATAAATGCTTTCAATTTTAGGCATTAGACAATATCTGCCACTCTTAGAAAATATATTTTTAATAATAACCCCTCTCCCTCCCTTCCCAAAAAAAAAAAAAAAAAAACACACCAAAAAACCAAAAGATGGTTGCTATATATAAAACAGCAGTCTAAACATATAAACTATTTTTGGGGATAATTTTCACAATTCATTTCAGAAATAAGAAACAAGTAAATGATCCATTTGTTGTTTATATGTGATGAGGATGAGCAGATTGAACATTTGGAAAGGAAACTGATTCCATTTCAAGCCTTCACTGTTGATTTATGAATTTAACAGTAAACCCTACGTGTGCTTACATTGCTATTTGCTTTGTTCCCACAGTTCTTTCAGCTGGATCGAATGGTGAGTTTGTTTTTATTTTGCCCGCTGAGCCGCAGCTTGGTGTAGTTTGTGACGCTAGATTTCCCCCAAACAGCCTCACCCTCCACAGTCTGCTCACATGGGGTCTCTGATGCCAGGGATGTGTGTGATTTCAAACCTGGTTCAGCTGTCTTATCAGAAACCCCTCTCCTTTGTCTTTCCTATGGGAGACTTAAGTTGTATTTCCCTAAAGGAAACATGTGATTGTGTTAATCAAATCTTCTCTTTGAGTGGAGGCCATGCTTTCTTCGTCAGGCTCCCACTGACCACCTAAATGGCTTTACTGTGGAAAATGTCAATGCCAGGCACCTTCCCCTGCCGCCTTTGGCTCTCTCTGGTAGATGACATCCTCTCAGGAGTAGTTGCCTTTGATGATATCCTTGGCAGGTCGGAACACATTTGCTCTGAAAGATCAATGAAAATACTGCCAAGACTGTCAGAGAAATGAGAGTGGGTTGGAATCTTCCTACGTGGGCTGAGTTCACCAAATAGTGCAGGAGACTTCATGTTCATTGAGGGCATAGTGTGTGTTGTTCCACCTGCCAGGGGCTGGTGTTTTGGTTTGTTTTTGCATTGCTTACAAGCCAGTTACCCCCGAGTAAAGATGCAGTAGAAAGAGCTTCTTGACTACAACCTCACCAATTTTTCTTCTTTAATTCTGAAAGTCAGGGAGAACATTGAGGAAATAGGAGCCCCCTTCCTTTACTCCTTTTTCTTTTCTTTCTTTTTTTAAACATATATATATATTAAGATTGATTTATTTATTCATACAGAACTGGGGTACTACAAGTACCCCAGAGCCACAGGGGTGAGAGAGGACTCACCAGAGACAGAGTCAGACAGAAGCAGAACAGGCCGATTGATGAACTACACTGCTGAGGAGAGCAGTGAGCAGGTCAGGAGAGGTCTGCCACGCCATGTGGTCACCTCCCTGGCTAGGGATGGAATCCACACCGAAACAGCTACAACTCGCTTGCAGTGCTCCGCTTTAACCCACTGCGCCAGCAGCGAGGGCAGACTCCAATCTGGATGGCATCATTGCCTTCACGGGGTGGCTCCTGGGGTGCTCCCCGGTTCTCTGGTCAGCCTACTCCTCATGTCATAAAGTGCAACTATGTAGACATGGCTTCTGATCCCCAGCCACTTTCTAAATATGTGACATATTCATCTCCTTGACTTTCTGTGCTGCTAATAATACCTACTTCACAGATTTGATTCTCAGGACAAAATGAAAAAATATATATACGGAAAGAGGCTGGCAACATGCCCAGAAACTCAATCCATGCTAGTTTTGTCCCTTTCACATGGGCTGTTTTTGTTGAAGGAAATAAATTCCCAGTATAGACGCTTTTAAATTATGTGAACTCAACTACTCACAGTTGGCAGGAGAGGAAGACAGAATTGAATCCAGAAGTTCAACCACAAGTCTTCTCAGGGAAGGGGCACCTTAGAATGAGCATGACGTGGAAGCATAAGTCTGCTGAACTCGGGCTCAGTCACGTAGCCCATGCTCCCTTTCAGCCTCTGGACGCAGGCTACTTCAGGAGTGTCTTGGCCTCTGCTCCGTCTTTAGTGGCTAACTTCACTTACGATATTATAGACTCTTGGGAATGTATATAGAGTCAGAAGTAAGAGGATGGGTATTAGGGGTAGAGGTAAGTTCACTTGTTGGTTGGGTAACTTTGAAGATGGCTTACCTTCAGGTGAGTTCATGGGCTGCTCTTGGGGTGGGAGAGAATATTGAACACAGCTGCACAGGTAAGATGCTTAGTGCAACAGCACTGCCTCCGGTAGTTATTATAACTGTTGTCGTTGGTCTATCCTTCTTGCTTTTGTCTGTCTAGGCCCAAAGGCTTGTTTGGAATTATAGGCCACAGCCAGAAGGTTCTTTCTCTTTTCCTTAAGGACTTTCCTCTTCTTCCTCACTTAGAAATTCCTCCAGTGACCCATCCCTCCCCGCTCTGTCCTCCTGGCCAGAGACATTGACTTGCACCAAGACAGAATGATAAACCCAACTCTCTGCATGATTCGACTACTCAGACTTTCAACTGAAGGGATTTCTTGTGACTGATGAACACATCCCTCTTCCCCCTGTTCCAGAAAGGCAAGACAGATGTTCAAACCTCACTAGCAGTTAAAATCCCACTTAAGATTGTTCTTAAGTGGTGCAGGGAATTCCAGTGCCTTCTATTAATTAAAAAATGAATCATGACCTAGACGTACACTGCCAGATGAATACAGCTGTATACTTTATCATTTAACTGGGAATCTTTAATCATCTGAGAAGCTAATCATGATAATTCCACTAAAAATGTATAAATTTACCTGCCTTAATACTCGTTTTTTCATCCTTCTTCCCACCTTCACAATGGAGAAGGCATTTGTCTTCCTGGGTCAACTTGCACTTGGTTTTGGATTCCATACCCCTAAGAATTTCTCACCATTCCTCTCTCCATAGAACAGGGCCTAACATTTTCCATCACAAACTAACTTTTCCCCTGATACTGTTACTTTATTGGCTATGGCTCCAGATGTTATTCTCCTCATCATGGCTTCAGGTCTTGAAATGCAGTATCTATAGATCTTCTCCACCTCTTCATTCCATCAACTTGCCCTCCATTGTGTCTACTGTCATTGATTGCCGACTGCTGTCAGGGCCACTTATGAAATCCATTCAGTCCAATCCCACAAACACTTTCCTCAATATAGTCAACTTTTCAGCCCCTTTGGCCCAGAGACACATTTTCACTTGTTTTAATCCTGTCTGTGGGCTTGCACCTCATAGCTTAAAAATTACTAATCTGATGATTTTGTAGCTATGGGAACTGAGATCCATAAAATGACCTTCCCAAAGTCAATAAAAGCAAAGGCTCAGAAGCCAGGGCCTGTGGGAGCTCATGCCTTCAGGCTGTTGCACAGCCTGAGAGATTTCCTCTGGGCTGGGAGACCCTTTCTTGGCTGCCCTCCTGTCCAGGAGTAATCCTAATCCCGTCACCAGCCTCTGCTTTGCTACCCAATGAGATGAGGACTTTAGCACATGGCATTGCTGTCTCTTAATAGATTGTGCATATGTACTTTTGAAAAGCGTCCACTGTCTTTCCCCTCTCCTGACAAGCAGAGTACCTGAGGAGCATTTCCTTGCCGGTACCTGTCCTTGTGGAGGACACCAGCAGCAGCAGCGAGTACGGCTCCGTCTCCCCTGACACGGAGTTGAAGGTGGACCCCTTCTCTTTCAAGACGAGAGCAAAATCCTGTGGAGAAAAAGATGTCAAAGGAATACGGACGCTCTTTTTGGGGTAAAGACCTGACTTATTTTGGATGAAAGAATGGACTTTTTTTTTTTTTAATAATATAAGTTTATTTTTACGTCATTTTTTGCCTTTTTCCATCTCAGTTGTAATCCCCATGGCCCCCCCATCACCAAATCACCCCGTGCCATCACTGTAGTCCCGTGCACTTCTCCCCCCCACCACCACTTTTGATACTATTATGCATGAGAGAGTGAACTTTTGCACAATGTGGTATATAGGAGTGCTGACACCCCTGCACAGTGAGAAAACTGCCTATAACTTTTGACTCCCCCCAAAACTTAGCTACTAATAATAGCCTGCTGTTGGCTAGGCTCCCTATCAGTGGCACAGTCAAGTGACACATATTTATTGTAGTATGTTACACATACTTCATGCTGTATTCTTACCAGGAAGATAAATGATGAAAATCACAAGGAAGAGAAAATACGCTTATAGTACTGTATTTATTGAAACCGTTACCAATATGTCTGTTTCCAAGCAACTCCTTGTATAAGTGGATCCAGTCTGTTCAAACCCATATTGTTCAAGGTCCACTGTAGATCATGTGTCATTTTATAAAGGACATTGTGACTTGTGTCATATAAATTCTTACAGCATTCCAGATGAAAATTTCGAGGATCACAGCGCCCCTCCTTCCCCTGAGGAAAAAGATTCTGGATTCTTTATGCTGAGAAAGGACAGTGAAAGGCGGGCCACCCTCCACAGGATTCTGACGGAAGACCAAGACAAAGTCGTGAGAAACCTGATGGAATCTTTGGTTCAGGTAAAACCTCTGATGGATATTTTATTTCCCAGAATTGACATACTTAATGTGTCATAGCCACTTGGAATTATCACAGGTAATGTGGAAAAGTTTAATGCACCTGATGATTTAACAACAACAAAAACTGACCTTAGAAGGCAAAAACACATAAACTGCAGTTTTTTACGTAAGTTCTTTTTAAGGCAGGGCAAAATTTTCATTTTTATTACTTGGCTCCTATAAGCCTTTATTCATTCATTCAATCAACCAATAGTCATCCATTGAGCCATGTGAATGGCTGACTGAGGCATTAGCAGTTGACTCTCTGCTGGGGTCCTATGAGCATTAGGGAAACATCATAAATACAACAGAGACCCCTGTGTTTGTGGGGTTACACTCAGGAAGGCGGTGATGGGTAACACTAAGAAAATTATGCAGTGTGATAGCAGGCCATATGTGCTATGAAAAACAAAGCTGGTCAAACTTTTGTTCTCTGGTGTTTTTGTTTGGTAGGGCTGTCATAACAATAACCAGACTGAGTTGCTTGAACAAAAGGAATTGAATTCTTTTAATTCTAGAAGCTGAAAGTCTGAGACTAAGGTGTCAGCAGAATGGGTTTCTCCCAAGACCTCGCTCGCTGGCTCACAGACGACCTCCTCCTCTCCCTGTTCCTCGTCTGCCTTTTTCCTTCTGTGCACCCCTTCTTCTTTTGAAAACACTAGTCCTGTTGACTAGGGCTGTCCCCTTGACCTCATTTAACCTTAGCTGCCTCTTACTAAGGACGCTGTCTCCTAAGCAGTCACAGGAGGACTTAGGGCTTCAATATGTGAATATTGGGTGGGGATGACACCAGTCCTTTCCCCAGAGCTGTGTCAGTGGAACAGTGTCCAGTACTAAGCCAGGGGTGGGAGCAGAGGCCTCTCGTGGGCATGGCCTGCTGCAGTCATGCCTTGTACCAAAACGATTCCATAGTCTCCGGTAACCCCATGAGCATCAGGGACAGTTTGCCTGCTTCAGCTCCAGTGGTCACCACCTGTCCTTCATGAGCACATGAACTATATCTGTCTTCCTCTCTCCTTGCTGCCCTGGGAAAACAGCTGCAGAAAGGGTGGAGCTGGAGGGGTCAGGTGGAGGTTTTAGTCTCTCAGTCCAGCAGTTTACTGTTCTTGGCTTTTCTTGGGATGCAAACGGAACAAGGCTTGCTCTGTCTTTGGCCTGTGCTGTGCAGTCCTGCCTGAGTTACGAGTCTCACTAAATCTCTGCTGACTCCATCATCCAGGCCTTCTTTGTTTTGTTGGAATCCATGCAAGGAGCTGATGCCAATAGTCTCTGGGAAAATTCGGATGTGTCCCAATGGAAAGTCGCCTCCAGCAGCTGTTCTCAGGCCTAGGAAGGAGGTGCTTGGGGATGGCAGGCGCTGGGCTGCTGAGTTGGGAAGCAGGGTGAGCCCTGAGGAGGCTGGCAGGAATAGTGGAAGAGGTGGCGGTGCCTAGAGCTGTCTGAACCGTATATTTCTCTCTTGCCTTTCCTTCCACTCCCTGTGGTCTTTCAAGGGCCAAGACTCAGATGGGAGGAGGAACCAAATGGAAGGAGCAACTGGCAGCAGTTGGAGTTCATTCATTCATTCTGCAGATACCTGTTGTGCATCTGCTAAATGCCCAGCTCGTTTCTGTGTGCCTCAATTACTACAGTGAAAAAGCTGAAAAAATTCTGCATCCATGGTGCTGGCTTCTGTATGGGAAAAGCAAATGCAAAAATAATTAGTAAATATAACATTAAATACATAATAAGAGGTACTAAAAATACAGATATGACATAGAGTAACAAGTAATATGCTGTACTAATAACAGCAATTACAGCAAACACTGCCAAGGGGCCAGGTAGGGTCTTAGTATAATTCATTTAATTCTATGCCAGTAGTACTTTAAGTAAATACTGGGTTGCCGGAAAAGTCATGATGCATTTTTGTATATAAAACAGAAAAAATACATCATGAATTTTCCAACAGCTTAATAGTTTCATTTGTTTCCTGATTTTGCAGAGAAGAGGTAAGAAACTTCCTAAGGCCATGCTGTCGTAAAGGGTAGCAGTAGGGGGTGAGGAAGGAAAGATCACCATTTAGCCTGTGTGGAGGGAGGGAAGGCTCCACACTGGTATGAGATGGTCTGTTTTAGGTCTGAAACACACAGAATGCAGGAATTACCTCAAGCATGGTAATCAGCTGGTAAATGGCCTGGTAATCAGCTCCCACACCAGCTTGTCCAGTGCAGAAAATGTCTGTTGGGAGTTTTTTTGTGTCCCCCTTGAATATGTGCCCACTGGAGCAGAGCCTGCCTTAGTTATGGCCGGAGTTTCAGAATGTCGCCAGCTCTCACAACAGAGCCTGGCAAGAGCCTGAAGTCACTTCTCTAACCATGTTAAGAGTCTTAAGTTTTGGAATTGAATGCAAAAATACATTCAAGTCAATCATATGTGGCTTTCCCGGTTTTGATGCACACTTAAAAGTTCTCTATAAAAGGAAAAATGAAAGAAAACCTTAAAAGCGACCTTCAGAGGGCATGCCTGAGGGAAACAGCATGAAGTGACAAGTGAAGACCAGAAACTGCCAGCTGAAATCACATGCTAGATCCAGAACTGTCAAATGAGAGCCAGGGCCTTCTGGCTGTAGTGCTGAGGGTACGAGTCCCTGTCCCTGGGTCACATGGTGAAAAGTGGGGAGCCCAGCTCCCTGAGGCCTCATCTCACTGATTGTGACGGTAGAAAACAGTAACTAGGAGCTTGCTCTCAGCTTCAGCTACTCTCTGTATGAGACATGGTTATGCCACATAAAGGCTGTGATTTCAGCAAGTTATTTAACTTCTCTGAGGCTGAATTTCCTAATCTATGAAGTAGAGGAAATGATAGTATCTACCTCATAGACTCACATAAGGTGTAACTAAGATGGTGAGCGACCAAAATAATAATAGAAAGTGTTTCTAGTGCCAGTAGGCACAGGGCAGGTTGGCTGTTGATTCCAGCAGGTGAGTAAAGGAGAGTCTTGGAGCCCTCGGGGTATTTTTTTGGCTTAATGCTCTCTCAGGAAACCAGGTACACTGGCACACCAGGCAGGGAAGCCGGTATGCAAGGAGGCAGTCAAGGGCCAGGCAGGGAAGCAAGCAGGCAACAACCCCCTAAGCCCCCCACAAATCTTTATGTTCTTTCTCTGGGCTCCCTGACGCCCTCTTTCACAGCATCTAGCCTCTTTTGTAGTCACAACACTCATCCTCTCATAGCTAACTGTCTCTGACTGACTCCGCCTTTATGTCCCTGGCCTTGAAGGCTCGGGTGTCACCCTTGCATATGCACCTACACTCCAGGTGCTCACTATGAGCCACTCCTGCCCCGTACCCACTTTCCCAAGTGACCTCTGCATTAACATGATCAATGCCACAGGTGATAGCTGCAGAACCAGGGGTGTAAAAAGCCTGATTAATTCATTTGCCCTACATATTCCACAAATGTCAACTGTGTTATTGCTGTTGCAATAACAGCAGTCATCTAATATCTTTAATTTTCCTACAACCAGATTGAATTCCTTTCATTGTTTCAGACATTTCTAGGCAGACCTACCCTTTATAGGGAAACCAAAACTTAGGTTTGATCAGATTCGCAAACCCACCCACAACAGCCTTTCAATCTTGTAATCTCCTTCTGAAATCCACTCATCATTTCAAGGAGTTTAACAAGTAAGAGTGAGCACCTGCGCAGTTGTGAGGCAAGCTCAGGGAAGGCCTGTCAGGTGCTGCCTCCTGACAAGGAATCAGGCTGCACTGATACCGAAGATACTCATTTCATTTATGAAGGCACGTCTACAAGTGCACATAGAGACAGGAGTTAGAACGAAATACCGATTATGTAAGCGGGGGCGTGACACCCTAGAGAGAAAGCATTTCCCAGAGCAGACAGTGTTCGTTTATAAGACAGTGGCACACACATCAAAAAACCAGAAGCAGCATGTTTTTCTGTTGTAAGAAACAAAACAAAGCTAATGTCAAAAAAAAAAAAAATGTTTGCTATTTAAACTGCTGGCAAACATGTCACTGGATTTTTCTCTAAGATAAGCTTCCAAATGCTGAATAACTCACATTTTTCTTCTTGAACATATTTTCATGTTATTATGATATTGCCTGTGAATCTTTACTTTGGGTGTAATTAAGTTCATGGTAAGAAAAGAAACAAAGTTTATAATGGTTCCCAGTTTGATGTTAAAATACTCCCTTAATGGCAGCTTTTAAGTTTTTCAATATCATCTTTTCTCATGAAAACATAAACATGAGAAGGCACTCCCAAGTGAGAACAGAGAAGGAGCTTGATGGTGCATTACTCTTTAGTTTTAATAGAATCCTGGAAGTTATAATTTTCATGGCTCAGTCGAGGAATTTAATTTTAATGATTCAGTAACAAGATGTGCAATATGACTGAAATGAGCATAATAAAAATGATGTTTCTTGAAGTGAACGGAAGATAAATAACACTCAACTATGTTCCTTGAAGGAAGATCGCTCCTTGTTCAAAGTGAAAAAAAAAATCTTGAGAGAAGGAGTTTGTTTAAATACTGTATTACTTTTTTAAAATGTAAAATACAGTCCATTGATCAGTTCATAAGACTCATTGCTTCCGTGGTGAGGAAAGAAAGGTCTCCAGGTGGAGTAGGAACCAGCCCTTTGGCTGCAAGGAGCTGACACAGCTGAAGCAATGGGGACAAAGGCTGTAGACAGCGCTGATCTTAATCCCGAAGGATGAACGCCAGACTCCCGGAAGTAGAAACCCGTGTCAGAAACCCCAGAGCTGACAATTCCGAGAGATCAGAATCCCAAAAAGCGAACGTTGGAGGAGAAGATACTCCCACATTCTTTCAGGGACATTTCTTGACCTTGTGAAGAAGGACCTGGTGTCCGAGAGAAAACATAGGTTCCCTGCACTTCTCTTTAGAGGCAGCCGCTTTCCCCCATGCGCTTCCCTGGAAGGTCCCACAATGCTCGGTCCTGGCGACGGTGCAGTAAGTCCATGGTGTGACGCCTGCAAGAAGGGGCCTCTCCACTGTCCACTTTCGCTGTGGGTCGCCCTGTCCACCAGCTCCCTGGGGCCTTTCTGAGAACAGTTTTCCCAATTCCTCCCCTGAACAACCAGAGCAGCCACTAACTGACTGGGCTTTCTGCTCCTCTTTGTTGGCCTTCTTCTCTCTGGAGAGAAGGGGGCTCTCAAGCTTTCAACATTTGCCATTTCAGTCTTTCCCTGTTATGATCTTCTGGCTATTTGAATTTCGGGATTTTTACCGGTTGGAGAACTTGACCTTGGGGAATCTGGCATTCAAGATTGTGTCTTTCGGGGTGGTGACCCAAACCCGCTGTAGGTGACCCAAACCCACACACAACCATGAGGGCTGTGACTGCTACAAGGACTCCAGCCATATTGCCTACCTGAGCATCACAGAGACAGAAACTGGGGTGACTTCCAGTTGCACGTGTTTGCACTCCTGTCCTCCCAGTAAGGGTTTCCCTTTCCATCTCCTTCTCACTCACCTGTTTTTGTTCCCACTTTCACTGCTTCTGCTGCTTTCCTTACTACCAAGGTGCTCTTGCCTTTACTTCATGACTCTTTGACCAGACTTCAAAATTGAGGTCCTGTGGCTTATTGCCTGAATCTCTCTTAGTTCCCAGTTAACATTTCTGAGAACAAGACTCATATTGCCTCAGCTGACCCCTCTTGGGCAAAGCTGTGCATATCTGACTATAACGTGGCTATTGGCCAGTGTTTGGAGAGGTGCCCTTTCTCCCAAAGCCTGCCTATTTCTTTGAGGGAAGAAGAGCCATATAGTTCAAATAGGATCCTAGCAGGGTACACTTTGGAGGCCAGTTCTTCTCATCAAGGGCTGTGGGCATGGCAGACTGTTCACCACAGATCAATTGACAAATTGCTGATTTTCATTCACAGGGGGCTGAAGAACCTAAACTAAAATGGGAGCATATTACAACCCTTGTTGCAAGCCTCAGAGAATTTGTGAGATCCACTGACCGGAAAATCATAGCTACCACACTGTCCAAGCTGAAGCTGGAGCTGGACTTCGACAGCCATGGCATAAGCCAAGTACAGGTGGTGCTCTTTGGTTTTCAAGATGCAGTAAGTATGATATTTTGCCGGTGTTTTCCCATAAACTCCAGCTAAAGGAGACCGAAAAATGAGATTATACCAATGTTCTGTTTTCCTCTTTTTAATCAAGTTCTGATGAATTCTATTCTCTTTTGCTGACTGACAGATGTGAGAGTAGATAGAGTCTACTCTCAGCTTTGTTGTGTATGTCTCTACTTCCCAAAGTTATATATGCATGTAGCACAGGCATGTCCTAGAGCTCAACTTTATTCTTATGAAATCATATAGTGGGTCTTTACTTAACTTTGATGACTTTAGCAACAGAATATACTTTTGTCATGTGCTTTCTAACTCTATATGAAACATGCCATCTAGTGGTCATTGAGAAAAGTGTAACAGTACAGATGGGAATGGTCACTGCCTGATAAAACCACCGGACTCTTGTGTTCAGGTGTCCACACAGAACATTTTAAACATGTTTGTTTAATAAATGCCCACCATTCTCTAACCTCAAATAAACTTTACTGAACAGGGCATCTCTGAATGAAAATCACTCCACATGATCTCACAGTTGCTGGGATTCTTCTCTCTCCAAACTCAGTTGTTATGCAACATAAACTACAGGCAAACCTTCCAAAAGAAAGAGTCCAAACCATATGTGTTATTCTTAAACTAAACTTATCTATGGAACTTCATACCCCCCCCCCAAAAAAAAAGCCCTAAGCCACTCCCAGCAGGCTCTTACAAGCTGTGAGGGATTAAAATAAAAATTTTTGAGTGCTTGTGATGTGATGTGGAAGCACTGTATATAATTTTTTTAAATTTTAACTTTTTTTTTTTTTAACATTGCCACAATAGTTGTTTTCTTTTAAGGAGCAGAACAGGCAGATCGACGAAGTACACTGCCGAGGGGAGCAGTGGGCGGGTCAGGAGAGGTCTGCGGCGCCATGTGGGTCAGCTCCCTGGCCAGGGATCGAACTCATGCTACAGCAACTTTGTAGAGCTTCGTAATGCTGTGCTTTATACCTGTTGCGCCACAGCCACTTCTAACCAGACTGCCTTTCATTTAGATAACTTTCCTTCTCTGCTTACTTGGAGATCATCAAACTTCAATTTTATATTGGCAGTTTTTCATTTGTTTTCTGATAAAAAGAAATGATTCACAAATGAAAGTGAATAAATCTTTCAGTTGTTTTTGTTGACAAAATGCTATCTAAATGTTTGCCTTAACTAGACAATTTTCAATTAAAGATATAATAGGTTAAATGCCACTCTCTTTCTTCAGGTCAATAAAGTTCTTCGGAATCATAATATCAAGCCACACTGGATGTTTGCTTTGGACAGTATCATCCGAAAGGCAGTACAGACAGCCATTACTATTCTGGTTCCAGGTCAGAAATGTTAATTATTTTGTATTTAATACTTTAGGTTAATAGCCATTTATCATCTATGGTATTTTCTTTCTCCTTTTCAGACTAACTTAGCCCTTTTCCTTATGGTTCAATGTCAACAAAAAACATTTATCTAGTGCATACAGTCTGAGCACAATACACAAGGAAATGTTTATTATGAAACAAAAAAGGAAGCTTTGCTTCCTTGTCATTAAAAAGTTTATTTGGATATGAAGAGAAACAGAAAACTGTACAAGTCACCCCAATACTTGTGCATTTCTATATGGAGCTAGATCTGTGCCACCAAATTCGTTGCTATGCTGCCTTTTGTTGGCCTTTCCCAAGCCTGCCAATACATTGAGTCACAGAGAGAGCTCTAAAATTACAGCTCTCAGAGCCCCATCCCAGACTGAGTAAGAATCCTCTGGGGAGAAAGCCCGGAAATATGACCTTAATCCAGTTTCCAGGTTATTTTGATATATAGCCAGGTTTGGAAATCACTGGTCTAGGCAGGTCCCAGCTATGCTTGCAGCAAGGTACAAAAGGGATAGTGTTGATGACACAGGTTGATTAAACAAGGGATACATTCTTCCTCCAAGCAAAATTCCAAAATTTTTTGATGGCCCACATGTAAATGAAAAATTTTAAGCAATACTTTTTTTATCTTTTATATGTGTGTATAGATAATTGTGTGTGTGTATGTATATATGTGTGTGTGTGTATATAAATAGATATATACACATATATGTACAATATATATATATATTAGAAATATGTCCTCTACTAATTTGTAAGTGATTATAAAGCATTTTAAAATAGAAATTTTTTAAAAGATTAATTTATGCATACAGAGCTTGGGTACAGACCAGAGTTGCAGGGGCGGTGAGAGGATTCACCAGAGACAGAGTGGGGAGCAGAACTGGCAGATTGACTGAAATATACTGCTGAAGGGAGCAGTGGATGGGTCCGGAGAGGTCTGCCATGCCATGTGGGTTAGCTCCCTGAGAGGGGTTGAATTCATGCTGCAGTAGCTTTGGAGAGATTCATAGTGCTGCACTTTAACCCGTTGTGCCACCAGGGAGAACCCTAAAATGGAAATTTTAAGAGATTTTATTTATTATTTATGGAGCATCAGTGAAGGTTGATTTCTTTCTTTTGTAAGAAAGAAATCTAAGTAAACATCCTACCCCCCTGAGCTGTTCCCTCAACAAGGCGCACACCTTCATCCACACCCCTTAGTCACTGACTTTTGCCTTTTTGTACCTTGCCATTCTTCAGGTATCAGTTCATAAGACATTCCCTCACAGAGTTCTAACCCACCATAAAGCTGAAAGTAGGATTTTCCACACTGGTGACACTGGCCACAATCCAAAAACAACTTAATTACTTTTCTACTAGCTGGTTCTCACCCTAGAAGTTGACTACCTGTTTTATTTTCTTCTGTGCCAAGCACATTGCCCACATAGCACCTGATCAATACTGGTTGAAACAATAAGTAACCAAGATCCACCCAATCATCACATATTGGGGTAGAAATTTTGTGTAACTTAGAAAACACATGACTAATAGTTGGGTGTAAAACCAAGGAATGTGAAGCTCATTTGAATCCAATGCAGTGCTCTCAGGAAGCCAACACGTATTTATACTTGATTTGCTTTTAGGATAAACTTGGATGTGTAGAATGCAATGTAGAGGGGGTGTGTACTGAAAAGATCCAAGGGGTCGAATGGAAGGTGTATACTAGCGAAAAGAACAAGTATAAGCCATGAATGAGCACAGAAGTAACCTCAGTTCAGAAAGTCTTAATGGGGCCCTCCCTGGTGGCACAACAGGTTAAAATGCAGCACAGCAAAAGTAGCCGCAACCGCTTCAGTGCAAGTTCAGTCCAGACCACGGAGGTGATCCACATGGCGCGACAGACCTCTCCTGTCTCGCCTGCTGCTCCCCTCAGCAGTGGACTTCATCGATCTGCCTTTTCTGCTCCCCACTCTGTCTCGGGTGAATCCTCCAACCGCACTTGCATCTCTGGCCTGTACCCCAGTTCTGTAAACATAAAAAAACCTTAAAGAAAAAGAAAGAAAGTCTTAATGAGACCCCTCCCTGGTGGTGCAAGGGATTAAAGCACAGCACCATGAAGCTATCTACAATATCTGCCCCATGAGTTCAGTCCCCGGCCAGGGAACTGACCCACTGGCACAGCAGACCTTTCCCCTAAGCAGTGTATTTCAGTCAATCTGCCTGTTCTGCTCCCTACTCTTGTCTCTGGTGAATCCTCTTACCCCTGCACCTCTGGCCTGTACCCCAGATCTTGTACGCATAAATAAATAAACCTTAAAAAGAATGTCCACATGAGGGAAGCAGCAAGGAACTATACTTTCAAGTAATTTAAATAGCATGTAAATGATCTACTAATCTAGTTTAAAAAAAAAAAAAACTACTTCCTTTAAAAAGTCAGTTGCTGGGCCCTCCCTGGTGGCGCAGCGGGTTAAAGCACTGCACTGAGAAGCTAAAGCCACTTCTACATGAGTTCGATTCCCACTTGCCCCGGAGGTGACCACATGGCGAGGCAGACCTCTCCTGACCCGCCTGCTGCTCCCCTCAGCAGTGTACTTCGTTGATCTGCCTATTCTGCTCCCCACTCTGTCTCTGGTGAAGCCTCTCACCGCCCCTGAGCCTCTGGCCTGTACCCCAGTTCTGTATGTACAAATAAATAAATCTTTAAAAAAAAAAAAGTCAGTTGACTAAATTTAATGGATTGTATCCATTGAAAAAGAATACCTGTGAAATAGGAAGTCTAGTTCAATGAATAGTACTATACCAATATTGATTTCTTAGTCTTGACAAAAAGTCTTGACATGAGAGTAATCTAAGATTTGTTAGGAGTTGCTATTTGGAAGTGTATGGGAAGTCTGCATTGTCTTAGCAACATTTCTGTAAATCTAAAAGGTATCCACCATGGAAAATTTTAAAAGCACACTGGTTATCACACTGTAAGCACAGGGCTGTTGCTGTTAGAGAGAGCAGCAGGGAGATTGCAGAGGCTCAGTTCACCTTTCAGTGTCTTGGTGATGTTTTAACCCAGCTCAGGCATTTAACCCAAGGCATAGATGAGACTGCGCATTCTTTATGCTAAGGAAAGTTTTTTGTCCTTCCACTGGGAGATTGTTTTCTTTGAAGCCACTGGGAGTCTCAAACAACAATGTAAATCAAGTGGAAATGTTACAAGAGAATTACATGGAGAAAGCATTTCTAGAAGACACTATGCACTGTATACTGATAAATAGGTGAAGAAACATGAACAAGATTAACTGATTTTGAACATTTGACAGTTCCATCAAATTTCTAGATGTCCCTTAAGACTTTGTCATACAATTAAGATTCAAGGAAATGACATTGAAATACCCATGCTGGTATCCCCCCTGACAAAATTTCTTTTAGATGACTAAATACTATAAGTAACCTACCAGATTTGAAAAGACAGGCTAAAAAAGACAACAGATTTAAAAGCATACTTTCATTAGGACATACATTTCCTATTATAGATCTGTCCTGCTGATAGATTTCTGAACACCGTTCTCCAACAAAAAGAATCAGAGCTCTTTAAAGAAATAGTTGATTCCTGGCTGGGGACAGGGGATACAAGATAAGCCTGGAACATCTTGTGTTGCCAAAAAGTAAGAAAGTGACCAAAAAATATATAGTTATTGTTGAAAATTTACTGGGGAAATCTTGAAGGAGTTTCCAATAATCTAAGCTAAAATGAGTTGAACAATAAATTAAAACAAGATTGGATTCTAGCCATAGGATAAGCTAGATATCTATGAGTCCATACTGATAGAAGTAGTTGAAAAAATACATAATGGAAAAAGGTCAACTTTTTGTTTTAGTAAAATTCCAGTTAATAAATGTAGAAGGAATGAGTGAAATGAAAAATCACAGTTAGACAAACTGCACAGTATTAATTGTTGTAGGTAGCAACCACCTGTGATAGCCACTAAAATTGGTAGGCAAGAGAGTAATGAGAAGCAGGATGTTCTTTGAATGCTTTGAATCAGGCTATTCCCCCCACAAGATAGTAACTAATTACAAAGGCAAAACAGTGACTTCACAGAGGAGGAACTCAGCAGACAGTCCCTTTTTTTTTTAAAGATTTATTTATTTGTGCATACAGAACTGGGGTACAGGCCAGAGGCTCAGGGGCGGTGAGAGGCTTCACCAGAGACAGAACGGGGAACAGAACAGGCAGATTGACAAAGTACACTGCTGAGGGGAGCAGCAGGTGGGTCAGGAGAGGTCTGCCACACCATGTGGTCACCTCCGGGGCAGGCGGGAATCGAACTCATGAGGAAGTGGCTTTAGCTTCTTAGTGTTGTGCTTTAACCCGCAGCGCCACCAGGGAGGGCCCAGACAGTCCCTTTAGCAAATGTGCCAGCATCACAAGTCAGCAGACACATCAACTTCAGGAAAGGCACAAAGACACCTTTGTGAACTACTTGCCAAACAGCACAGACTCAACATAATCATGGTAAGACCCATACAAACCCAACATGAAGGACATAATACAAAAGAACTGACCAGGACTCCTGTAAGTGTAGGTTATGGCCACCGGTCACACACAGGCCCATCTCATCGGTTAAGTCTTGGTGGAACTTCAGTTCTCAAGGCAACCTTTCCTGGCCCCCCACACCAACCTCCTGTGTGTAGTCTTGTCACCCCTGGCTTCACAACGATCAGGCCCCAAAACCTGAATTTTAAGTGTCCCAGGAGAGTCACATGCACATGAAAGTTTGACACCTTCTGCTCTCTGCTGAGTTAAATATCACTCTCTGCGCTCCATACCTCTGCCACCCTTATCGTGCTGACAGTTGAGTTGTTTAACATCTGTTCTCTGCATCAGACTTAAGCCCCATCGGGACAGAGATGTAGCTGAGTTTTTGATGTTAGTACTTTCTAGGTTAGAAACATACTCAGTAAGTACTTATTGAACTAAAAAAAAAGTATAGGTTATAGGTTATTAGAGAGAAAGAAATTATTAGGCAATGGCCCGGTTGAGAAAGTCTTAAGGAGAAATGACATAAATATTATATGATGCCCTGGCTCAGAAAAAGGACATCGGGGGAAATGGGTGAAATTCAGGTAAGGTCTGTAGATGACTGTTGATTTTCTATTTTGGAAGGAACTGCTGTTAAAGTGTTATAAGATGATACGTTTAAGATAAGCTGCTGAAGGGTATATGAGAACTCTCTGTACGACTTAGTGCAACTTTTCTGTTCTTCTAGAATCATTTCAAAGTAAAAAATAAAGTGTTCTGTCTTCTTTTTCCCAAAAAGAGCACTCAGAACAAAGAGTACAGTGCACACCCCCTGAAGAGTTTCTTTTCCTCGGGCTATTTTCTCAGTCATCAAGAATCAGCCTTCAGAAGATTGGCAACATTGAGTATCTGTTGTTTCTCCTTAAGTCCATCTGGCTGTGGGGGACCAGATGGAGAAATGCTAAGCATAGAAAGGATGTTGGCAGCTTAGCTGGAGAGATTTGATAATGAAGGAACATGTCCAGTATTAGTAATGATTTTTTAGAAGTGATAAAGCACAAGATATTACTACTGTTAAAAAAGCAAAATGAAAGGCAATTAAGTAAGAAGGAAGCAGGAACAGGGAAATTATACGAACCAAAAAGATTAGATTAGTATGGCAAGTCACCTTCCTTTAGAGGACAGCAGGGGTCCATCAGGCAGATAATTTAACTGGTGCTGATAAGCAATTCCTGACTGACCCATTTAAGGTTCTATTCTGGGAGAGCCTGAGACTATTAACTTAAGTATTGGTTGGTGATCAGGGTTTAGCAGAAGTGACTCCACCGGGTCTTGTTTTGAGCACTAGCATTCTTTAAGCAGAATGTATTGAGGTGCGTTGTGTAAATGTAAGATGGGCCACCATTTTGCTCTGTAGGAAGAAATCCATTCATTCCACTGACAGGTTTTGTGATTTTATTTGGCATCAGAAATACCCTGTGTTTAAAAAGCTGGGTCTAGTTATTTTCCTCTGAGAAAATAACCACTTGGAGGGGGTGTTTGAGGGGTAGAGGGGTTTAGCAGGTGGGAATAGTGTCATTGTGTGATCCCATATTGCTGTATTGATGAGTTATCCCCTAGCCCTTATCAGCTCTAGTTTCCCACATGGGGACTTTGACACCAGCCATTCATTCTACACACCCCTTGAGTCCTGCCCTAGTGCTGACACTTATTTTGTACTTCATTGAAAGAACAAATATGAATTAATGCACAAAAATCCATGTTTGGAAAAGCAGTTTGGAAACATATCTGATAGCAGGGGTGCTGATATTCAAGACATAAATTAAGACTGGGCCTCCCTGGTGGTGCACAGGGTTAAGTCTCAGCACCATGAAACTATCTGCAGCCTGAGTTTGATCCCTGGCCAGGGAGCTGACCCACATGGCACAGCAGGTCTCTCCTGACCCACCTGCTGCTCCCCTCAGCAGTGTACTTCGTTGATCTGCCTGTTCTGCTCCCCACTGTGTCTGGTGAAGCCTCTCACCACCACTACTACTCCATCTACCCCTGCACCTCTGGCCTACACGCCAACTCATATATACATAGATAAATAAATTAAGACAGTCATCCACATTTCACTAACATGGTTATTGCACTTTACAGAACTGAGGCCACACTTCAGCCTTGCATCTGAGAGTGATACTGCTGACCAGGAAGACTTGGATGTAGAGGAGGACCACGAGGAACGGCCTTCAAATCAGAGTGTCCAAAGACCTCACCCCGTCATTGAAGATGCTGTGGCCACCTCGGGGGTGAGCACACTCAGTTCTACCGTGTCCCACGATTCCCAGAATGCTCACCGGTCACTGAATGTACAACTTGGGAGGATGAAAATAGAAACTAATAGGTAAGTCCAGTTCGGACGTGGGTGGCTTTCTTTTCTCTTTTATTTTTGTAAAATGCACATATTTTTCGTCTGCTTTGATATTGGGTCTGAGAAAATGTAAAATCCCATTCGTGGAAATGTGATTCACTAGCTTCTTCATAACACAAGAGAGATTCATCTTAATCTCTTTAGGCAACTACATTTTCTGCTTCTACAATTTAGTCTCCTTCAATGCCATTTCTTTGATCACTGCTTTACTTCCAGTGCACTGAGATTTTCAGAGTAGCTTATCTTAAATGCATGCAGTGCCTTGGATATAGATCATAGAAGCATGCACCATCCATTAGATAAACTGAAAGACAGAAAGCCCCTGACTTGGAATATCAAGTCCTTTCAGGAGAACAAGGCTCTTTTCTTGAAAATATAAAAACTTGTGGAGATAATACTTGGCATTTTAAGGTCTGGAAAGGATGATCAGTTGAGCACGTTTAGGATTTTATTTCATTTCTTAATACACTCTGTCATGTCAGGAATTGAAATTCTCTTTGAGGACTTGGTAGCACAGAATGCACATCGGTTATTAAATGAACAGTAAATATTTCCTGTTCTTTGCAGATGTTGGCACAGTTCAAGGTCTGAATCTTTATGATTTACAGCTTCCTGTGCTGGCTGCTGTTGGCATGTGAGCAACTGACTGCAACTGTGGGTTTGCAGTGAAAATTTCTTCTTTGGAGTGAATCAAAAAAGGTTTACTCAAGTGTTTAGAAATTTTGGCTGAAAATCCTAGTAGTTCACCAGGAACATAAGACATAACTATTTCTAATCAAAACATTAGGATTTTAAAGTTAAGCTTGACTGTCAAGTGTGTGAATAGTACAAAGCTCATCCAGCATTCAGAAACAAGAATTTTGGCCACATGGTAAATCCATATATATCTTTTCTAGTCTACATAGAAAAATCTTTCTGAATAGAGAAGTGGCTTTCTGACTTCCATATCCCACCTTGTCCTCTGAAACCCAGATCTTACCATCTCTACGACCGAATGGAAGAGGCTTTGAATCTTTTCTCCCTGGGCCCATGGAAATCTTGCTGGCCCTCGTTTCTCAAGCAATAGCCCAGTTGCGACTCATCACTTAACGCCCATGTTAACCTGCTTCACTTCTCTCAGCTCACGCTCTGCCACCTAGTCCTCGATGGAGTTGTTTTCCTTGTGCTGCTCTCATCTCTGGAGTCAGTTCACTCATCTGCTCTGGTCTAGCCCCCTAGCGCCTTCACAGACCCCAGTTAGAAGAGTAAGGCTCCTTTCTTTACCAGTGAATGGGTATGATCGCTTCTGTGGCCCTAAAGCCGCCTGTCTCCATTCCCTGGCTGTGTCACTAGAACCTACCTCTTCTTAGTACGTCCTTCTCCCTCTCTCCATGGGCCACTTAAGTGTGCACCGTCCTGCCCCGTTGTCCATCATGCTTGGCCACCAGTCCCCAGAGACGATGCCCACTACTTTCTCCATTTCTTCCTAACTGCCCATCTCTGTTGAAAATACTAGAACTTGCCACATTTCTTTATTGCATTAGTACACAGTTGCAGTTTTCTCTTTTTTTCCCCTTTTTTGAAAGATTTATTTCTGCTTATAGAACTGGAGCACAAGCCAGAGGTGTTGGGTGAGAGGATTCACCAGAGACAGAGTGGGGAACAGAACAGGCAGATTGACTGTGAAGGGGAATAGTGGGTGGGTCAGGAGAGGTCTGCCTGGTCATGGGGTCACCTTGCTGGCCGGGTATCAAACTGGTGCTGCAGTGGCTGTGGAGAGCTTCATATTGCTGTCCTTCAACCAGTTGTGCCACCAGGGAAGGCCCTATTGTTGCATTTTTTTATAACAGCTGACACATGTATTTTCTCTCTAAACATTTATATTTGACCTTTGAAACCTGCCAGATTAGTAGGCCTCCTTTTTTTTTCTTTCTAGTACTATCGCCCAGTTTTGTTACAGGGCAGCCCAGTATGAACTGGGTTGCTTGTCTGTGTGTCCTCACCCCAGTGCTTAAAATTCAGTTGTACTGCAGGCACACACAAAAAGGGTCAATAATGGGCTTATTTACAAAGGGGAAAGGAAAAGGTACAACCCAGGGAAAGAGAGAGAGAGATACAAGTTAACTAGAACATCCTACCAGCTCCGCTGACTTGAACTCCAGTAACACTAAAAGCTCGTTAAGAGCCTGTTGACCAGCCGCCAGCCACACTGTCCAGAGAGCGCTAGAGTGAGAGAGTGTGTCTAACATGGCTCCCTCATATATATCCCCAAAAGTCCCTGAATGCCTTCTTAGTTCCACCCTTGGGTCCTTGCAGTTCTCTCAGTGATATTGCTGGGAGTTGTAGTTTACTGGAGTAGGGGGTAGAGTCCACAGAACTCTGCAGAATTCCTTCACGACATCCTTTCCCCCCTAACAATTTCGCCATCAACCACAGAAAAGTGAGCTGAACATGAGAATGAAAGGCAGCTGCTTTAGAATGAATGCTGAGCAGTGGGAAAAGGGCTTGGTCAGGTCATGGCTCTTGTCATTTTCAGCTGAATATTACTTGACATATAGACATATGTCTTAAATAAATAAATTGCAAAATAAACCTAAGAGAAAATATGAGAGTGCTTTTAGGAAAGGTTGCTACCCTCATATATTGTAGGTAACTTAGACTTTATCCAGTTATTGATTATTACACATCATTAATACTGAATAGCATAAAATAATAGCATGGCTATAGAATGTATATATCTTACCAATATTTAAGTATATACTTGCATAAAATGTTTTAGGAATAGCTCATGTCTCACAAGAAGTTGGGTCAATAATAAAGGGACATTATTAAAATCCAACACAGGCAGAACTGACTAGTTATCTTATTTCCCTTTCCTGAATTTCTGGAATTACCCACCAGCCTGCCTCTCTGCCCCACCCTGCAAACTAAAAAAAATTGACCTCGTGACAGATCCTTGCAAAACTTTTCTTGAACAGAAAGTCGGGTAATTCCCCCACCAACAGAAGACAAAGTAAAAATAAAACTGATGAATTGGATTTGCCCTCATGGTAAATAATTCTAAGAGCTGGATTTGGGATGAATTAGGTGGCCTCCCATTACTTAGCTTCTAATTTAAGGTCTGACTTTTAAAGAGAACAAGGAAACATACCGACTAGATAAAGATAGGTTAAATAAGATTGCGTTATCGTTATTTCATACGTGAAAACTAGCAAGGAAGACAAAAATATATACGAGATTTAAAAAGTCCCCAACTTAAAGATTCATACTAGGGTCCTCCCTGGTGGTGCAGGGGGTTAAAGCGCAGCACTATGAAGCTCTCCACGGCCACTGCAGCAGGAGTTCGGTCCCTGGCCACGGGGCTAGTCCAGGTAGCACCACAGATCTCTCTGGTCTCGCCCACTGCTCCCCTCAGCAGTGTATTTCAGTCTGCCTGTTCTGTTCCCCACTCTGTCTCTGGGGAGTTCTGTCAAGCCCTGCACCTCTGGCTTGTCCCCCAGTTCTTTTATGCATAAACAAATAAAGCTTAAAAAAGAAAAAAAAGACTCATACTGAGCCATTTCTTTGAATATAATTCCTATTGAAGTATATAAAAGTCTCCTTCAGGCCCTCCCTGGTGTTGCAGTGGGTTGGAACACAGCACTGTAAAGCTAAGCTAAGCTAAGCCATGGCCACTTCAGTGTGAGTTCGATCCCTACCCTGGAGCTGACCCACATGGCACGGCAGACCTCTCCTGTCTCGCCCGCTGCGCCCCTCAGAAGTGTCCTTTGTCAATCTGCCTGTTCTGCTCCCTACTCTGTCTCTGGTGAATCCTCTCACTGCCCCTGCACCTCTGGCCTGTACCCAATTTCTGTATGCATAAATAAACAAAATCTTAAAATAAAGAGTCTCTAATCCTCTGCTTCCTTCTTTCTTGCTTTTCCTATTGTATAACTCACCTGAGTACTCATTGCTTACTCTGCAGGTGTCTTTCAATAACCTATCTTCCCAAACCACCTTCTCTGGCTGCCTCTCTAGTTTTCCTCTTCTTCGCTGATCCTTTCTCCCACTAAAGAACATCACATCACTATGTCCTGTGATAAGGGATGGAGCGTGGGATCAGGGAAGAAATCCCTGCTGGGTTCTGGGAAGCTCTTTTCCAGGACCTCCTGAAATTGCCATAGAGAATAGAATCACTCTTATTAAAGGTCAGGCACCGTGCTTGGCACTTTTTATGTGTTGTCTCATTTAACGCTTACAGTAACCCTTTCAGGAAGTCTTACTTTTCCTTTTTATAAATGAGAAAACTGAAGCTCAGAGGTGTTAAGTAATTTGTCAGAGTAAACACAGGAAGTACATGGCTGACCGGGAGGCAAGCCAAGGGCTTCTCAGTTGCGCCATGCCTTCAAAACAGCTTAGCTGAGGTGGAAACAGACTTTTGGACTGAAATCGGGTCTGGAGTTAAACCCACTAATAACCAGAAAATGAAACAAACACTGACTGTGAAGGACTGTAGGATGTACAGATTTATCTTAATAAACTTATTATGTCTCTTGTTATAATAGAGACATAAAAATAGTTTTAAAAATAGTTTTCTAGGGCCCTCTCTGGTGGTGCAGCAGGTTAAATCACAGTACTGCAAGCTGGCTGCAGCTGCTTCAGCACTAGTTCAATCCCCACCCTGGAGGTGACCCACAGAGCGTGGCAGACCTCTCCTGTCTCACCCTCTGCTCCCCTCAGCAGTGTACTTCATCCATCTGCCTGTTCTGCTCCCCACTCTGTCTCTGGTGAATCCTCTCTCACCCCCTCCACCTCTTGCCTCACCCCACTTCTGTATGCATAAATAAAGGTTTTTAAAAAGTTTTTAAAAAGTCAGAACATCTCTCCTCATAACTTGGAATATTTCTTAGAGAAACGTGTCAGTAGTGGCTAGTAGGTCACCAGCTGGCTCCGAGTGTAAGTTAGCCTTTCATTGGGGTTCAGATGATGATCCATGGTGGGATTCTTGGGTCATTTTGGAAAAGAATTCAGCAGATGTTCCCATTCTCCAGCACAAGGCAAATTTAATAAGAAAAGGAAAAACAAAACAAAACAAAAAACACCTGTATGGACACAAGTGGGCCGTCTTATAAGACAAGAACTGCATTTTACCAGAAGGGTGTTCTTTTATGGTGTTCTTGGATGGAATTATTGTGGAAATTATCACCTTGGGGTTAGGTTAGGTTGGTCTTCCACGATGGATCATCTTCTCTGCCCCACCTCTGGCTGATAAACTAGTGTGATCCCACCTCAGATTTCTGGAAACTTCCTTGGCCAAATTTAAAAATTTATTAATCATCCCTACCTCACTCTCTGATGTTTGTCCTTATGAGACCTTCCATCCTAAATTTTTCTACTCTCAGTTTCCATCATTTTCATGGGTAAGAACTATGGTATAAATATCTTAGTTTGTTCTTGTTTCTTTGGAGAATGCAGCTAATACCAAATAGGAAATGAATGTATCAGGAACATAGCTATCCTAAACTTTATCCACTCCAGTCCCACTTGCAAGGGAGAAGAATAAGCACTACAGTTCACCCCACCAACAACCATTAATATTTGAGGGTTATTTTACAGGAACATAGACAGCCTTGCCTATAGTATTTCTCAATTTTTCTTTTTAATGTTTTTATTAACATTGCATTCTAACATTATATATGTTTCAGGTATCTATTGTTAAAAATCTGCATTCATATATATACTACCACTAAAGACCAATGCTGCCCTTCACCACACAGCTGACACCAATTACCCAATATATCCACCTTCCCTTCCTCCGTCTTTTCTCTTCTGGGAACCACCAATTAGTTTTATAGACTAAAGGGTTTTTTTGTTTGTTTGTTTTTAGTTCATTCATTTACTATATATACCACATGTGAGTGAAATTATTCAGTATTTAAAAAAAAATGATTACCTTTCTACTTTGTATTACAAAACCTGTATTGATTAACCAGGACTATTTTGATGAAGGGTCATATGTGTAAATACCATTTAAGCTCATAAAAAGAAACAATGGAACAGTGTCACTGAAGAGTTTGCAGATAGTTATAATGGAGACTTTGTCTTTTGTCTGGAAGCATGAGGTCTTCTAGAACTTTGCTATTCAATAACTAGTTTTTCAATATTCAATAATGAAAGATTCATTAAAGCTATTTATTGAAAGTTATTGAAAGATTCGATATTGCTATTCAATAACTAGCTATTGTACTAATTATGCTCATCTTTATATGTACAAGTTTTGAGCACAAAGTATTTTAAGAAATTATAAAAGTATGAAATGGGAATATCACTGTATTATTCCTTGGCTCTAATTATTAGTTGGTTAACTAGTCTTTAAATAGTGTTAGTTATAGGTCACTTACACTGCCATTCTCAATTGTTTTATTGTTTTTTCTGATAAAAAAATTTTAATATTTGCATACACCAAAAAGCTAATCAACATTATATGTCATTTAGAGCTCAATTTTTAAGTCAGATCAGAATCTTAATGAGATCTATTCTGTCTATGGGCTAACACCAGGAATACCACCTGGAGCTCATTAGCAGTACAGACTCTCTGCCTCCCCCACAGAGCTATAGACCAGAAGCTGCATTTCATTAAAATCCCGGGTATCCATGATTCTTACAGCTTTAGAAACACACATCAGAAAATCACTCGGTGTCAGTTCCAGCTTTATTATCCTGTCAACCAGTGTGATCTTCTTCTGCAGATTACTGGAAGAATTGGTTCAGAAAGAGAAAGAACTACAAGCACTCCTTCATCAAGCTATTGAAGAAAAAGACCAAGAAATTAAACACCTGAAGCTTAAGTCTCAACCAATAGGTGAATAACAGAATATGTTAAAGGGGAAAGCTGACAGGCAGTTTTATTTCATGGCTTAATCAGCATATGTCACTTGTACCACAATTACAAGTAGGGATTGTTTTTAAAAAATATCCGATTCTTACCTGTAGCAAAGTGCAGTGAAAATGAGATGACTTACCCATCGTTTTCTCAGGTATATATTTTTTTGACAGTTTTTTTTATTACAAAAGTTTATTTTGACATCATTTCGTACATTTTTTTTTTCCATCTCGATTGTAATCCCCGCGGGTTTCCCATCACCAAATCACCCGTGTGCCATCACCATAATCCCATGCATTTCTCTCCCCCCCGTTTTTGATCCCATTCCCCACTCTACCCCCCCCAAAATGTCTCTGGTATATGGTTGTTCATTATTTTTGTTATTTTCTCGCCTGGTCCATTATACTCCTGCTATGAGTGAAACCATCCGGTATTTTTCTTTCTCTTTCTGGCTTATCTCACTAAGCATGATCTTTTCCGGCTCCATCCAAGCAGCTGCAAAAGACATGTGTTTCTCTTTTTTGGTTGCTGAGTAATATTCCATTGTATATATGTACCACATCTTTTTTATCCAGTCATCTACTTTTGGGCATTTGGGCTGCTTCCATGGTTTTCCAATTGTAAATAAAGCAGCAATAAACATGGGGTACAGGTATCTTTTTTAATCAGTGTTTTTGTGTCTTTTGGGTAGATACCTAGGAGTGGGATTGCTGGGTCATAGGGAAGCTCCATGTTTAGCAGTTTGAGGAACCTCCAAACAGTTTTCCATAGCGGTGTACTAGTTTGCATTCCCACAAGCAGTGCAGGAGAGTCTCAGGTATATATTTTTGAGGTAACTAAAGCTTTCCAGTATTTTGTCTTTATTTTTAAGATTACTAGAATCTTAATCTTATTTTTTCCATTTTGCATTGTATTGTTTGTCCTAGTTTTTTTTCCTCTTATAATTTGACAATGCCTAAATATAATAGAGTAACAAGTAATAAGTCATAGATGCCAAAAGCTAATAAAATGTTACATGTTACTTAGAGCTCAATTTTTTTAAGGAAGAGATCCAGAACTTTAATGAAATCTATTCTGTTAGAAGTTGGGGGTGAACATAATCTATAGAAAGTTTTATTTTCGGGCCTTCTCTGGTGGAGCAGTGGGTTAAAGTAAAGCACTAAGCAATTTTTATTTTGCTAAGTTAGAGGAAAATATAATTCAGTTTAATTATATAAATGTAATTTTTTTGTTCCAATATACATCTTTTCTCTATTACCAATAGTGGGAAAATTTTTAATAATACACTTATGCTAGCTATGCTTACCTGTACATGTATAAGTTTCGAGCACAGAGTATTTAAGAAATAAAATTATATAAAGTATGAAACGGGAATATCACTGCATTATTCCTTGACGCTCCATTTATTAGCTGGTTAACTAGTCTTTAAATAGTGTTAGTTATAGGTCACTTAAACTGCCATTCTCAATTGTTTTTTTTTTCTGATAAAATATTTTAATGTATCAATAATTTCTTTTGACTGGAGGAGTCTCAGATAAACTGTGTCAAATGAGCCTAAGCATGCCACCCACCCCAATTCTGTCTTAGATATTCCCGGATTGTCTCTAAGTCACCTACATTCTTCTGGCACAAATACTGAAGATTCTGAACTTACTGACTGGTTGAGAGAAAATGGAGCTGATGAGGACACTATAAGTCGGGTAAAGATAACTACCTATGGGATAAGCTTTCTTTCACTTCATTTCATAGTATTGAGCACCTGCTATGCACTGGGCCCATGGGTGGACGACACCATCCAGCCCTTCCCTCCTGAGTCTTCCAAAGTAGGGTAAGATAGCCATCAGCTCGGTCCACAGGTAAAGTAGAATTAGACCTTGACAAATCCTATGCTGGAAAGGTTCTGAAGCAGAGGGAGAGGTGGGAACATTCTCTGAGAAGCTAATGAATTGGCTGAGGCTTATAGGAATACATCAGAATAAAAGAGGCCGCTTTTATGCAGTTTGGAGAGTGTGCAGCTTAGGGGGCTGTCAGCGGGGTGGGACTGCAGAGTGTCAGAGGCAGTGCGTCACACGTGCTGTGACTAGAAAGGACCTAAGGATTTTCATGTTCTTTAATTAAAAAAAAAAAGGGAACAGTGGAAAAAATCAAAATAAAATGAAAAGATAATCTTTTTTTATAATTTTCATTTGCTTGAAATTTTTTATTTTTATAATGAAGTTTATCCAAAGAACTTTCATTTTTATACATGTGTTGCTGTAATTCTTTGCCAACATTTTGAAATGCTACAGGGCAACAACTGTTTATTGCTAAATAGTAAAATAGATTTATTAGTGAATTTAGGAAAGAATCAGATGGTATAACTCATCTTACATCTTTATAGCCTAATTCCTCTGAAGTCCTCATAGATTTTTGTAATCAGTATGATGGCATTATTTTATGTTTTAAAGCTAAAGGTATGTATGCACAGATAGACACTGAAGTTATGTATTAATTTATAGAAAGGGCTTCCTAGCACAGTATCCAATGATTTCAGTTTTATATTTAAGTTTTTAAAATAAGGCTAAAATTGTATTTTCACCTGAATTCATCATTTATGAGACCACTAACTGAAATTAAGGATCTCCTTAGAAATTGCATTTGATAAGTTACTAGTCAATAAATTTAAACAACTTTCTTGCCTGTGGATCCAAACTCAATCAAGTTTTCCAAAATATTTATTCCTCTTAGATGTAAATCACAATAACGTAATTGAGGAGCTACTGAATCATCATCTTTTTATTAGATTAAAAAATAAAAACTTCAGGCTCTCTCTGGTGAGGCAACGGGTTAAAGCACAGCACTGCGAAGCTATCTCAGCCTCTTCAGGACTTGCACGAGTTCAGTCCTGGGCCAAATTACTGATTGCATGGCACCGCAGACCTCCCCTGGCTGCCTGCTGCTCCCCTCAGCAGTGTGCTTCATCAGTCTGCCTGTTCTGCTCCCCATTCTGTCTCTGGTGAATGCTCTCACCACCTCTTCACCTCTGGCTTGTACCCTAGTTTTGTATGAATAAAGAAACAAATCTTTAAAAAATAATAAAAACTTCAGTCTATATTCAGAACTCTGATTTTGTAGTCATTTTATTAGCCATAAAAATCAAGTTCAGGCACCCCTGGTGTTACAAGGGGTTAAAATGCAAAGCTTTCCATAGCCACTGATGCAAGAGTTTGATCCCGAGCCAAGGAGCTGACCCACATGGTGCAGCAGATTTCTGTTTTACCATCTGCCCCCCTCAGCAGTGTATTTCAGTCATTCACTCTGTTCTGTTTCCTACTCTATGTCTGGTGAATCCTCTTATCTCTCACACCTCTGGCCTGTACCCCAGTCTTGTATGCATAAATAAATAAATCTTTTTTAAAAAGTTCAAATATTAAATGTAGGCAATATCTTTCCAAGAACATTTTTTTATCCACTTGAGAAAAATAAAACTATATAGTACCAAATCTCTTAATACAGATAATGCCTAAAGAATTGTAGCTGTATTTACAAATGAATCTTACCTATTCATTAGAAAACCATTCCGAAATTCTGTATTGTTTGTAATCTTTATAATTGGAAGTCATGCATATATTTTCTTGTAATTATTTTATAATAAGAAAGACTGCCTTGATTCCAGAAGTGTCTGTTGTTAATGAATTTCCTTTTATTTTCAGTTTTAATTATTGCCAAAGTTAACATGATGGACAAAGTTGCTTTTTGGAAGGCAATAAACCATCTAATTTTGTGCATATTTTACTTACTCTCTCCACAGTTTTTGGCTGAGGATTATTCACTGATGGATGTTCTCTACTATGTTACACGGGATGATTTAAAATGCTTGAGACTAAGGTACTACTTTGCTTACTCTTTATTTGTTATCATGGAAAGCATAGTGGCTGAGATAAAGAAATCTGAGTTCCTGTGCTGGCTGAGTCCCTAACTAGCTCTAAATCCAGAACAGAGTTGTTGGGTTCTCAGTTGCTCTGAATACACCAGTTAGTAGGACCAGGCTATTACTGGGATGCTCTAATACACAGTATTTCTATATTAAAAATGCAAATCAACTGGAAGAATGACAGCCTAAAATCATGCAGATATTCTAATGCCACCTTAACTTAAATGCTCAAGTATAGTTTGTAATAGAGGCACCTGAAGAAATACGATGAGGTACTGATTTACCTTCCAAATACTTGCCTTACTCTGACGTAGTTTCTTATGACAAATAGTTTTTTCCATTAGGCCAAACATATACATGAAAATGACAACCGCCCATCTAAAGGCACGTTTCAAAAATGCAGAAAATCCAAAATGGTGCTTTGAGACTGGTAGTTTGTGGGAGAGGACAGGAAAAATGTGGAGGATTGATGAGAAATACACAAAAACATAAAAAGGCTACATGATGACTGATAAGAGTTTGGGATCCTCAAGGTTAGGGTCAGGGCACATTTCTATTTCAAGGACAGTGTTTTGGAGACTCACTCTTTTCACCCTGTTTTTGTGTCTTTCAACAGGGGCGGGATGCTCTGTACACTGTGGAAGGCCATCACTGACTTTCGAGACAAACAGACTTGACAGTCCCTCATTTGTTTCCAGCTTTCCATGGCGGTTCTAAAAATAAATACAGGACTGATCTTGTAGGATGTAGAGAATCGAAGGGAGAGGAGAAAGAAGCTGCACTTTAAATCCAGTATTTGTTTACTCATGTTTAAAAAAAACAAATAGACAAAATACACTGAAATTTCCTAACTATAATTCCTTAGAATGCTCCCTAAGGACTGTCAAAATAATCCCAGACATGAGCATGTTTGGGATTATTTTAGCCTAAACATTTTTTTGGAAATATTTTTATCCCAGCAGCAATTGTACTTCAGCCAAATGTTTATTTCACACAAAATGGATGTGACATTTCACGTGATCACGAATCACTGGAACAAAACCAAAATGTGACCATAACTTTTTAGGCTTGTGTGTGCTTGTAATATGCTCTGGTAATCTGAGTAGAAATGCATAATTTCAATTATTGTATAAAGTTTTATGTTTTTTAAGTGTGCTGTATCTGAAAGTAATGGTTTTTATCTACTTACCTGTACTAATTGTAATATTGACTATTATTTTGTAACTTGAGTTTCTGGCCCATGGTCCATTCGTCTGAGTTGTTTATGTCCTACTGAACTGGACCATTGCACATGCCTGAGTCATAGTCATGTTAGCTTGTTCTAAAGCTGTCGTTGTGTCATATTTCCCTTACAAAGTAAAAAGACTCTCAGCGTACTGCCTTGATAAATTCTAAAGGATTCTTATTTTTGTTTTGACAAACAAGATACGCTCCTGTGTCCAATTCTAATTATTTCTTCAGCTCTATCTTTCAATAGGATCTGTGTTCTAAGCAAGTCACCAAAGCACAACTGATATCCAAGTTGTTCTCAGGACAGCAGGGTATGAGGGTGAAGAAAAGGAGAATAATAGAAAGCAAGTGTGTTTTTTTAAAGCCCCAAGTTACCGTGAATGATTATTTTGTATCTTAAATGTATGTCTGTGAGTGGCATCCCATGGAGAACACTACATCCAAGTTTTTCCACTGCAGAGAAATATTTTTATTTTAATCTGAATGTTATATTTGATAAGTCTGCCCAACTAATAGGGTGAAGTCTGAAGCTCCTAGATGGATGAGATAAACTCTTAAATATACAGGACCTGTTATTATGCAGAATAGAAATAAAATGGAGCTGTTTATGTATCATGACTTTGATAAAACAGGAGTCATCCTTTATTACTATGTGAACGTCAAGGTACACTACCTTTTACACTAGATTAGCTGGTACAAAAACTCACCAATATTTTTTTTTTAAAGATTTATTTGTGCATACAGAACTGGGGTACAGGTCAGAGGCTCAGGGGCGATGAGAGGCTTCATCAGAGACAGAGTGGGGAGCAGAACAGACAGATCGACGAAGTACACTGCTGAGAGGAGCAGCGGGCGGGTCAGGAGAGGTCTGCCACGCCATGTGGATCTCCTCCAGGGCAGGCAGGGATCGAACTCATGAGGAAGTGTCTTAATCTTCTTAGTGCAGTGCTTTAACCTGCTGTGCCACCAGGGAGGGCCCCTCCGAGTTCCTTTTTAAAAGCTCTACAGCAAACTATGTGTCTGTGATAGGTGAGTGGACAAGAAGATGTGGTGTGGAACACTGCCCAGCCATAGGTGAAGGTGATGTACTGCCATTTACAACAAAATGGAATGAGTTCAAGGGATTCGTGCAGTAAAGCAAGTCTGTCATTCTGATGACATACAATGACTGGGAAAAATAAAATCCTTGCAAAAACTAATGAATATTAATAAGTGAAGTGATGTTTCTGAGATTAAGAGGCAGAGAGGGAAAGAAGAAAGGGACAAGGATATATAGGTGAGGTGGGGGTTGCCAAGAAGAGAGATCACTCCATGTGGAATGAATAGCAGATACAGAGGTTCTCAGGAACAGAAGATCACTTAGGACCAAGTATAGTTATCCAAAAAAAAAACAAAAAACAGGAAGAGGAAGAATTGAAATCAGCTGAGGCAGCAGCACTGTAGAAGTGTAAGGAAGAGGTGGTGAGATGAGTCCCCAAGTGTCTGTGCGACAACTGTTTAAGGGACTAGGACTCTGATGTCAAGGGATGGAGCCTTCACTGAGTGTTTCATGTATGTTCTCATTTAGTCCCAAGCACCTTTATGGAATAGGTTCTAAATCCCTTTTTTTCACATGTGGAAACAGAAGTTTTATGAGTTCAGTAATTGAGGTTATGCCACTGGGGTGCGAACTCAATAGATGATTTCACACTAAAGCCCAACCTCCTTATTCCAACTGACAGAAGAGAAGCTGTCCCACTGAGGTGGTAAGATTCATTGTTCATTTCATGTAGCAACAGTCTATCACATTGGCCTGGAGTTAAGTCACACACCCTTTGACTTTGGGCAAATTCACTATTCCAAGTCTTTCCTGTCTGAGATGATGGCAACAGGATACCTTCCCCAAAGGAAGGACTGCAATGAAAGAATAAGGTGCTTACTGCAGGCTTAGCAGATAGTAAGCACTGAGATGCTCTATGTGATTATTATCTATCATTCACACAAATTGTTAAATCATTACTGGTGCATAAACAAGACACAGTTCTTGTGCTGAGAAGTTCAGCGTCACAAATAGGATAAGAACAAAGCAGAAACAACAGAATGTAAGGTGCTATAGTTGCACTTAGTGCCAGCAGGGAACAAGAAGTTATGGTCTAGAGTTTAGCCTGGAAAATAACTAAGTGAACAGTTATGCAGGGATGGTGGAGACGGTCTTTTAACAGTAACAAAATAGGAATCTACTGGGAAAAGTAGACCCAGTGTCTCCTTTTGACCACATTTTGACCATTTCTTCAAATTCTGTCATTACATTTTTGCTTTAATCATCCTAGGGCACCACATAGAATACGTTGGCATTAAGTAATTATGATTTACCCACTGGAACGCCTACCATGTGCAACCTAGCCTACTGGGAAGATAAACACACCCATCAAGTTCAGCATGCAGATAACGTGTTATGTCATTAAGACCATCTGCAATTTGTAAACTAATAAAATAATTGATGGCTAGGAGTTTATGCACACCCTGTGCAGAAATAGAAGACAGAGGCCCTACCACCAAGCATCCATATCAGACGGAAGTGACAACTTCGACGGAAACAGGCACACTCCATCTGCATTAAGCCCTGACAAGCAGCTCGCCTGGAAACCCCTAGAGAAGTTCAGAGGAGGCTTGGGAAAGCCAGGCAACTGAAACAGATTTCATGACAATGATGCATTTCAGCTGAGGCCTTGGATAGGAGGGATTTTTAAATAAGCCAGGACCAGAAAAGACATTCCAGGCAAAGAGCTCTATGAGCAAAGGCAGCAAGCTGAAATTTGGAAGGTTTCCTAGAGAGAGCGGACATGTTGACAGAGGGCACACAGAAAGTATACCTCATATTTGGCTGCAGAAATGGTATAGAGAAATGAAAAGTGGAAATGGGGTAGGAGAGCGCTCGGTAAGTTTAGGGGGAAGGCCGGGAGTAGAGTGGAGTTAGTATTTATTCTGTTGAAATGAGGAATCTATGAAAGACTTTGAGCAAGAGCAGGGTGTATGTAAAGTAGTTGTGAATGAGCAGTTTGAGCTGGGAAGTTGTGTTGGGTAGCTTACAGGGAACAGAAACTCGACACGGCTGTTCAGAGACTTTCAGATGTGAATGGGGGTCTAGCTGGAGTTAGAGCAATAGGAATTGATAGGATAGAATTAATGAATTTGTTATAGGGCACCTCAATTCAGAGAGAGGCACCCCTGAAGCCTCAAAACCTGCCTGCTCTAAGTGGGTTCTGTCATCCGCCGCAACAAGACAAAATATATAAAGCTTTAATGGAAAGTGACTTTAATACAGTGAATATACAATATGGGACACAAAGAATATAACTTCTAAATCAAACACCTGAAGTTAACCATCCCCTCGTGGGCAAAAGTCAACCCAAAAGGGATTGGCCCAAAGCAAGGCCTGAAAGCCTGCCACAAGACTAAAGCACCTTCTGGCCGGGACCCATGGAAAAGGGTCAGAAATGGCCAGACAAATCTGGGAGGAAAAGAGCAAAATCAAAATCAATATAAACACTGCCATGGTCACCTCCCTACAGGTATCTCACCCACATCTGCCTTAACCAGTCCAGGGTCAGGAAACAAGGATGGCTTCTTCCTCACAGGCTTGCTGCTCCATGTGGCTTCCTTAGGTCTCCTCCTTCTCCATCTGCCTTCCTTCTCTCTTCTCTCTTTTTCTCTGCTCAGTTCCACCCTCCTTCTGGGTGGGGCAGGGAACCTGGAACTTCCCTTCTCCTAGCGACCACCCAGTTACAAATTGACAGTGTCTGTAAACTGGTTTTGTTAACAGGGTAGGGAGAGAGGGACACCACTGAACCCCAAACCTGCCTGCTCCAAATCGGTTCTGCCATCAACCGCATCAAGACAAAATATACAAGACTTTAATTAAAAGGAAACTTAATACAGTGAGAATACAAAACAAAAAAGAATATAATTTCTAAATCAGACACCTGAAGTTACCCATCCCCTCGTGGGCAAAAGCCCACCCAAAAGGGACTGGTTCAAAGCAAGGCCTGAAAGCTGCCACAAGACTAAAGCACCTTCTGGCCAGGACCCATAGAAAAGGGTTAGAAATGGCCAGACAAATCTGGGAGGAAAAGAACAAAATCAAAATCAATATAAACACTGCCATAGTCACCTCCCTACAGGGATCTCACCCACATCTGCCTTAACCAGACCAGGGCCAAGAAACAAGCACAGTTTCTTCATCACATGCTTGCTGCTCCATGTGGCTTCCTCAGGTCTCCTTCTGGGCCATCCTGCTTCTTTCTGCCCCTTCTCTACAGACTCCTCTTTTTTGTTTTCTCTGCTCAGCTCCACCCTACTTCAGGGTGGGGCAGGGAACCTGGAACTTCCCCCTTTCCTAGGGACCACCCTGTTACAGTGAGCAGTGAGTGATAAGAAAGGATAGATGTTTAGCCTCTCAGTCAGGGAAGTAGGCAAATAGGCAAGTTTTGGAGGGGGAACGGTTTGGGACTTCAATTAATGGCAGGGCATCATGATAGAAACGTGCCAAGATCACTGAATACATATCAGGGGAATATATCCTGCATTAGGAGTCATTGACAGAATAGTAAGTGGGACTGAGGAATAGAGAAGAGATAGGTAAGCTGTAACCTAATATTTTGGAAGGAGGTCATTTTGGGGAGTAGGAAGAATTTACATCAGTAAGTAAACTAAATAACTAGCCACTAAGAATGAAAAAAAAAAAAACCAAGCTAGAGGAAGAATTGATCAAGATCATCAGAAAATCTAGGGGAACCACTGATTAAAAAATAACAGGTAATTTGATTTCATGAGGAAGAAAGATTACAACTGATTAAAAAATGTAAGACTCAAAGGGCATTTGAGTCCACACCCTTTTTAACCTTTGAGCAAATTGGATGATAATAGATTTGGGAGGGTGGAAAGTTAAAAAAAATATTCAAAATGAGGTGTCCAGAATGTTTGGGGATAGAACTGCTGCATGGAGAGGCATTTGGAGAGTAGGGTGACATAAGAAAGAAGCTGCAAAGGAGTCAAGGGTGGTGGTGGTGGGGGGGAGGGTGTCAGAGGCTCAGACTCCCCTGGGAAGGGGAACCACCATGATTGTGAGAGATTTTTGAGATGGATGAGAGAGCTCAAGACAGATGGCCTTTGTGCTCTAAGTAAGTACACACAAAGTACGTGATGGTGTGTGACATTTAACAGATGCCACCCATACCCGCATATTCATGAAACAGCCACTCTGTCACAGATACCAGTAAGTTTAGAATACGGATATCAGTAAGTTTAGAATAGTGGGAGTGCAGGATTTCACTGTGTTTCTTGCTGCTCTTAATTTTGTGTAATTTTTATGACAGACTGAACTGAAACAAGTTATTAAAAAGAATGGGAGAAGGGATAAGCACATTACTCCCTCTGTAAAAAGTAATTCCTCCCCTTCCCCCCCCCAAAAAAAAACCCACATAAAAAATACAAACACCAGTAAATCATGAGTCTTTTGTGGAGGTGGTTAAAGGAAAAAGAAAACTCATTTGTTTACTTAAGAAAACCATTTACAAATATCCTCCAGAGAGTTCAACTTTTTAAATTCAGCTAAGAGAGTCTTTCTGGCGTTCCTGTGTTTTAAATGTTTTAAGATCTGATGACAATGTAGTGTGTGTGTATGTCTCCAAACTGAAGTCTAACCTCCATCAACCATGTGCTTTACTTTTATTGAGTGGAATGCTGATAAAATAATTGCAATGACACTTAGGAAAATAACATTGCTAACACTCGATTTGCCTAAGTCATTATAGAAACGACACTAAGGGGGAAAGCCACCACGACAAACCATAAAAGCGTCCCTCAGACAAAACCTCTACCCAGTCACTCAGAACTAGTAAGCCAAACAGAAACAGCCCGATCATCTCAGCATGGCCGCTTTTCGTGCAATGGTAAGGACTCTACTATTTTGCTGGTATAAAGCAGACAAAATTCTGCTTTAGTCCTTGGAAGGATGTTAACCTGTCGGGGGCTTGCTGGGCACGTGGGTGTGTGCAGCACATGTAACTAGAACTGTCTGCTGCTCTACTTTGTTCCTTAGTTTCCATTTATGTACGCTACACTTTTTTTTCCTCAGCATTTTTATTGTGTAACCTTTAGCTGCCTGTTAGAGCAAAAGCTGGTTTCTTCTCGCCATATATATAGATATATGGTGTTGCCTATTGCTGCTTTCCTGGTCTTCCAGGAAAAACTGTCACAAGACAGTTACTAATCGGAAACTACATAGGAAAAGCCACAACACTGGGCATGAGTTTCACTGAGTTGCATGCTCGGGGCCCGCCTAAAGACAGGTCAAAGGGGTGACGTCTGCACGAAGACGCAGATGGACCGGGAAACTCAGCGTGGAATCCAGCCCGTGTACTTCGGCTTTCCACGTGGCATCATCTCTTTTGCGGCAGTCACCGCGAACTCCAGCCCAGAGAAGTCAAAACTGACCTGACTGCTTCAGAGTTCAGAGCGGAACAGAGCGTCCTAATGCCCTCGTCTCACTTGGACGGATCGTCGGAACGCCCCAGTCCCAGGCCCTAGCGCCACCGGGTATCGCGACCAACGCCCAGACCTCGGCCGGGGCTCAGGCCCAGGTGCGGGGTTCTGCCCGCTCCTCTGGCAGCCCAGACCCAGCAGCCTCGGTCGCCGCGGCTGCCACGCCGCACCTGCCCGCGAGGGGGCGTG
>NW_004567102.1:70666177-70689713 GCF_000260355.1 Condylura cristata | reverse complement strand
AGTGCATTTGCCCTTCGCCCTGCACTCGGCCTCCCCAGTTCCGGGCGCCCCTTTTGCCCTCCACCTCGTTTCTGTTACAACAGGTGGAAACACGCCAGGGAGTGCGGCCGGGAGGAGGAAATGGAGAAACACCGGCCGCTCCCCTCCCACCTGCTCGCCTGGGCTAATTCAGTTGAATCGGGAAATCGTACCCCTACCCCCACCCCCCGCCCGACTTTACAGCCGTCCGGAAAATCCTCGGGCAGGTGCTGCCGGTAGGATTAGCTGTTTTGTTTCTGGGCACCCCCTCCTGCCTGCCCGGGTTGTACTGGTGTCCGGTGGCCCCCGTCGGTGGCCAAGCAGCCGGGCGATTCGGCTGGAGGGTCGTGCGGGGAGGGGGCCAGTCCGGCTCCCAGTTTTCCCTGTAATCACTTGTTTCCCAGCTAAGTTTGGTTGCGAGCGCTGGCATAGGTTGCAGGATGCTGGGGGTCTGCGCGTGCGGGCCAGAGGGGCTCAGTCATTTACTAGAAAGGGACCTCAGGCTTCTTGTTTTTATTCGATGCACCAATCCGACACAGGAACGTTGACTTAGTTGGTCAGGCCTATCTGTTGAGGGCTCCCTCATCCCCACCCTCCCACTCTTACTCACCCAAGACACAGGCTCCCTCCCATCGACAAAGCGGGCAGCAAAACCCGCCCCCCCCCAACACCTTATACTAAGGTGATATCTGCCCCCGCTCACTCCCCCTCGCCCAGTGATAGTTTTTGTTGGGTGTTTTTTGTTTTTGTTTTTGAGAGACTGTCTTGCAAAACCACTCCTCCCTCCTAGTCCCCTTTTCTATTTTTAGCTTGTAAAGTCTTTCTGGTACCTTCCTACACTTGGTATGGGGGCGTTGAGCTGTTATTTATTTGAAAAAGTCAAATTGCAGACTACCCGGCTGCAGTCTATTTTCTGCTTACCTATACATATAATCAGAAACAATTGTTTCCTAAATGTAAGAATCACAACCACCTCAAAAACAAATAACAAAAAAAGGCACTCATTTAGGTGGTGTGCTTATTTTAATGTGAAAGGTCCAGAAAAGCTGTAAAAGTATTTGCAAATTATGTATCTGCTCAGTTGGGCAGAATTGGGGTACCTAAAATCTAATGGCTTAATCCCTTTAGCCAAAATACCTGAGGTTAAGTCCTCTGAGGTATCTTAAACCTGTTTACTTTGAAGTCACAGTCCTTCCTGTGGTTTCTTTTGTCTTAATGAGTTTGAAAGATTGGTCACCATTATTTTGGTTTGGGGTGGGGAAGGGATGGCTGAGAGGAGCTGCCTTTGTGATTGCTTTGGAAACTTGGTGAACTGGGTGCCAGGATTGGGCTCCCCCAAGTGAGGGCTGCAGAAGGGCAGTAGCCTGAGCTGTGTGAATGTAAATTATTTGGTGCCTAATCCACACAGAGTAACTGCTTTTGAAACAGAATTGTTCAGTGAGTTAATACACACCACTTTATGCTGAAGAAAACACTCTCTAGAATCTGTGCACACAAGTAGTTTGTTCAGATACCTGAACTGCAAACTAGCCTGGACAGTGCCTGAGCATGTTAGCTGAGGAGCTGGTCACGCATATAACGTCAGCCGGGTGTCAGTGACATATTTTCTTGTATGCAGAGGAGACTTTAGTTGGCTGTCATCATTTTCATAAAAAACAATTCTTACACTCCTTTCCTTAGAAACTTCCATTTTCAGGGGGTGAATTTTATATATGATTTTTTAAAAGATTTATTTATTTATACTTACAGAATTGGGGTACAGGCCAGAGGTGCAGGTGCGGTGAGAGGCTTCACCAGAAACAGAGTGGGGAGCAGAACAGGCCGATCGAGGGAGTATGCTGCTGAGGGGAGCAGCAGGCCAGCCAGGAGAGGTCTGCCAGGCCATGTGGGTCAGCTTCCTGGCAGGGGATTGAATTCATGCTGCGGTGGCTTCTGAGAGCTTCACAATGTGGTGCTTTACCCTGTTGTGCCACCAGGAAGAGTCCTGAATTTTATGTATGATCTTTTGATTAACTTCTCACTTAACCAAAACTTAATTCTGGCCCACATCTTTTTCCTAGTTTTCTAGCATTGGGCCACTACTAGTGTTCTTAGTGTTCATCAGCACCTGTATGAGCAGGTGCCCAAAAGGTGAAAATTTATTGTTTAAAATCTGGGTAACAATATTTTCAGCAAACGGTTAGGATTGTTTACATTTTTAACAATTTAAGAATAATGTCATCTATTTAAAACATGGCCTATATCTAAATTTTGGTATTTAAATTTATTGGTCTATTCTCATGGTCATATTTCACATCCAAATGCTACAAGTCATTATTTTAAAACAATCACAAGTTTGTATAGAGGTAGGATTTTTCCAGGAGACATGTGAACTTCCGTCTTTTATTACCACCAGGAGGTGAAAATTGCTATCTCAAGCGGCAATATTTATTAAAGGGTTCATTTTATTCCCTTTTAAAATTTGGTTACGAGGTAGATTTCATTCTTAAACGCCTCTCAGTTTTTGTATCTCTGCGTGGAGACCGTGGTCTAATTTTAAGGCAATTTAGATTAGAATCTCAGTTAATTATAAAACTAACATCTATAACATGTTCATAATTATATACATATGTTCGTGTGTATATCAAAAGAGACTGGTGCTGTACTGCGTATAAAACGATGCTTGTTAAAATACTGAGGCCTGACTGCAGCAGCAGTGTCCTGAAATTGGAACGTTACAGAGAACATTAGCTTGACCTCTGTGCCAGGTGGACACATAATTCATGAAGTGTTCCGTATTAAAATATATGCATATCTGTTGGAAGGTCCTATATAAATCCAACATTTAAAAATCATAGATCCGACAACATCTCTTTCTTTTCTGTGAACAGATAGTGAAGTCCATTTTTTTGTGGTGTAAGTTTTGTTTTGTTTTTCCTTAAGATGATCAGTTCTTCCATTGCATTTTTCAGCACCCAAAGTAAACAAGAACTGGAAAAAAAAAAAAAAGATGTGAAAACAAGTTTTCTATTTCGCCACTAGAGGGCGTTAAGTCCTTTTCCGGGCCCTTATTTTGAGGCATCACAAGGATCGCAAACCCGACTGCCCAAGCTTTGTATACTTAATTTGATGCTGCTGTCCAAGAGCTGTGAAACAGTCAGTTGCCCAATTTGGTCACTTATTTTTCATTAGCTTACTAAATGAAGACCAGATTTAACATTGCTTTTGACCAACTGGTGAGACAGCCTGAAGAGGAAATAAGACCTGTGACCTGTACATTCAGCTTGTTCCTTTGGCGGAAATAACTGAGAGGCTGCAGTTGTGCTTTTTCTGTCCTTAGCAGTTTGTGTGGTGAAGAACAAGGACTTTGTGATCTTGGTCGTGATACATCATTACTTTTTTTTTTGCAAATTAAAAAGCAATCTGTAGGTCTCACTTAGTTCTTAGTGTCTAGAGTGATTTATAAATAAAAAAGAGTGATATATAAATAAACAATTGTAAGATAGGGACCAGACTACAGGTTGGTATTGAACTTGCCCCCTTTCCCCCACCACCTTGAAATTCAGGTTGTAAAGCTAGTAATACTTAACTGGGGCAGCTAGCTAACATTTTTCCCATTGTGTTGGGGCTAGCACGACACAAGCACTAGATATTCTGCCCATCTGGTCCTCATTTTATGGCAGTGTGGACTAGAAAGTGTATTTAAGAAGTCCGCGGTCAGTTGCGTAGAGACCAACTTCAGGTTTCCTGCAGAAGCCTAGACAGGCATTGGGTCTGCCCTGTGTGTGGTGGGGCAGGGAACAGAGGATAATGAGTTTGAGTTCTGCAGAGCATGTTTCAATTTCAAAGGATGCAGGTGAAAAGGTGGCTTATAATCTTATACTCCAGCTTTGAGGGTGGCATGGAAATATTCATGCAGGAGGTACCTGGCTTTAGTGGAAGAAATAAAAATATATCTGCAAAGGAGAAAAATAGAGGTCAGGGCGCTGGGATTCAGTGCCGAAGGAATAATGATTGAGGCTATGGGAGTGAGGAAAGCTCAGAAAGAAAAATTAGAAAGGGGTGAGAAAATATTTAAAGAATAAGAGAAGGAAGAAAGAGAAAAGAAGCCAGGAGGAACTAGAAAACAGCGTAATTGAGCAGCGGCACCCAGCTGAGTAAGACCCAACCAAGTCAAGAATTCAAGGACTAGTAAAATAAAAAGCCATTGGTATGGTTTTCAGTTGGTCACTGGGCCTTCCCCAGAAGAGGAACCAGCTGTTGGTGCAGAAGTGCGAGATGTATCAGCCTATAGTAATAGATAGATGGACATTTGCAAAGATAAGTCAGTATCCACCCTCAGCCCCTACAGAATGTGCTGGTGGAAGGGAAAAATTACAAAGCTTTGAACAGGGAGAACTTTTTTTCTATGTTTTAAATCCATTTTTAAATTTGCATACAAACACTTTACTGGTTTTGGGGTGCACAGGTCATTGTGTAGTCCTATGTATAGTCTTCTAACCACCACTGTAATGATCCAGAAGAAAGCTCACCCCCAAAGAAGTCACTCATGTGCAGTCAGGCTCTCCTAGTTTTGCTTTTTCTAGACTATTATAAAAGTAGGATCATATACTGGGTACCTCATGTCTAAATTTTTTCACTTGGCTTAAGCATTTGAAATTCACAGGTGTTGTGTTTATCAGCAGTTATTGATGAATAGTGATGATTTGCTGTTGTAAGAAAATATCACAGGTGAATGCAATTACTCATTGAGTAATTGAGGGACAATGGGTTATTTCCAGTTATACAGAATCCCTTGTAAACAGTTTGTACAGGTTTTCTCACTTATCTATGGGAAATTACCAGGGTTGCTGAGTCATGTGAGTATGTGCTTATATGTAACTGCCAAACTTTTCCAGATTAGCATCAAATTTTACATTTCTGCAAGTAATGTATGTGAGAACTCCTTCCTCCAAATCCATGCCAACACTTGATGGTGTTATGTTTGGTTTTGTTTTTAATTTTTAGTCATGCCACCAACACTCATTACCTCAAGAGTGCCTTCCTGGATGCTGATGAGTTGAGAAACCTGTGGAGGTCATGTCACTTCGAGCCCACACATAATGTGGGGTTGTTGTTTGGCTCTAATGTCATTAGCTTCATTATTCTTTTGTTTCATAATATTTATTTCCTATGGAGTCTGCTGTGGGAAGTTAATTAAGCACAGATAAGCATTTAGTAGCATGTCCCAGGCCAGTCCAAGGTCTGTTCTCCCCCTTATTATTGTTTTCTAATCCCTTAAGCTACAACCTTCTAGAATGTGGAAGTGACTTGTTTCAGTTAGAAAGGGGGAAAATTGGTCATGTAACTTGCTTTATGGTCTTGATGATTAATTTTTGATGCCACATTTATATTGTCACACTGAATACTTTATCAGTTTTCTGCGGCTCAGTGTACTTAATGTGCTTTGTAAAATTCCAGATAATCTACCTTTGAAAATTTAGTGACTGAGCATGGTCTAAGGTTTTATGTGCTAAATGTGTATGAGAATCGGGCTTACTCTTTTGGAAAACCCAGTTTAAAGTCTAGCTCTTCAGTGCATGTCTTCTGCTTCTTTAATACTTCAGCTTTTACAATGCCAAATGATTGAGTTCAAAACTCAATTAGTGCTAGATATTTTTTCTTCATTATTCTGGGCATCATTTTTATTTGAGAAAAAATTTGTAAGACTTACTCAGTGACATTCCAAATTTCTATTTGAAGAGATTATATTTTTGCAACCATTATCCACTGCATTCAACAGTTCCTTCTCCTTGAAGCGCCTACGGAAGTGATTATAAAAGGAAAAATTATGAGAAAATGCCTTGGAGGATGAACACGTCACCAGACAGTGCAGATAAGCTAAGCAGAAAGAAAGCTGACAGAAATGTATCTGGTAGGTGTGAACTAGACTTTGCAAACACTGGTAGTAAAATATGGGTAATCTTAATATTTTGTCTGTGGCTTTTTTTTTATTTTAGTGCAATGAAAGCCTACTTTTTGTTGTTGGTTTTCTGGTAAAAAGAACATCTTTAACCATACTATAATCTCCCACATTTAAAGCCTGTATCCCTGGGCCCTCCTTGGTGGTGCAGTGGGCTAAAGCACAATACTATAAAACTATCTGCAGGCACTGCAGTAGGAGTTCAGTCCCCAGCCAGGGAGCTGACTCACATGGTGCAGCAGACCTCTCCTGTCTTGCCCTACTGCCCCCCTCAGCAGTGTATTTCACTCAGTCCACCTGTTCTGCTCCCCACTCTGTCCCTGGCAAACCCTCTCACCCCCACTCACCTCTGGCTTACACCCAGTTTTTGTATACAGAAATAAATTGATCTTAAAAAAAAAAAAAATTTTTTTTTTTTGTCTTCTATTATAAGTGTAAGTACAAGGGAAAAAATCTGGAAAGGATCCCAGCCTTTTTTCCTTAAAGGGCCATTTCCTAGTGTCCAGACTCCTCAACCTACTCGGTGGCAGTAACAGGCATAGCGAGTGGCTCTAGCAAAAATACTTGACTGACTTGCTTCTTTAGCATGGCAGACACCCCAAACAGGACCTGGTTAACTGCTTCCTGCATTCCAGCAAGATTGCTTCCTGTTCATGCTGGATGTTCTGAATGAGTACAACACCCATAACCACAGCCTTGCTGGGTTCATTTAAATATTCCTCCCTCCTCAGGCATAAGGTGTTGTTTAGATATTGACTTCATGTGCTGGGAGCATCTATGGTTCAGATCATTGTTTCTCAATCTTGGCAGTGAGTTAAAATCACCTGAAGATGTTTTAAATGCTGAAGCCCAGGCCACACTCCAGGTGGTTCTCTGGGGGTCCATGAGGGTAGGGGCCCTGTGGAAATACTTTTTAGAATTCCCCGGGTGGTCCCCATGTGCAGTGGAGGTCGAGGACTGGTTTGGATCCCTGTCCCATCTTTAGTGCGCTTCTGTTTAACCACCTTGGTAGGTTCAGTGTGGAGGTGTCACGTGTACTTTGCTTATGGAAACCACCTGGAAAATAGTTGATTCAGTTTATGGCTTATCCTGCCCCAGTCATTTTGGAAGGAAGCATAGATGTGAATGTGGGTGATCATGCTTGCACATGTACATATCTTTGCATACATATCTCGGTGTACCTGCGTATACACGACTACACGGGGATTTATGCAGTGAGTCAGTGTTAGGCACTTAGCTTTCTGGCTGCTTTGCTTAGATGCGATGCTGCTTTGCTCTTCCCTTCTGCCCCTCAAAACAAGGGAAGGTCAGTTTCAGGTAGATAATAAAACCTTTTTGTAAAAAATCAGTATCTTTGCCAGAGATTGTTATAGTCACCCATGAACTCCAATTGCCAGGTCCCTGGCTCTGGACAGCCACCCTTGTTTGTTCTGTATGTAAATACTTGGCATAATAATGACCTACCCTCAGTGACGCTAATCTCCTGTAGGCAGGTCTTTCTTCCCCTTATTCTTTCTCCTTTTTAGCTTTTGTTGGAGCCAAGGCTCTGCCCAGTATTACCCCTGCCTCTTCACATTGCATTTTTTCCTCATCAGTATCATGCACACTTAACAATTTTAAATATCAACTCACAGTATCATTAACACTTTTTTGGAAGCACCTCTAGAAGTTCTGAGTTTCATTTGTGTATGTTTGTGAGGCTTTGTGGTGTCCTCAAGTGTGACTGGAAGCTTTTCAGTCAGTGAGGGCTTATCTTTGGCAGAACTGATTTCCTGTTTTCCTTTCTCCTCACAGCTGGCATCTGCACAGCCATAAAATCCATAACCAGATTGAAAAGAGGACTGGAGGAAGGAAATCTCTTTCCTTTTTTTCCTCAAGTTTATAATGAAACTGAGCATGTGTGAAGCCATAGGGTCTTTCACTGAAAATTAAGACCCAGCTCATTAGGGACAACTCTAAAATACTATTTTGTGCAGGGACTTTGGGGCCTCGCTGCCTGGGTTTTGACCTCATCTCTACCACTCACTCTTTGAGATCTTGGGCAAGTCACTTGACCATTCTCTTCCTCGGTGTCATCCTCTTTAAAACAGGAATAGTGGTAATAGCTTCATAAGATGAGGATTAAATAAGTTCATACATGTGAAGTACTCAGGACAGTGTCTGACACAACTTCATCATGAGGTATTGCTATAATAATCGTGGTCCTTGTATTTCAGGATTGGTACTGCATCACTATGGAAATATAGGCCTATCCTAGCATGCTAAATCTGTCCCTTAAGCAAGTTTTTAATTTGTAATTGTAGAGTGTCCATGATGAGAGAATAAGAACAGAATGCTGATTCAGAGCTAATTGCAGCTGGGTGCTCTCATGGCCTTGCCTTGGCCCAGGGTAGGAAGCTTCCAAGCATATTGCTTGGTGCTTTTCACCATCACAGAGAAGCACCAGGTGTCCCAGGAGGCAGCCTGGCCTACAAGTTGCTTACATAGTTTTGTAGCTCAGGTACACGCCCTGGCAAGCCCTTGTTAGTTGCTAATGTCTTTTGTGGTATCTGAAAGTATTTCTGTTACTATCATCACAGTCCATTTGTTGAGTTTTGGGATGTTTCACTAGACTCTTCTGTCACAGTCCTTACTGTGGTATGAATCTAAACTGACAGGAATGTTTAGTCAAGGTTAGAGTACAGGTATAAAAGGTGAAAGGGTTTTAGAGATGAGGTTTGGGATGCTGTCACTGTGGATCATCCTTCCTACATTTCTTTCTTATCTAGCATTCCCTACCATCGTGAGGACCTAGGTCAGGCAAGAATAAGAACAAATTGTATCAGAAAACATACTGAGTTGCTTTGTAATAATGACTTTTTGGAAATTGATGCTTCTTTTTTTTTTTTTTTTTAAGCTGTCAGTGATGCATTGGGAATCTTTTGTTTGTTTAGCAATTGCACATTCTGAAAGCGTCTAGCATTGTTATTTAATCCTAAGTATACTTGTCTCTTATCTGTATAATTTAGTTTAAGGCTTTTGATGTTCTGTTTGGTTGCTGACAATTGAATGTGCTAGTCTTTTTCAGTGTGGACTTTAAGTGAATGACAGTGACCAAAACTTAAATTTAACACCCACTATGATTATATAATTTAACATTTCTATTAGGCAACTCCCCTAGGTTGATTCCAGAACTATACCAGAGAATTGCATGTATTTTTTTCTTTTTGTCAGCGGATTCTAGTTTGCAAATAAACCAATAACAATATAAAGTTTTGTAGCTTAAACTTAACATATGTATTGTCTCATGAAAAACCTGTCTTACCCAGTAACACCCCTCACGTTTTATTTTCATCTCATCGAGTTAATGCGGTCACTTCATGACAAGAAGCAAATGTATCTGTACTTTCTAAAACCACTTGATGTTTTTTAATTTTCTAAAATCATTAAATATTGTGACAGCCAGACTGCTTACTTCTTACAATGATAAAGATTTGACAGTACTTTGAAGCTGGCCTGTCTTTAGAGTTTTTTATTTTTGTTTTTAAGGATTTATTTATGCATACAAGAGCTGGGGTGTATAGGCCAGGGGTGGGGTGGTGGTGAAGGATTTACCAGAGACAGAGTGGGGAGCAGAACAGGTGGACTGGCTGAAATACACTCCCCTCCTGTAGGGCGGGAGACAGGAGCGGTGCCTTGTTGGTCAGGGATGGAACTCAGTGCTGCAGTGGCTGCTGACAGCCTCATAGTGAGGCTTAGTCCCTTGCACCACCAGGGAGGCCCTGTGGTAGTTTCAGTTAGGAACATTAATGAAAATAAAGGGGGATTTAGTTTGGGGGGGATGTTCTGACCCCCATTATATGAATATTATTTCAATAGAACAGTGCATTATTGGACAGTGATTTGAGTAAATAGGAGGATTATCATATTGCCATAAAGTCCTTTGACTTTTGAATGGCTTGCTTTCCTTTGCAGCTTGTTGATTTTAGTGTGGGAATGAGTGTCCTCATCTCCCTGGGGTCTTTGACTGGGTAAATTTCTGTGTCAACTTGGTCAGGCTGCAGTGTCCAGTTGCTTGGTCAGATACTGTGAATTGGCTTTAATGCTGTGAAGGCAAAGATATTTTGTAGATAATGATAAACACTGTAGTCAGTTGACTTTAACAAGATTACCTTCTTCTATGGAAAAGGCCTCATCCAATCAGTTGACAGCATTATGAGTAAAACTGAGGTTTCCTGGAAAAGAAGGAATTTAGCCACAAGACTATAATGTAAAAAAGTCCTGCCTGAGTTTCCAACCAAATGACTTGACTTCCAGGACTTGGATTTGTCAGCCTTCAATTGAAGTGGTCATTATTCCTTAAAATCTGTGTGTGTGTGTTTGCATACTTGTGTGTACGTGTGTCTTTATATGTGTGTGTGTTTATACTACACTTTATATTACATATAATATAATACATATACATAAGATATGCATCATGTAATATATAATACATATAACAAAAGGTTATGTGTATGATTTATATGTAATATAAATAAAGTATAAAAATATATATTTACCATGATTTACATGTAATATAAATAAAATATGTACTATAAGTAAACGTAATCTAAACAAAAATATATAATACATACAATATAAATTTTTATGTTACATATAATTTATATAATTTATAATTACATTTTTCTCCAGGGAGGCAAAATCAAAAATACTATTATTTCTATTTCTTTGGAGAGCCCTGTTTGATGAAACAAAAGTAGAAATGTTAGCCTTTAATTCAGTCATTTTATTCCTCCAAAGCCTTATCTTCTTTTCTCCAGAGAAAATGCACCTCGTTCCAGTGTTCCTCCTGTGCTAGACCCTAGAATCGCTGTGGTAGACTTCAATTTCTCTCTTCTGAAATACCCATCTCAGACCAGGTGACCTCCGGATCAGAAGGCTGTCCCCCTCTTCACTGTGCTGTCCACTGTCGGGACTCCCTGCCCCGCCGCTGATGCGCTGTGAGCTCGTGGTCCGAGGTCCTGCCTCCCTTATCTCTGCTAAAGCCTGGGCAGGTCTTCACTTACACTGTCGTGGTTGTACATTTTTTTTTTTAAGATGTATTTGTTTATTCATACAGAACTTGGGTACAGGCCAGAGATGCGGAGGGTGAGAGGATTCACCAGAGACAGAGTGGGGAGCAGAACAGGCAGATGGATGAAGTACACTGCTGAGGGGAGCAGCGCGAGGGTTAGGAGAGGTCTGCGGCGCCATGTGGATCTCCTCCGGGGCAGGCGGGGATCGAACTCATGCGGAAGTGGCTTAAGCTTCTATGTGCTGTGCTTTAACCCGCTGCACCACCAGGGAGGGCCCGGTTGTACATTTTTAACATGAGAATAATTTAAGCAGAAGTGGTCGTGTCTGTTACTACCAAATTCATCCTTTAGCTACAGCCCATTATTTTGATCTGCCGAGACCATTCTGAACCTGACTCAGCCATCTCTCCACTTTTGTCTACAGGGATAAGCCTTGGTCCCTCATAAATCATTACTTACCTGCCTTCCCGTTGCTCCCAGGTCCAGCTTTCATACTTCACCCCTGACCTAAGTCTGCACGCTGCTGCAGGGGCTGATTAAAACGACACATACCAGTGATCCTCTTGTTCCTGTCTGCCACCCATCCCTCAGCCAACCCTTGAGGTCTTTTTCACCTGGACAAAGTAGTTTTGTGATTGGTTTCTCTGTCTTGAGCCTTACTCCTATGCCGGTGCCAGCCCGACCTGTCTGGGGTACGCATTTGGCTATCAGCACCCTCAGTGCCTCCCACTCAGCTTTTGTTGGGTGGAAGAACATTAAATGATTTGACCGCTGCCTCCTTTCCAATGTCCTATCCCTGAACAGCTCACCTTGCCTCCTCACGTTAATCCACCACTCCTACAGCCAGGCAAAGAACAGTGGCTAAGTTGTCTTTCCTGTGCTGTGATTAAACTCAAACTAAACATATTAGTGCTTACAAACGAATGCTGAGCTAGGTAACTTTTAGAAATGGGGTCCTGGGCATCTCTCGAACATTTCTATTGAATCCAGCAACTGATTTCTTTACCTCATTTTGAATCTCTACAGTTGCGTTTCTAACATAATAATGGTGTTACTGCTAGAGGAGAGGTCCTCCACAGCTCATTTTAACTTTTATCCAGAAATCCTGTAACGTACACAAAGTGTTATCAGTGGCCTAGTGAACAGCTCGACAGGAGACTGCAGGTTACTCTAGCACATGTTACTGGGTTAAAGTTTAATGAGGCATTTTATATTTGCAACCCAGCTAGTGATACTTAATCTTTAATAAAAGGTTTTAAAGAATGCTTAGGCTCCACACCTTAGATTCAGATAAATGAATTCTGGGGGTTTAAGAGCTCTTTATGGTGCAGCAGTCATGGCAAAATGGGCCTTACTGGCACCACAGAGTGGTCCCCATGCAGCAAAGATTCATGAAAATGTTATAAATGGCACAATAGGAACACGAACGTCTTAGTTAATGGCACGTCACTACTAGAGTTGCATTGACGTTTCCCTTACTTGCCTGTTAATAAAAGCTGGTAAAACAAAGATCAAAGCAAACCTGCCTTTTTATTTTCCTTTCAAAGGTCATTCTGCCAGTATGCAGTATTTCTTTGTCCAACTGCCTGTTGGAATCGCCACATAATTCAGCAAGATGGCAAAGTGCCCTGTGCCTTTATTGCCAGAGAAGCCATCAGCAAGTGGCATGTCCTGGGGCACTGTGAGGGGAGGGCCGTTAGTTTCAAGAATGGGGTCACAAAGAACCAGCTTTGATCCCCTTGTTTCCATGAGTTGTTTGACACCATATCAATCTGTGCTGGTTTTTTTTTTTTAAGTTTCGTTAAATTTTTAATTTATAAAATTCCTGCTGGAAGCAAATTTCAGCTTACCTAGGGAGATGCATTAAGTATTTAAAAGATTAGCAAAGGCCAGTGCTTTTGAAGACTTAATTATCTCTGATATAGAAATGTGGATAAGTGTTAGTGTATCTGACCCCACTGAAAAGTAACTCGTATATCTATAGAACTTGTAATTCACTGGTGACTGACCATTCCATCCAGCAGCAATAATTTCTCAACTATCCTCCTTGAGTCATACAAATCAAGCCCTGTCCCATTTCAATATTGTTTCTGTAAATTTCACCAGGCTTATAGAAAGGAAAATCAAGGGATACTTCTCACTGTTAAGTAGATTTCTCCTCCAGAGGATATTTTTGGATTCACTCACAACTATGTGTGGTATTTTCCAATTTTTGGTCATGAAATAAAAGCTCAGGAAACATAAATGTGAACAGAAGCCTGGAAGGGGGAGAGAGAGGTGGTGGTGTGTGTGTGTGTGTGTGTACCTGTGCACACACCTGAATGTGTGTTTAGTTTCATGCAGCATTGTAGGGATAGGCTCACGTCAGCAATGTTGACCCACCTCATGAGTTGGAGCCAGGCCAGCAGTGCCAGGTAGCCAGGGCAGAGGACAAAGGGATGTATATTTTTTGTATACTAAAGGAGTGAGTTGGGGGAGGGTGTGGCTTGAGAGCAGCAGTTGCTTAAAAGGCCCATCCATTGGCCTGTTTAATTTATAGTGGGTGAGTGATGCCATGTTTCCCTGTGATTGTGAACATATTTTATGACTATACTGCATTATTTTTTCTACATAGTTGCAAAGAAAACAGTCTAGTTATAAAACCTACCGTATTGCACTAAGCAGCATCTCATTTTTTTCGTTTGTGGAAAGTGTCTGTTCATACAACATTTATTATTGGAACGATTTATTTTTCTTTAAAGTTTTATTTATTTATGCATACAGAACAGGCCAAAAGTGCACGGGCAGTGAGTAGATTCACCAGAGGCAGACTGGGGAACAGAACAGGCAGATCGACAAAGTACACTGCTAAGGGAAACAATGAGGAGATGGGAGAGGTCTGCCACGCCATGTGGATCACCTCTGGGGCCGGGGATCAAACTTGCCCTGAAGCAGCTATGGCTAGATTGCAGTGCTACACTTTAACCTGCGTGCCACCAGGGAGGGCCTATTGGAACGATTTAATAAGCAAAACACTTGCAAAATCGAATTGACTCTTGTGGACATCTCCATTAGCTCCCATGGGGACTGAATTCAGAGTCTCAACATGCAGATAGCATACAAGGACAGTTTGTCATATCAAATTAAAAAACATGTATTAGCTGGGGAAGAGTTTCAAACTGAGGATAGTCCTTTTAATTGGGAGCTGTTTGACTTCAAGTTCTGACCATCCCCTTTCCACATTTACTTTTGTTTTGGATCTGAGTTTAAAGGGCCCCAGGCATCTATTGGGGGCCAGTCTAGTACGCATGTGTTGTATGCAGTTAACCCCCGTATTCATTAAAGAATGGGTTTGAACCTTTAGGAAACTGATCACATATGTACTTTGTCTTATGGTGAGGTGAGGTGAAGAAAACGTACGTGGGGCAGTGAGAGATCCTTTATTATTTGGTCTTGGACTGTGTCCATCCCTGTGACTGGGCACAGCTGTGATGGGATGTAGCTTGCTGGTGCTGAGTCAGGAGATACCAGGCAGCTGAGGAAAGCATCGTGGTTTAGTGCCTGTGGTTGGGCCTTCAATGCCCCCAGAATTGGTTCTAAGTATAACTTGTCTTTCTTTTCCAAAAAATCATTTGAGGGAATTTCATATTTTGAATCAAGTCAAAATTCTCCCTGAAACCTCGCAGCTGGAACATGAAGAATCCATTTTTGTTGCTGTCATTAATGTTGACGAGAGGAGAGTTGCTGCCCTCTGGGCTTGGAAGAATAATCTGGGGCAGGTCTGACTGTATCCCAGAGGAGCTGCTCTGTGATCTCTCGTGCCTCTTCCCTTCACTCTATTGGGCGTCTTGGGTACACCCACTGACCCACCCACTGACCCGAAATCCAGCATCAGATTTTTGCTTTGATTTTACATGTCTCTGGTAAAACATTTGAAGCCATCCTTAAAGATAATGAAATGTACATATTCTGCAGAAGTCATTTGCATTTCAATTCTCACTTTGCTTTTTTTCCCTAAGTTTTTTAAGAATTATTTTTATGTATGCATGCATGCATACAAGAGCTGGGGGTGTGGGGGTGGGGTTTGAGAGGATTCACCAGAAACTGAGTGGGGAGCAGAGTAGGCAGATTGACTGAAATGCACCGCTGAGGGGAGCAGCGGCCAGGACAGGAGAGGTCTGCTGTGCCTTGTGGATTAGCGCCCGGGATCAAACTCCTGGTGCAATGCTGCAGGTAGTCTCATAGTGCTGTGCAGTGAAGTCACATTTTTAACTCATTTAAGCCATATAAAGTACATCTGAAATGGTTTCCTGAAGACTGAAGCCCAATCTTCAGTGGATTTGAAACAAGACTACTCCTGCTTCTACCCCTCTCCATAGAGGGCGTACAGAGAGTTCTAGAATTCTAAATGACAGGCCAAGTACTTGTCATAGGAGAAACACTGAGGAAGCACTAGGAAGAAAAAACTAAAGGTTAATTGTAGACTAACAGTTGACTTGAGCTAGGAATTTTACTTTACGGCCTCAATTTCCTTGGAAGATAGGTAAAATGATGCTAATACAGGTGCTTTTTCAGTCCCACTCAGCTCTAGCACTCACTCCATTCTACTTTTTTCCAAATGCCTCGTACAGAGCTAAACTCTATCTGAAATTTCCTGAATTTCTTCCAGCCGTAGTTCAAAACACATGTTAGTTAAATCCCCAAGCCTTTGGAGGGAGAGATTTCAGAAGATTAATTTTTTCAGCATGGATTTGCTACCATTTAGTACATCTCCAGTGCTGGGCCTGGCAATATGAGTAGATAAAAAAATAGAAGCTCTCCTTGTTGGAGTTGATAGTTGAACTATAAACAGCTTGAAAATACAGACCAAAAATGGACTAGTTACAACAAAAGTGTTATAAAATGTAATAAAGCAGCTGATGTTTATTAAGCACTTCTTACTGCTGGCAAGACACCCATATTTAATCCCTATCCCTAATCCTTTAAGGTAAATGGTGTCGTCACCCCAATTTTACCAAGATGCACGGAAAGAAGTCAAGTGAATTGTCTGGAGTTACTCATCCACACAAAGGATTTAGAAAGGACGTTCTGCTCGGTCTCTGGGCTTCCCACTTGAATAAGTAGGTTTAAATTTACTTGGATCGAGAATGGAATTGCCTTTGACTAGATTTTGATTAAAAGGCAGAAAACAACAAAAATTAATTTGACAATTAACATTTTATAGTCATTTGTTGTGTATTTCTTTTTTTTTCTACATAAAGCATAAGCCTTGGGCAACCTGCAAACAGTTTTAACGTAAGAGTTTATTTCAGGAGAAAACAGTAATCACATGATTGTGTGCTTCGGAGAAAACAGTCCAAAAAAGAACTAAAATTGGGTCAGGTCTTGAGAACTTCTGGGCACTGCTGGTAGTGACTTGCCCAGAACAGTGGGGGAGGAAGGGGGAGCGCTCCGGATGCAATCGAGGCAGTGTTTTTCCCCTTGGGTGGATTGTAGCATCTCCTTTCTGTTCTTTTAACTTGACTTGCAGAAAGGGTGATCCCATGGTGATGTAATTCACTTCTGTGAGAATAGGCATCGTTCTCCTACCTGTCCTCACTGCTTGCTCGAGGTCTATGGCAGTGCAGCCAGGTCTGTTTCTACAGACTGCAAGAGAAAGCCAAGAAAGCTGGCGGGTGTTCCCGAGTGCAAAGTGGGGGTACCAGCCATGCCTCTCTTCATCCAGGAATTTACAAATCTTGTTAAGATAGAAAGAAAAGCTGGTCCCCAAAAGATAAAAGCCTTCTTGCCTTGAACCTCTTTCCCCACACTGGAGCGTCTGCTGCTGCTTATGCAACTAATACTACATTTCTCCTCCCATCCTGCGGCTCCTGCCTCTGAGAGGAAGAGGGAGCTGCCCAGCGAGCAGGCGGCAGGCGGCCGTGCCTCACCCTGTAACCCTCTGCTGGTGAGTTCCCAGGCGCTGCATCCCACAGGCTCCGCTCCTCACCGGATGGAGCAGCTCCCGGCCCTTCTTGGTTAGGAGATGTCAGGGCAACTGTTAGTGACAGCTTATCCTGTTTTCCCTCTTCGGTGTGGTGTCTGTTTCACTGTGCAGTAGCTGGAAGAAGATTGGGGAAAGGTACAGTAGCAAGAAGATTGGGGAAAGGTGCCGCAGCAGGCGAAGACGCTGGGATCTGATTGATTGAACAGGTTAGGCAATGGAAGGAGTCTGCTGAACCTGCGTGCCTTTGAGAGGGTTTTGTGGAAGGGAGAGAAGGAGATTGTGTGTGCACGCTCCAGCCAGCACACGTGCCTGTGGGGAGTGAGGGGGCTTGGGGGGAGGGGAGCTTGCTGCTAGGTGAGGGGGAACGGCAGGGCCGCGGTTGCCAAGTGGCTGGTAGTAGCTGTCAGCTGCTTGCACACTGTTTACTCATAAGGGATCTATTACAAGTGCTCAAATGAACTGTCGGCTTCGGAACTAGCAGCTTTCTGGGAGCTGCAATTACATAAGCATATATTTTTAATATAATAATAATTAAAAAGCAAGTAGCAGCAGTATGCCTGGATCAGCTACAGCTATCCGACACGAGAGACTGAAGAAGACCAATTCAAGGCCAATTCCCCTTGGTTTATTCACCATTAATGAGGAAGATGAACAGCAAAAGAATGGAAATTCCAGAAGACCAAAAGGTATGCATTCGCTCTACCCTTTGGTCAGAGCGGGGATCCAGCCTGTTTCCCACACTCCCCGTAGCACAGTTGATGTGACCTCCCTGCACAGTTCGCTGGTGGTGTTTACATGCTCTGTACCACTGTGCTTGCAGCATTGGGAGACAGATTTGGTAGGTTCAGGTCAGCTGCTGTTCTGACCCGTGCTAATTTCTTGGTCTAGAGAGCTTTAATTTTCACACGCTCACTTTACCAGTTACCAATGCCTCTGCTCATCAGGAGGAGCAAGTGAGTTAGCAAGCTTTAAACAAGCACCTCCCTGCCGTCCTTAGGTGTCTCAAATAATTTCTGTTTCCGTTAATGAGGCAAGTTTCTCCCTGAAAGGGCTGTGTTAGCTGAAGTCCCTGAAGAAGGCAGAGGCTCAGGATGTCACTGGCTTTTCTAGACGGAAATACTGGGCACCTGCAGAGGAGGAAAACATTCAGGATCACAATAAGGGGCCACGCCAGGACCAGAGAGGCAGCCTGGAAGCTTTATAACTTACGACGATAACTCCATTATCGAGCATCTGTGTGGAGAAGGAGGGTCTGTGCTTTTCTTTCCTAATGATGAGATGGGGCTGTGGCTCCCCCCGCTTCTTGAATCCCCAGGAAATGTGTTCTCTTTTAGCGTGTGTCATAGCCTCCCTCCCAGGGCTGCAATTATCCAACTGAGATGTCTACCTGGTGCATTTTTGAAAGGGGCTTTAAAGCTTGTGTTTAAATTTGTTTGGTTTTCTAGTTCTTGCAACTCCCTTGCCCTCAGTATATAAACTGTTCTTCTCTTAGCTGATTGGTATCAGTTTTGTTGTTTCTATGTGCTGATTAAATTTTAGCTTGTATTCAAGTTCTTCTTTTTCTAAGTTACCAAATTCTCTTTGGAGGTGCAGAGTGTCCGCACAGCAAAGCTTAAGCAAATATTTAAGCAGCGGTAGAAGGAGTGTCTGAAAAGAAACCAGTGTCTGAAGACAAGTGCCTACTTTTTTCCTGATTCTTGACTCTTAGTTTATTCTTAGTAAGCATAATTGAAACTGTTTTAAAACCAAAACTGCATTTTTACTTCAGGGAAGTTCTAAAAAGGAAACCTACTGTGATTGATCATTATTTTACTGTCAGATGGAACTTTACCTGAGAACCGAAGGACCTCAAAATCTTAACAATATTGTGAGGGGAAAGTGACTTAGGGGATTCTTTTGTTTTTCCATTAATTAGGCAGATGGACCAGAGTATGCTCTGCATCAAAATTCAATGTTTTAAATTGTTAGTAGCAAATTGGCCTCCTAGGAACTGATAACTTTTTAAATTAATGTGAATTTGTTCAAGTGTCCAGTGAGCATTTTAGAAGTTCTTGATTGGTGGCCCCTTTTCCACGGCTTTCCAGGAGGTGACTTAGGAGAGCCAGCTATTTTTGTCCCTAGTAATTGTCTTTAAATGCTCTTCCCATCTTTCTCCTTTTTTTCTTTTTTAGTATTTTATTTAAAAAAGAGGGGTGAAAGAAGTGGGTGTGCCTAAAAATCTATGTATTTTCAGCAATATATACATCTTTTGGCTAAAGAGACTTAAATCAAGGCTCTGCCACTCTACGGGAAAGGAAAAAGAGCAGGAGCATATGTCCTGTGCTAACAAGGACGTGCAGACTCTGAATATCCCCAAGGTCCTCTGTTTATGGACATTCTCAATAGGACAAGTTTGGGTATCTTTAGTGATTCTTGATGAATAAGACCATTGGCTTTGGTGTTTTAATGTCTGTTCAGGAAGCTCCAGCTCTAGGAATATCCACTTTCTAGTCTTAACTGTCCCTCAGTAGAAATGTGATGGAAATATTCTGTTCTTGTCCTGTCCAATGCCATAAGCACTAACCGCATGTGACCAGAGCCCATAAAATATGACTCCTGCAATGGAGAAATTGGATTTTAAATGTTGGTTAATTTAGTTCATGTAAATGAATGCAGCTACATGTGGCAAGTGGTGACATTGTTTGACAACACAGTGCTAGTGTCATTCTGCATTTGCATCCTTTCTGCTTTGTTCATTCTTACTGCTTCCTGGTACCAGATAGGGTTAGGTCCAGTAATGAATGTGGTTATTATGAGAGCCACCATGGACCAAACTGACTCTTTGCTGCAAGAGAGCATAGTGACTTGCATTTACAGACAATTTCATTTTTCTTTTTCCTCTTGAAATTTTATTGCCTGCTTAGAATCTTACTCCATTTTTTTCTACTTTTAATGAACTTCATTTTGTAAATTATAATTTCCAAAGTGTCATAGCAAAAAGACATGCAGGTTACCTTTTTTGTGTGTCTACTAAGATAAGCAGTCAGAAACTTTGTTTCTGCCTACTCCATGGTCTAATCAGCCAAGTATGTTTTCATGCTGAGTATCTTTGTTCTATCATTACCAGGAATAAAGAAGCTTCCTATCTAAATTTAATAAGCTAAATGCTGCTGTCCAGGATTACCCTGGGCGAATGATGAGTGTGGCCTCTTCCTAGGCACAGCTACGATTAGGTAACCCTCATAATGAACTCAGTAGGAAAGAACATGTCGCCTGCCATCTGGACTCCCAGTGCCGACTTCAAAGTTAGCTGGTGGGGTGAGACTAGTTTGGCTAGCTGGTGGGCTATGTATATTCTGGAAGGAGTGAGGACTCTGCCTTGTAATCAATAGGAATGTAAATATTATGCATGTCTTCCTATTTCTGAAGCCTATTTTTATGTGTAACATTTCAGTAGTAATTGGTCATGCGCTGTGCTTATGCTGTTGTTCAAATATCTGGAAACCCGAGCCTCAGTGTAATGCTGACTTCAGTACGACTTACCTAGGAGAGTTCAGGTGCTGCCGTGACTAAATGCCCCTGCATCAGTTTCAAGATGAATCTGCCTTCTGATGAATTTTGCCATTTCAGGACAAGGCAAAAGGATTTTAGTAACAGAATTTTGTAGCTAGTGAGGCACAAGTCTGTTATCAGAACATATCAAAGATGCCCATTACGAGGAGATCTTAAAGACAAATTGATTGACATAACTTTTTTATAAAGATTTATTTATTTGCTTTATGCACACAAGAAATGAGGTACAGGTCAGGGGTGCAGGGGGTGAGAGGTTCACCAGAGACAGTAGGGAGCAGAACAGGCAGGCAGACTGAAGTACACTGCTGAGGGGAGTAGCAGGCGAGACAGGAGAGGTCTGCTGCACCATGTGGGTCAGCTCCCTGGCGGGGGATTGAGTTCAGGCTGCAGCAGTGGTAGCGCTGAGACTAAACCCTTATGCCACCAGGGAGCCCTGATTGACATGTTTTATTTGCTAAAGGACCTTAAATATGTTTTACTCAAAGTATTTATATAAACATAAGAATACCACCTAATGCATGGCTTGGGTTGTCTGTAAACATCTGAGAGTTAGTGAGTGTCATTGTCTCCCAGGCTTTGTATAACCGAAGTAGAAGTTGCCATGTGTATCACTGTGCCCTACAGGAGCATAATCTGACCTGTACACTACCAAAGTAAGGAAATTTGCTTGCTTTCTATACAACCAAAGGACTTAGTCTGTGCCTGTTTCCAGACTGGAATGGATAGGGCTAAAATATTGGTAGTTGACTGCTCAGGCTATGGAATCAAAACCAAGTAAGTGTTGCTAAGCATCTCCCAGCTGATAAATCTTACACTTAATTATTGGAATGAAAATTGAGTATCCAGTTCCACTAGCTTCGTGTCTCAAAGAGCAACTTTAAATTTAATTCACTGTTACTGAAAATTTTCCAGGTGACTTGCAGGAATTTGGAGCAGGGCTTGCATTTAACAGAACTGAGTAAGTTCATAGCAACAAATGTGATGTACCGAGAGTCCATCTTAGTTCCCAGATCATTTAGGAAGGGGGCAGATAGATATGTGATGGTTTGTGTGTTAGGCTTATATTTTAGACTTGGCAACTTCAAAAGGCAAGGCAGGCCCTGTTCTGCCTCGGGTCCAGATGCAAAGACCCAAAGTGCGTCAGAGATGGACCTAAGAAGTTGTCCAGAGCACAACTGTGCTGTGTTGTGCCAGAGCACAACTGGATGTTTTGCTCACTGTAAAATACAAGATCTATTTTTTAGGTAATCTGCCCAACAATGGTATGCCAGTAAGAAAATTCTGGTTGATTCTGTCCAGATTCCAAAGAATGTACCTTCCCAGGCCAGTGTGGGTTGGACCTTAGGAGTATAGACCATGGGAAATTATTTTCACTGTTTTTTTATTTTGAATGTATGTATAGTTATTAGTTCTAGATTCATCCTCAAATTAAAGATGCAGGCTCAATCAAGAGTAGCACGATATTAAAATGACAGGCTTTAGTGCTACTTGTCATGGTAAAATCATCCTTGGGAACAATAGTACAAGGCTGATGCCTCCTCTGTCCTGCCACAGAATGACCCTCCAGCTGAGGACCTGAGTGCATTGGTTAAGGAGTGGCTTGGAGCGAGGTAGCGAATTGTCTGTGTCAGCTCTTTTTAAACCTACCCAAATATAGTAACACAGACACTAAGTAAATATGCCATACTGAGCAAAATTCCCCCCCGTACAAACCTACTGTTGCCTCTGAGCCTCTGTGTAAAACTATACACATCTTAGTGTCAGGAGTTCATAAGGGGGAAAAGTTTAGTCAGCTTGACTGGTAGTGAGTGACCACAGTCCAAGTTTGCCAGCATGAATAGAAACTCGGGCAGATTTTGGGGTGAGAGACTGCAGTGTGCTAAACAGCACTGCATACAGAAATAAGCAGGTAGCTGGTAGTTGGCCTTGTTATTTCCATGCCTCAGTTTCTCAGCTTTGGAATGAAATTCTTAAGTTCCCGCTTACATGTAGTGGTGGGGATCAGAGCTAATATTAGCGCACTCCCTAGAAAATAATTGGAGCTCATTAAGTGCCAGTTACAGAAATGGTAATTTGCGACCAAATGCCCCACATTTTCTGGTAACTTCTGCTGACATGCTGTCCACCTGGTCTAGCAGGCTCATCAGTCTCCTTATATATTACAGAGTTTTCCTCTGGTCTGATCGCCTACCTTGTATCTTCTCTGAAGGAAAATTTCCAGGGTTCCCTCTTCTCTGAGGCACTTTCCTGCCCACCCCGTAAAAGGTGTACATGTCTGGGGCCACCCCAATGTCTGTTCATGTGGGCAGATGTCCTAGATGTCGGCAGGATTACACATCGCAGTAGCCTGTAATTGGTCATATGAAGTGAACCTACTTGTTTCAAATCCGATTAAGGGAGTGTACTTTTTATTCCTCAGGATTAATGGAAAACTTAGAGGTTTTAGTCCATTTTACTCGGGAGCGCTGCCATAGTCTGCTGTCGTGTGTGTGTGTGTGTGTGTGTGTACACGTGTGTGTGAAAATCACTTACTAGAATTGTCCAGACATGTGGACAAGTTTCTGCCAGTGATTTAGGTTTTTGGCTCTCATATTTAGGTTCCAATTTTATGCAAACTGTTGGGTTTTTTGTTTTTTTGTGTTTTTTTTTTGCCTATGTGCTTATTATCAACACCAAAGCTTCTTGTCCTAAATATGGTTAGCTTCTCTTTTATTTCAACACTTTTATTTCTCTGTGGAAGTCTTATTTATTTCACTCACCAGTCAGTCAGCAGGACATTCAGCAAACTTTTGGTGAAAGCACCATATTGGAAGTTTTGTGCTGCTGTGATAGGAACTTCCTAGTGCATCTTCGTATCCTCATGAGGTAGAGAATTGTCCCAATCAGGGCTCTTTCCTCTGCCTGGTGTCTCTTCCTCCTTCCACTTCACTATACTTGGTCAACTCCTACTTGTTCTTCTGATATTTTTTGAAAGCTTAGACCTTGTTAAGTTGTTTTTTTTTTTTT
>NW_004567102.1:70662626-70665732 GCF_000260355.1 Condylura cristata | reverse complement strand
GAAAGCAGGCAAGAGCTTGATAGTTCTGTGTCTTTAACCCCTGTGTCACCAGGGAGGCCCCTTGTTCTTCTGCTTAAATGTCACTTAGGGGCACCCCTAGATTAGGCCAGTTTCCATGTTCTTTCCCTTCATAGTATCCTGCCCCTGTCCTTCCTTGCTCCAGCAGATTGTTTCCTGAGTAGTTAAGTGTCTCCCCAACTCTGCTTAGCTCTGAGAGAGCATTGAGTGTCCTGTCCATGCTGTCCCTCACTGCTAACCTGCAGCCTAATGTGTAATTGAGGCTTCCTAAATATTTGATGTGGAACTGATTAAAGACAACATACCAGCATTGCCAGAGAAAAATGAAGGAGGCTCTTCCATGTCTTGCAACGTCATCTTACCTGGTGATAAGAGGGTGACTGTTGTATTAAAGACCTTTGCCCACCAGCCTTCCTGCAGGAGTGCCTTGTTAGTGGTTTTCTGTGAGAATGGCAGGGCTGGGAGCGTCTGCAGACTCTGCAGTGTCTGACAAGAACCCAGTTCCAATGCCAGACTTTTCCAGAAGCACTTATTACCATCATCTGACCTTGAACTGCCAGAGCCCATTAGGAAATGTCCATTTTAGATTTGTAGTATATTCTCCATGTGGCCATGGTTTGAAATATTATAAGCATTCAACTCCTTTTTCAATCAAAATTCCCTATCATGACCATAAAGCATAAATTCCTAGCCAGGGGAAATTACGTAAGAGCCATATATCCTCAATGACTTAATTAAGCCCTCCATGATCTCTCTGCCGGGTAGTGTCTCCCACTCTTCACCTGCTGTGGGTCAGGGGACATGTGGCTGACAGAAGGAGCCGCAGCTAGCTGAGCACTCGGTGTGTTCCTAGTCACGTTCCCACTGGTCCCCCACCCATTCCAGTGCATCTCATTAAGCTACCCGCAGAAATTTCCTTTTATGCCTCTCTTATAACACCACTCCTGCATCAGCCTTTTTTTCCAGGCCTTGAAAAACAGGTTCTTTGTTGGGTAGACGGTTCCTGGTGCAGACCTTTCTGTCAGCAGCTTGTAAAGAGGCAAAGTAGCAACGGAAGCAGAGGATTCAGAAGCTCCCAGCACTCTGGGTGGTTACCCCTAGGAATCACCCTTCTGGAATCACCCTTTCTTTGTTGTCTCTGACTCTCCTGTGACTCTGCAGAAGTGCCTCCTTTCGAATGCTTATTTAGTGTTGTTCTTTATCTGGTAGCTTCCCCCTGCCCTTCCAGGGTAGGGTTACATTAGCAGTAGCATGAATTAGAAATGTAACTGCAAACTGACCAGTTAGATCAGTCAATCTAACAATGACTTTGATGATCTGTCGAGGCTACAACCTGTTCTCACAACCCAGGTGACTTTGGAATCCTCTTCACTCCACAGCCACAAGTTGCAGCGCCTGACTTCAACTTGGCCTCCTCTTCAACTCTGCTCTGCCAGCAGAATGGGTTTGTGTTGGAACTTGCTTCCACCCCACCTACGATAGCATGAACTCAGAAATTCCCCGAGGCACCTGCAAATTTCAGATTCAGCAAATACCGATTTTGTGCCTACCCCATGGTAAACTATGCTAGATTAATTCCTAATCAGTGAATTCATCCTGGTACCTGCACCACAACTGCACACCTGAACACTTTCTGTAGGGCCCCAGGCTCCTGAAGCCTTAGTTTTTTCACATTTATTAGTTATCTCCCAGCTCCTTTACCTTATTTTCCAGTCCTGGAATTCATGGGTAACCATTTCTTTCATGCACTACAGCGATGCCTGGGCCTTCTTTGAGGACTGAGTACCTCCCCCAGTCAGGCCAACCCATTTCATCTATTTCACCTGGGGGCTGCCCTGAAACACCCCACATCCCACTTTGGTTGCTGAGAGTCCTAAAGTCAAGTTGCTTCTGTCTGTCCCTCTTGCTTGGCCTCTCACCACCAGATGAGCCCTTTCTGCTGTCAGTGAGTTGTTTTAGTTCAGCCCATCACAGCCCGTCACAGCTGGTGTCTCATCCACTCTACCTCACTATTTTTTTTAAATACATATTTATGCATATAAGAGCTGAGGTACAGGCTAGAGGTATGGGGGTGGCAAGAGGATTCACCAGAGACAGAGTGGGCAGCAGAACAGGTGGACTGACTGAAATATTCTGCTAAAGGGAGCAGCAGGGAGAGACACAAGAGGTCTGCTGTGCCATGTGGGTCACTTCCCTGGCCAGGGATTGAACTCCTGCTGCAGTGCAGTGGCTGTGGACAGCTTCATAGTGCTGAGCCTGGACCCTTTGTGCCACCATGGAGGCCGCCTCCACCTCACTTTTAATGCCAGCCACTTTGGTGTCGTAATAAAGAATGTATTAAATTAGCTTTCAGTCTTAATTTATTGTCTTCTATAGAGGGAAAAAATAAGTATTGAAGACATAACCTGTGTTATTCTAATCAAAACTCAACAACAGGAAGTGAAGAATGAGGAACTCCTGTTTTCATTTGATAGGACTTGGAAGAAGGAAGTTTATGATTTAAAAGGGATAGTTGGCCACAATATGGGATTTAACTAAACCCCATTGTTAAAAGGATGATTACAGTTACATGGTCAGAAATACTTTTCTCTTGAAACTTAAAGATTAGAAGAAATTGAGTGTTCCGTGTCCCATGTGAGGATTTCTTGTTCATTTACCATCACTCATTACTGCTCCAGGGGGCTTCATGAGCACGTCAACATAATGACTGATCTGTATCTTCTTACTTCAAGAGAACTAGGTAAAGCATGAGACCATTCTGTTTCAAGAGATGTGTTCCAAAGCAAAGCTTTAATTCAAGACTTTTGGTGTTTCTTGAATTCCTTTCTTCACAGTGTCATCATGATCACAACGGAGGCGCCTGTTAGTCATACCAGTGTTCCAGATTGGAGGCCTTCGAAGAATAAGGCACTTTATTTTTTCAAATTTATTTTTGTTAGAAGAGTGGGGGTGTAGGCCAGAGATGTGGGGTGGGGGTGAGAGGATTCACCAGAGACAGCGTGGGAGCAGAACAGGCAGAAATATGTCTCTGAGGGAAGCAGTAGGCAACAGGAGAGGTCTGCTGGACCACAGGAGGCTAGCTTCCCCG
>NW_004567102.1:70638746-70662366 GCF_000260355.1 Condylura cristata | reverse complement strand
GAGGGGAGCAGCGGGCGGGTCAGGAGAGGTCTGCCACGCCATGTGGATCTCCTCCAGGAGAGGCGGGGATCGAACTCATGCGGAAGTGGCTTTGGCTTCTTAGTGCTGTGCTTTAACCCGCTGCGCCACCAGGGAGGGCCACCTTCAGTATGTTTTAAGGCTGATTTTTGTGTGTGTGTGTAAGTTAAAGTAGAAAAAGTAGGGGGAAGACAACTAGGCTCCTCCTGGATGAGACTGTATAGCTTTTAGCACCTCTCTCTTCCTGCAGCATGACCCTGAGACTGAGTTCATTCTTCTGAGATGCTCAAGAAGAGCAGGCATCTGTTCAAAGCTCGACCAAGGATACTGGATCGATATGTAGGTTAAGACAACTAGGGTGATCGTGCAATCTCGGAATGCTCTGTCGCTGATGAGTTAAGAGACTGAGGAAAACATTTCTTTTCTCTGGTGAGAAGGTAGCCTTCTTAGCATCCCTAATGCTCGGGATTCCAATGATATGACAGCTCTTTGCAAGTGTACTCTTAATGGGAACCAAATTTCCTGACTGGTAAAGTGAACAAGTCAGGTCTTAATGCCCTAGGAGCGTCTCTGAAGTGTAAAATTGGGGATCATATATCAATAAATGTTGAGCAGAGGTTGCTCACATCTAAGCAGTGAAATCATGGAAACCTGGAGGTCGTGATAGCCTTGTTAAGAGCTTGAACTCTGTAGCCAGTTTTGCCAATTCAGTAAAGCTTCGTAATACTTCTCTGTCTGCTTGCTACATCTGTAAGTCAAGGGTGGTAGAGATGCCTGCTCATAGGTTAAGGCTTACTTTGGATAATAAGTAAAACATGCTTACAACTGTACTGCACACTAAGCCAGTGGTAAGTGAATATATGTACTAGTGAATATTACTTGGAAAGTTTTTTAGTTCAGCTTTTAGTTCTGAGATAACCAACACTACTGCTAAGACTTCTGCGTTTTGGGAGACTTGAAACGTTAAAAGAAAGTTGTGTCTACTCCACAAAAATGAAAGATAATTTTGCTCCTCCTTTTGACATTTTTTTTTTCACTTGAAAATAATCTCAGATGCCTGCTGACCATGTAAGTCAAACAGCAGTTTCTTTCAACTGCACAAAAGTAAGGACACTAAAATGTGTTTGAAATTATATATCGTTGTATTCTGAAGACAGAATTCAGGAAAGATGTTACTTCATGATTTGATGACTCTTCATCTTGTTGTAAGGTTATGCAGTTGCTTTGGTTCGGTTATTTTATCCCTAACTTTGGCTTTAAAGAGTTCATAATTTATGGTGTTTTGAAAATAGTTACTTTAAGAAAAAATATAAAAAGTAGATAGCTAACATAATGAATACCTCTATACTTAGGACCCAAACCATTTAAAGACAACTTTTAAATATAATAAAATGTCTGTGGGGAATGAAATATTGTGGCTGACGTTAGTTAATCTTGTGTCTTCTTCCAACCCTTCCTCCATTTCCCCTCCCCAGGACTTCCTATATTTCTTGAATTCCTTTCTTACAGTTTGTAAGACATTATTTTATTACACGCATGTATCTATACATAATACCATCTCTGTGTTTAAGTTTATATGAAGGATATTAACATTTCAGTTTGAAATTCTGGACTGTTCTCCTCATTCACTTGTTGAAATACTATCTAAAGTGACCAGGAGTTTCTTTGAATGGCCACCTAAATTCTGTCATGTGACTTTATGACAGTTTCTTTAATACAATTTTACTGGGGTTTATTTACTATTCCTCAATTGATGGAAAAGTTGATGGCAGTTTTGATTTGCCCAGAAGTCACCCCACAGCGACCCCATTATTGCCTTGTCCTTGGGCAGATGTGCAGGTACCTGTGTGTTTATTCTCAGAAGTGGTGTGTGCATCACAGGCCAGATCACTTCCAAAATAGCTGTCACATCTTCCCACCAGCAGTGCAGAAGGGTCCAGTGCAGAAGTTCTCCATATCCTCATTTAGATCAGATTCAGTAAGACTCTTTGATTTTTGCCAGTTGGATGGGGTCTGAAATGTTATTTGGTTTTAATTAGCAAAATTGGATGCTGGTAGTTTTAAACCAGAGCATTGTGTAGAGGACGGGAGGGAGACTGCTGCTTCAATAATCTGTTTAAAGCTCATTGCTCCTGGCAGGTAGGCAGAGTCACTCGGGAAGAGACAGACGGCAGCACCGCTGTGCAGACCTGAAGGAGGGCAGGTGCCTCTCCATTACTAGGGGCTGGGGGGCTCGCTTCACCTTTTCAAACCATGCAACTGTTACAGGGCAAGCCCAATGTGAAAGGGGTTCACCTGACTGTGAGTCCTCACTGTGTGCTCCAAGGGAGTTATAATGAGATTTGACTGCAGGCACGCACAAAAAGGTTAATAAAGGGTTTATTTACAAAAAGGGGAAATGAAGAAATGAATAACTTAGGGAGAATGAGAGAAATCTGTGACACTACCTGTTCTGCTGAGTTGGAACCCCAAAAGCATAGTGAAAGCCAGCAAAAACCCAAGACACCCACCACGGCCCACATTGTCTGGTTAAATAACCAAAACCTAGCTGCTTAACCCCACCCTGAGTTCTAGCAGTCCTCCCTGGGAATTGTAGTCCTTGGTGTTTGGATCTCTTTGGTTTGGGATGAGGGTGGGGTCCATAAAAGCTGTTCTGGAGTTTGTTCGGGACATCCCCCCAACCCCACCCCAACACACCGAGGTCGCGGTTCTCAGCTGGTTGGGTTTCCCTTCTATCCCTTTTAGTTGTTTAGCATCACTACTGACTACTAGGTAGCCAGAAAAAAGCAAAGTTTATATACGAGCTAAATTGGTATCTTGGCAAAACAGATTGCACTAAGGTTTCACTCTTGGATATCCAAAGAATATTGGTGGAGGGAAGCAGAGGGACATTGTGGAAGATTTCTAGGGAGAGCATGTGTTGAAAACATTGCTTAAAATCAGATTTGGTAATTATTGGTGGTTTTCCATTATTCATGTAATCCTTGAGCCCGATTAGCATTTGTAAAGTATAAACTCTACAAATGCAAGGCATTAGCATGAATAATTAAAAGGTTGGGAGTTAGCTCTTCATGACTGTGGGTTTTCTTTTATTATGGTGGAGGCTATTTTAGTAACAAGAGGAAGCATAGACTTGTGGACTGCTAGCCTAGAGACTTCGGTTATACTCTCAGCTCAGCCACATGTCATGAAACATTGTATGGTTGCCTTGTTTTCCTGGAAAAGTAAAGTTACTTTGCTGGAAAAAAATTAGTGTTCTGTGCTCTCTTCATCAATTATATGGGTAAAAGCTGAATTCTCAGAAGGAAAGCTCTATTGCTCATAGCATATTTGTGATTATGCTAAGCATAATTGTTGTACTTATTCTTTAAAGTTACCTTGCTTACTGCTCTAACCTTTTGATTGAGGGTCTGGTAGCCCCCACAAAGTACCCTACCCAAATTTGGGGCATTTCTCTGGGAATATCTGAGGTGTCCCCTGCATCCTAAAAGGCACCTTCCCTGCTGGTCTCCACCACTTATGCTGTAAAGTCGTTTTCCTGAAACTGGTGTTCTCCAGTGACCACTTCTGCAGAGTGAGCCAGCCAGGGTGAATCTAATGCAGATAAATTTGGGGTATAATGCAGCACTTTGCTACAGGTCTTAATAAGAGCATTAGATGGGTTATTATTCATCATAAGAAATAATTTATTGGACTTATTTGGCCAAAGAATAATCTTGTGTGTGGTATGTTTACATATATACACAGAGCATACCTCTTTAGAAAGTCTGTGTTGTGGTTTGCAAACATGCAAAGTACCATTTAGGATATTCTTCCTTTGCTCGGGTTTGGTGCACTGGTTTGTGAACTGGTTTGTTGCAAGTAGTTGAGCTAGATTTCTAATAGATAAAAGAAAAATGGCTTCTGGTAGATTCTCTTAACAAACCCTGGTATATGAATTCTAATAAAATCAAACTTGCACTTCTGTGACATAACAAAATCCTGTGAACTGAGCTTGTCTGCTAGTGAAAGAGGCACCAAAAGGCATCTCAGCACTTACTGGATTTGCTGTGGGAGCAGGAAGCTGATACTATCTCAGTGAATGCCAGATTCCGCCCCATGAAGCCATGACTGTCTCTGGCCCTCGGTATTCATGGGAGGGCTTTTTCTTTTCTTCTGCAATTTCTCCTACCCAGCCTGTGGTCCTCAATTCAGATGTTCCGTGGAGTGGAGAAGGGAAAACTTGGATGGTGACTTAACTCTTTCTACCGGCTTTCCCTGGGGACTACTTCTTAAGCACATTATGGGTCTGTTTATTTTCTGTATTCTAGTAGAATACAGAAGTGCCGTGAAAACAGAGAATTTACTTTAACCACTTGTAACCTACTCCTTTGACACTTCTATCATAAAGGACTTTTGGGTAAATAACTGGAATAAAATAAATGTTATATAATATTAAAGGGAAAGGAAAGGGATATACTCAGTGAAATAAGCCAGAAAGAGAAAGAAAAATATCAAATGGTCTCACTTCAGGGATCAGGGGAAAAGTAACTATAATAAAGTAAAACTCAAAATCATCATACAACTGTAGATCAGAGACATAATGTAGGGGATGAGGAGGAGAGGAGAAGGATCAGGACAGGAGTAGGAAGAGCACAAGGGAATATGTTGATGGTGCCCAGGGGGATTTCATACCATACATTATACAAAAGTGAAGGATGATGTAATAAATAAATATATGTAAAAGGGGGGGGTAGAAAGGAAGATTGGAATTTTGCCATTGTTAGCTGTGTAGGATTCAGTAACAGAAATGAGAACCACCTCTCTGAGTGGCACACTCACTGTGAGATTTCCTGAGGGAGCTTCTCCATGTATCTCATTTAATTCTCACATTTTCTTAAGGGAGCTACTTAGCCCCATTTTACACAATAAAATACTGACACTCCAGGGTGAAGGAAGTAGCCAAAAATAACATAGCTCGTAAACAGTGAAGCAGCATTCAGACCCCTCTGTTAGACTCCTGCTTGAAGCCATCTGCATGCTGTGAGGGAATAAAAATGCCAGGTGTTTGAATTCACATCCTGAATAGTGTACAAGAAGAATGAGACTTAGCCAGGTACAGTGCTTAGAGCTTTCGTATGTCGTGTCAACTCTTTGGTCCTTCTGGCACTAAATCATTGGTCAGATGTGTAAACTATTTCATTATGCAAAAGAATAAGGAAAAAATTTTATCAGATGCAATTTGGAAATACTTATTTTTTAACATAAGTGTCCTATTAGTCTTTGGTATAATACAAAATATGCTGAACAAAGCCCACAATAATCAAATTCTGATAAAATCACTTAGACATTGGATTATTCTTTCCTTTTTTCTATGCATCTTCCCAATGATTGGGAAAGTAGGTGGCCCGCTTTAAAATCTCCTAGTGACTACACCACCTGAGATTTGCCTTCCGATAAGGTTAAAAATAAAAGGTTTATGGGCCCTCCCTGGTGGCGCAGCGGGTTAAAGCACTGCACTGAGAAGCTAAAGCCACTTCCGCATGAGTTAGATTCCCGCCTGCCCCGGAGGAGACCACATGGTGTGGCAGACCTCTCCTAACCCTCGCGCTGCTCCCCTCAGCAGTGTACTTCCTCGATCTGCCTGTTCTGCTCCCCACTCTGTTTCTGGTGAATCCTCTCACCCTCCGCATCTCTGGCCTGTACCCCAGCTCTATATGAATAAATAAATAAATCTTAAAAAAATAAAAGGTTTATAAAAGATGGACTTACACGCTTATTAAAACACTTATTTTTTAAGATTGGAATTTGTGATTGCTATATAAACCACAACAGATTTTGGAATACCTGCTTTTCAAGAACCTGTTAGCTCAGAAATTTGCTTCTTTGCTATTTAAACCCCTCTAGGAGCAGCTAGAAGCCCTTAGATACGTAACCAGTATAGCACTTGGCTACTTCAGCATTCCTATGCTTAAAAGAAGATAGTATCTCTTAAGACTGCTTTTCAACCTCAAAAGAATTTATTTGGAGTTAATTCCAGAGTAATGCAAGAGCATTAAAAGGACTTTTACTCAAGTTGACTCAGTTTTAGGCAACAGTTAGACAGAACCTCCACAAATGCACTTAAATGATAGGATTAACTGAAAAACAAGACAAATATTAACAGTGTGTTCCATAAAGAAGAAGTTAAGTAGGTAAATCCCATTCAAATAAACCATGTGGAGATTATGAGTAACAATTTTCCTGGCCTGGAGTCCCTCTGAAATCTGTGGAATTTGGAAATTTTATTGGAGTAATTATTTAACATTGCCAGTATTTATTGATCATTTGCTATGTGCCAGAGTGTATAGGTAATTTTAATTTTCAAAATAATCCTATGAAGGAATGAGGTAACTGTTAAAAACCCTCTTTAAGGATGACTAAATTGATACTCAGAGTAGTTAACTCGCTCAAGATCACACAGCTAAGGACTAGATTCCGAATTTGAATCTAGGTCTAAATGACTTTGTGTGTGTTGCAGTGGTCTAATTTTTATAGTTGTCTACTTTTTTTTTTCCCAAGGATCATTTCCATTTCTATCTTTCAGCTGCATCTTATGCATTTCTATGCCCCAGGCAAGATTCTAATCAGAGTTCTCTGGAAAAGATGCTGGCTACATTAGTCTATTCTTCCATAGACTGGTATTAGGTGACTTATTAGGCTCCAATGCAAACTCTGAGCCTGTCTTTGGAGGATTCTTTAGTCTTTGGCTGGCTTATCTTTTGAGTTTCCGCACATACTAGCCATTTGCTAGGTTTTAAATTCAGAAACAGTTCTGAGGAGTGAATCTATCCTTTTCTGTTACTCCCCTTCCTCAGATTTTCCCTGTGATCTGAAAGTAGAGTGTTCCTATTTGTTATGATTGGCAGGTTATTTGGGCGATTAGGAGTATCACTGCCACTTGTTTATATGGGAAGATTTTTAAGCATTCCCAGATTCAAAGAAGAACCCATGAAATCATATCAAAAAGTTAGGGGGAAAGCATATGCGCCCTGCCTGATGGCGCAGCGGGTTAAAGCACAGCACTGAGAAGCTTAAGCCTCTTCAGCATGAGTTCCATCCCCGCCCTGGAGGCGATTCACATGATGCCGCTCTCCTGACCCGCCCACTGCTCCCCTTAGCAGTGTACTTTGCCATCCTACCTGTTCTGCTCCCCACTCTGTCTCTGGTGAATCCTCTCACTGCAACTGTGCCTCTGGCTTGTACCCCCCAGTTCTGTATGCATGAATAAATAACTCTTTAAAAAAAAAATGTTAGGGGGGAGAAGAGACCTGTAAAGATGTACTAGTAATCAGTAACCCTGAATTAGACTTCTTATCTTCAGCACATGACAGAGTGACCGCACAGCTTTTTCCCTTTCCCCTGCTAATAACACTCGAGAGGAAGAGAACCTGTTCTTTCTTCCCCAAGCCCGGAGGAGCTACCGAGCTGGAAAGGCTCATAGCTGCCTTAACCATGCTGTCTCCATCACTTCCATATGACAGCCCTTTGCGTGCATTTCAGAACTTCCCCATAAGGTTACAGTTTATTTGCCAGATCAAGACAACTTGTAACGATTCTGAATGTCTCAAAGAAGTAGATCTCCGCAATGACAAACTGCAACCTCCGGCCAGATCTGGTCTGTTTGCTCCAAGAATAGCTTTTTACATTTTTCTTTATTGAGATAATATCTACCACAAAATTGATTATTTTAATCATTGATAAGTGTACAACTGATTGGCATTCAGTACTTTTATTTTTAAATGTATTTTAAGATTGCAAAAATGAAGACTATATTACCTAACTGACACCACCTGAAAGCCCAAAACATTTACGGCTTCACCTTTTGACAAAAAAAGGTTTGTTGACCCAGCCATAGGTCCTTTTGTGTGTGGAACTAGGAGTGTCCTGACTGAAAGCCCCATCTATGGGTTTGGAGAGCTCCCAGGGTTACTCTTTTACTATAATTAGCTGTGTAACTTAAGCAAATTACTTAATCTGTTAACCTTGCTTTTCTTAAACCCTGTAAAATGGTGATAATTATCATAAGACAGACAGGAAACACCATCTTAGCTACCATACTTGAATGGCAGTTGAGCTGCGTGGGGTCTTGTAGGTGACATGTCCAGAGGAGGCTACTGACCCCTCTTATGACGGGTCACAAGATGGAGCTGATGGAGCCTACCAGCTGCTGGCCATCTTCTGCCATAATAAAGGCCAGCCTAAGGCCAAAGCTAGACCAATGAGAAGTCCAGGGCTAAAAAAGCAAAACAAAAAACAGAAATGGAACCACTATCCCGATGACTTAACTGGATTTTCACATCAAAATGAAGACTTCTGTCTCTGGACCTGGCAGTTATGATTGCCCTGCACTGCTTAATGCAAGTTGAGTTTATGACTGCTTAAGTTTGACATGATCTGCATTAGCCTGCTGGGCTATTCTAAGAAAAGATCACAGATGGTGCCTGAAGTCACAGAAAGACATTTCCTCCTAGTTCTAGAGACAAAGAACCCAAGATGGACGCTAGCAGGGCTGGCTTTGTCTGAGGGTCAGCCTCCTGGGATTCTGATGGCTCCTCTCTCTGCATCTTTAGCTGACCCTCCCTTCGAGCCTGTGTTTCCTAATCTCCCAAGGACTCCAAGCCTGTCAGATTAGGGCCCACCCATAGGACCTCACTTACTAGTTTACCTTTTTAAAGGCCCTGTCTCCATCTTCAGTCATGTTCTGAGGTTTGGAGTTTAGGACTTTGGCATGTGGCTGGGAAGAAGAGTGTTGGGAGGGAGCACACTGGAGCCAATAACATATTTAATTGACATTGAGAATATTCTACATGTATTAACTACTCCTGATAGTGTTATGGTGCAAGGAGAATGGGAGAAAGTTGTGTAGATCATTCTGCACCCCAGAATGGACCTGGAGAGGGATGGTCCCATTCTGCAAGGGAGGGTGTTTGGGCGACCGGTATCCTCTACAGTGCGTAGCTCAGTTGCTTACATCACCTGTCAGCATGTTAGCACTGTTATTAGTGCCTGGAAGTGTAAGATATTTATAGAAGAAAATTTTGGAATTTCGTGTTTAGACTCCGGATTATTAGCAAAAGATTTGTGTAGATATTTTTTTAAACTTCTCTTAAAATTTTTTACATATTTTTTTAGTTAATTTGTTCTTACAATGGCAAGTCCAGGAACATGCTCAAAAGATTATGTGTATTTCTGAACCTCCAATAGTAATGATACTTATTTATTTTTTAAAGGTTTATTTTTTATATGCATACAAAAGCTGGGATATAGGCCAGAGGAATGGGAGGGCGGGTAGGAGGGGGAGAGGATTCAACAGAGAGAATGAGGAGCAGAATAGGCAGATTGACTGAAATACATGGCTAAGGGGAGCAGTGGATGAAACAGGAGAGGTCTGCTGCACCAAATGGGTCAGCTCCCTGGTGGGGATCAAACTCAGGCTGCAGTGGCTGCTGATACACTTGTAAGTGCTGAGACTTAACCCCTTGCACTACCAGAGAGGTGCTAGTCATATTTAAATCAGCCCAAAGGTTGGGATGCCACATCTAGAAGTCTCTGGAACTTTCCAGTATGCCATCACCAAGGTCAGGCTGCTGCTTTTTTCTTTTTTAAGATTTATTTATGCATATAGAACTGGTGTACAGGCAGGTCAGAGGTGCAGAGGCAGTGAGAGGATTTACCAGAAACAGAGTGGGGAGCAAAACAGGCTGACTGACAAAATACACAGCTGAGGGAAGGGTCAGGAGAGGTCTGCTGGGCCCTACCTCTGGGGCAGGGATCAAATTCACACTGAAGTGGCTGTGACCAGCTTGCAGTGCTGCATCCTTACTCATTGCGCCACAGGGAGGGTCCAAGCTACTGTTTCTTAATAAGCTTCTTAACATGACCCTGGCATTCAAATTCTGCTAAATATTTCTGAATCAGTTAACTATTGATGTTCAGCAAACCACTCTAAGACTTCGTTTGAAACAACAGCACTTTATTATTTTTGATGACTCTGAGCTAATTCGGTGGTTCCGCTGGGTTTCCCCAACCTCCTCCAGGATGACACTGAGCTAGAGGGTCGGTGGGAAGGTCTGTGATTGCTTCACTCTCTTGCCTGATTGACCATGGTGACCCCAGGGTACCCAGCCAGGTCCACCAAGTAGGCTGGATTGAGTTAGGATTGAGTTAGGCTGGATCTCAGGGACACAAAAGCAAAAGCCACAGGGTCTCTTCAGGTCACTTCCTGCCTTGCACAGAGCATGCTCAGAGCCTATCATGGGGCCAGCTCAGAGGCAAGGAGCAGGGAAAGATCATTCTCCAGGGATGAGAGAGGCAAGTTGAAGGAGCCTCGACTCCAGGTGTGTTCACCCGGGCTGTTACAGGGACAGTCTGCCTGCAGCTGCTGCTGTTCATGGACCCCAAATGCATCTCTGTGATTGTGATTTGTGTGTGTTACACGTGGGGAAGTATTTGGCTTGTATGCAAATGTATATCACATTTTCACGTAGAATAGACTTTTTTTATATTACAATCGTTTATTTTTACATCAATTTGTGTCTTTTTCCATCTCAGTTGTAATTCCCTGGACTTCCCATCACCAAGTCACCTGTGTTTCATCACCATAATGGAATATACTTTTCAGTGTGCTTATGTGTCAATTATATTTTAAAATGTACTAAACAAAAAGTTGTATTTTAGTTTTGTGCCCACAAAATTCTGCTTCAGAAATTCTAATTACATCCACCTTAGGTTCTCCAACTGGGCTATACAAATAAATGACTGAAAAGATTATTCTATAAAATATATTTGCCAGAGGTTGCAAACTGCATCTCTCCTCAATTGATTTGATAAATCTGGTATCCTAGATCATTTCAAGATGCACCCAAATAGACACAGTGTACATACTTGCATAATTATATATAAATCTGGTTTTCAAAGACATTTATGTATTATATAAGGTATTTATAAGATTTAAGTACATCATAATATATATTTGACATATAAAACACTTAAAGATTTGTGAATACATATTACACATACACACACATATAGTGAGTATATATGCATTGACTCATAGCTGCAGTCACCTAAGGCAGTGATTGGACGGTTTGTGGGATCTCTCTGCTCATACAGTTACATCTGTTTCATAACCCATCTACCCCTACCTCTCTCTGGGACTCTGTCTTCTCCTTCCAACTTCAAAACATTTTCATCCCTTTCCTGTACAAACACACTGATAGAGCTATAGATAACTGTGAGCACCCAGAGACGCACAAAACCTTCTGGATTTCATTTCATTCTAGAATAGAAGCAATGTATATATCATTCCAAAATCACTGGGAAAGAAAACTGCATAAATCCTGGACTGTTTCTTTCCCTGTCTCTGTAGCAGTTCCCAGGGCTTCCCTTGTCCCTGCACATCACTGTTGCCCACATACAGCCCCGTGTGTCCCCTCCCACCTCATCCCCATGCTGCTGGTGAAGTTTGCAGCCTGAGTGTTCTCTCAAAGGCAGATGGATGGATTTCACATTACAGTATCGGAATCTAATGCCAATTTCTTTCTTGGTTGTCCAGTACCGTAAGAGGGATTCCTTAAAATGCCCGAGATCTACAAGATTCATCAATCTCTGAAATTACATGTAAAGTATGTGTCTATGTCCTTTTGTGCATTTTTTTTTTCTGAGTATAAGTCTCTAGATTTTAGCAGATTCTCAAGAGTACATGTCACCTAAGGAAAGGGTGAAAAGACATAGAAAAAAATATATAAATGATTTCACTGTATCCTTGGGTCTCCTGTGCTTACTTAGCACATGGCCCACGGGTAGAGAAGAGGCCAGGAAGAAAAGAAAGCATTGCTACCAGTAGAGGAATATCCTGTTTCCCGATCCCCAGCACAGGAAGAAACAGGAAACATTTAGTGTCTTCCATGTGCCAAAATTTGGGCTAATTTTTTTTTCTGAATAATATAATAGTTTTCTTTTTTTAATCATTTTGTGCCTTTTTCCATCTCAGTTGTAATCCCTGTGGGCTTCCCATCACCAAATCACCTGTGTGCCATCACCATAGTCTAGTGAACTTCCCCCCACCACCACCATTTTTGATCCCATTTCCCATCCCACCCCCATAAAATGTCTGTGGTATATAGTTGTTCATTATTATTATTATTATTTTCTCACCTGGTCCTTTACACTACTGCTATAAGTGAAACCATCCAGTATTTTTCCTTTCCTTTCTGGCTTATTGCACAAGCATGATGCCTTCCAGCTCCATCCATGTTGCTGCAAAACATGTGTGTTTTATCTTTTTTTATTTCTGAGTAATATTCCATGGTGTATGTATACCATGTCTTTTTTTTTTTTTAAAGATTTATTTATTTATTCATACAGAACTGGGGTACAGGCCAGAGATGCGGAGGGTGAGAGGATTCACCAGAGACAGAGTGGGGTGCAGAACAGGCAGATCGATGAAGTACACTGCTGAGGGGAGCAGCGGGTGGGTCAGGAGCGGTCTGCCGCGCCTTTTGTTTTCTCCGGGGGCAGGCGGGAATCGAACTCATGCGGAAGTGGCTTAAGCTTCTCAGTGCTGTGCTTTTAACCCGCTGCGCCACCAGGGAGGGCCTGTATACCATGTCTTTTTAATCCAGTCATCTACTTTTGGGTCTTTGGGTTGCTTCCATGTCTTTCTGATTGTTAATAAAACAATGCTCTAATTTTTTATTTACTCTTCAACACTTGTGGGCTTGATGCAAGTTCTGGTGCTCTTAATCTCATTTATTAAATTTTCTTGAAGATTGGGGATTAGTTGTAGAAATCTCAACATTCAGTAAATGTAGTTGTATTCTTATTTTATAGATAAGGTTGATACTGGGGCCATTGGGTAGAAGACCAGAAAGGGGTTGACCCTGGGATAGGTTACCTGGGGCCACTAGCCGAGGTGAGCAGCCTCTCTTTTTTCCCACCAACTTTCCTTCCAGGAGCTAGACCCTCCTTCTTATTCCCTAGGCTCTGGCAGTAGCCACTGTTACTTTGGTACTGGAGAAAGCTCTGTCTTCTTACAGCATGGGGAGGGCTCTCGCCCATAGAAATACTGCTGTGTGGTGGCACAGAAGACACAACTTGCTTTTAGATTGAGTCAAGCAGGCCTTAGCGGGCTAGTCTGTGGATTAGTCTAGGAGTTGAGTTAATGCATGTATGTTATATGATGTTGTTTCTGTGTTGGGAACTATCTTCTGAATTCCAGTTAAATGTCCTTTTCATATATTGGGGACCATTTTTATATGAAAGTTAAGATCTTCGAGGTCTTGAAAGTTAAGGTCTTGTATTCGCAAGCAAAAAGAAAAAGAGACTCAGAGAAACATAACATTGAAAAATACTGACAATTTTTTCCCATAGTTGAATGTTCGTTTCATGTGGCTTGGATGTGAAACTTATCCTGGTCGTGTTTTAGTTGCATGATCTATGGAATGAGGGACACGGTAGAGGATGCTTATTACTATCTCTTTTTTTTACTACTACTTTGCTCTTTTCTAACCATAAGCCATCAGGAGCTGCTACTATGAGTGAATTTAAATAAATAACTCCAGGCTCACCACGGCCTGAGTTATGAAGCCCATCCTGAACGTGTTTTTTTATCCTTTGAGGAATCTAAAAACCAACTTTTTCACGAGCCATTTATTTCCTTTTGACTCCAGCTCTGAGGTAGAGAAGGAGATCCAGTGTGCTCATGTGACAAAGTACTGTGTCATTAATACATAGTTTAGGATGTCAAGTTATCTTTTATGATTTGTAATATAAGGAGCATTGAAACCATTATAGCTTATTTTAATCTTTCCTGAAACCACAACATTCCTTACATATTGAGCCCTCTATAAGCCAGCAATTTTTGAACTGCTTTTATTTTCAGGGGCTTTTTAGTAAATTATTTTAGCTTCCTATATTTTCTTTTGTTTTTGTCTTGATCTGTATAAGTAACATTCAAAGGAAAAATTCATACTTAATCCTTTAAGACAGTTATAGTGTAAACTTGAAAATGTCATGTTCCTTGCCAATTAGATGTCTGTTTTTGTAGGATAAGTACCTATCGTTGTCCACACTGGGACGTGTGGGCCTAGAAATATCTCAATAGACAAGCTTTTACAGAAAGTTTGTTGTGCCTGTTAGGAAGACATTTGTTTGTTTGTTTATGCATACAAGAGCTGTAGCTGAAATACACTGCTGAGGGGAGCAGTATGTGAGACAGGATAGGTGTGCTGTGCCATGTGTGTCACCTCCCTGGCCAGGGATCGAACTCATATGGAAGTGGCTGCCAGTAGCTTCATAGTGCTGAGCCATGACCCCTTGTGCCACCTGGGAGGCCTTGGGAAGACATTTAAAAGAGCGAGTATACATACACATGGTGCGTGAATGTTTAATAACATGTATATTCTCGGTACATACCTCACTGGTCATGAGAATAAGCCTGGAACTTAAACCCAGAATCTGAGAGAATGGAGTTCAAGAATGTTCTTATTGGTGCACTCTAATCATGTTGGAATGGTCCTTATGGTTATTTATGCCTATTCAGAGAACTCAGAGCTCAGATTTCTTGGAGAAAACAATGACACAGTTTATAAACTACCTTTCTAGAGTTAGGTTAGGGTCTAGAGTTGAGGTAGGTTGTGGGTCTAAATAATGTCTTTCTTCTTCCCTTGGAAGAATATTGCATTTAATTTTCTACATGATCAGTCTTTTTGGGCTTTAGAGATCCAGAGAGGGTAGAAGAGCTGGGTGTGGACAGAAGATGAGCAACAATGATGATGAATAAAGACAGTCGGTGCAATTTCCAGAGCTGTTGGAACAGCCTAATAGAGCTGGAATTAGGCCAGTGAGTCTGCTTCTTTTGAGTCTGTCAGTGCCACTGTCTATGACGCTTCAGTGCTGACCTTGTTTTTGCAAAACAAGCTGTCATGCATTCTCGCATGCGCACATGTGTATTTAATAAAAAGACTGAATTATTTGTAGTCTCAGTTTCCATAAAAACCACTAGAGAGAGGATAGTGACTAAGGATTTTTAAAATATCTATAACATAAAATTTACCATCTTAACCATTTTTAAGTGTACAGTTCAAAGGCATTAAGTATAATTACAATGTTGTGCAACCACAGGGTTTTTCTTAACAATGGGCTTTTCTGTGCAAGTATAATTTCTACTTTGCTTAGACTGAAGACCATCTCCTACCCCAAGGACAATCTAAGTAGAATGTGTGTGCTAAAGTAACTGAGAGTATCAGTTTTTTATAATAAATAAAGCCCTCAATATTACAACTGCACCAAATCTGTTACTAAATCTGTCAAGATTCTAATTTAGCTTCTGCATATCACACCATGTGAAGGCAGCCTTTCTTGTGGCAAATCCTCATCCTTCCCTCTTCTGTTTCCTAAGTAACAATCTGTTTCTAGGCTGCCTGCAAGACTGATGGCAGCTCCCCCCATGCCCCTCCACCCCCGCCACTGGCCCCCAAGATGCTTGGTCCTACCAATTCAGACCAAGGATATTGATTATCTATTATGCTAAAAATAGGTTCTTTCTGGTTGTCTTCAACATTATGGAATGCAACCTCTAATAAAGGAGAAGTGGTTTTATATCTTATAAATACAAAGTGCAAGGTTAAAGATTTTAATTAGTTATAACCTAAGAGCTAAGTACACCCATTTTCACACCCTCTTTACAGATGTGAAATCTGAAACTTAATTAAATAATAGCGTCAGGTAGAACCCTAGCAGAAGTGGGTCTCAGTTTATTCGCTTTACTATAGAAAGCCAGGCTGTGCTGGACATTTGGAAGGGACTTAATTTCATTCTTAGATTTACAAGGTGGGTGAGGATCAGCCGGCTTCTGTAGCAAAGCATCACACATGTTCAGAGTTTTGAAAAGTGATGCTTTCAGTGTGGGTTCTGAAAAGGTTTTATGGAAATGACTTTGCACAACTTTGAGATAGTTACTGTAGAATTTTTTCACCAGAGACAGAGTGGGGAGCAGAACAGGCAGATCTACGAAGTACACTGCTGAGGGGAGCAGCGGGCGGGCCAGGAGAGGTCTGCCACCGCCATGTGGTCACCTCCGGGGCAGGCGGGAATCGAACTCATGTGAAGTGGCTTTAGCTTCTCAGTGCAGTGCTTTAACCCACTGCACCACCAGGGAGGGCCCATTACTGTAGAATTTTAACCTTCCAGGGTGAAGTGTTTACTTACTGAAATCCTCTGAATCTCATTCATATGATTTGCATATACAGAATGCATTCTGGGGGCTTCTTAAATATTCAAAAAAATAGTGTTAAACTTGGATTTTATTTAAAAGACTTTTTTTAAAATATTTTTAATCTTCAGCAGGGTATTTGGTTCTAGAACATATAATCCATGAATTTGTACAAAATTTATGTAAATGTCTATATATTACTTTTTTTCCAGTGGCATTTCTTCCTTTTCGATAGACATACCTATAATTAAGTCATTTGATGGCACTCTAGCTGGCTTTGTTGTGAGCTATAGCTTTTGCTCCTGAGGATATTTTGCATAAACACATCATCTGATATTTCTTCTTTATCTCTTTCTTAGGTTCATCTAACAAGATTTAGATAATGCAAAGCTTTATTTCATGATTTTAGTGTATTTTATACTCCTTGTTTAAAGATATGATCCTTATACTGTAATTGTGAAATGAATATACTCTACTATTCACCTTATGCTATCCTTTTTAGCCATACTGATGTAGCTTAGTAATCAGAATAAATTCTCCATTTTCCACATGAAAAAATCTAAGGGAAATGTACATATCTTTTCCCAAACTCTCAAAGAAAGAGAACCAGTAGAAGGAAGTTCTACTTATGGGACTTTAAAATCTTATGTATGCATTTGCAACACACCATACTTGAAGAAAGTTTCCTATTTTATCTTCATCAAAAGATTAGCAAGGACTGTGCATGGCTTCCAAGGTTTAGATGACTATATTCTTAGTAGTTCAAGAATGCTTAGGAGTTTCAGTTAAAACAACAGATGCAATTCTGACCTAAAGATACTGTGTTTCATATTACTAGATCAAAAACTTAAGGAAATGATTGAATGTGTGTTATATTTATGGCCCATTTATATAAATTCCACAATGCCTCGCATAAACACATAAGTGTTTATGTGTCCTAACTGCCTTCTTTTTGGAAGATACGTGTGTGGATAGGTGAGAAGGACAGAAAAGATATCTTTTTCCTCCCAGTTTCCCTCGCAATTGAACTGAATGCTGAGAATGTAGATGGTGACTAATGTAGAACTAATGGTGATTAATTATTGTGTAGAATGAGTGCATTTAGAGCACAATTACTCTTCTAGTGTCTCATTTGAGCCATGCTTTCGGATCAGAATGTGAAGCCAAATAGAACCAGATTACTGGAGCCTCAGGTTAATGTATTTATCCTGTGATTCTCTTCAGCATTAAATCTAGGATTTCCGTTCACTACAACCCGTTAAATGGATGTTAGGTTTGGGTTATAAAGATCATTTGAAAAGAAAATCAGGAAAGAGAAGCAAGAGAACAGAGAGCTCTACTTCTGTCGTGTTTTCTTCTTCAGCCTTGTTCCTTGTTTCCTGGTGATGCTGAACTTGCACATACAGGGTAGACTCACCAGGCTGTTTTCTTCCTGGTGCTGTGGCTGAGTAATGGCTGCCCACTGAGAAGCAGTAGTCACGATGACCTTCTCGATGCTTGTTAATAGTCTGAGTTCAGCTCCACAGAGTGTGAAGTCCAGTACAGAGTCATCAACAGCCTCATCCTAGGAACAAGTGGCTTGCTGATTGTCATCTGTCTTGTACAAAGAGTTCATTCAACTCTTGAAATCATGTCATAAATTCGGTCAGCTATTAAGCCGAATTGTATGAAATTGCCATATTTGGTCATTGTTGCCTAAAATGACAATCACACGTTTGGCTTGACACAAAGGATAGTGAAAGAAATCTCTTAAAAATTTCAACCCTTACACTAACTTGTAAGCTTTTAATTAAAAAAACAAAAAAACAAAAACAAAAAAAACCACTGCTTGTTGAAGAAATACAGTCATCTGTGAGAATTTATGCAGTTAATAACTTTCACCTTTGAAATATCATCAATGGCAAAATGACAGAAAGGTAGAGCTGGGTCCTGGACTTCATAATTAAGTTTCAGAGTATCACAGTTACAACTACAGTATGGCAGACATATTGAGCATAAAATATGCATCAGAAAGAGTAGAAGTTATTGGGAGAAGAGGGAGGGGTGGGTAGCAGTAGGTGCGTGCTCCCCCGGGAGGGGCGGGGAGAGAAGGTAGAAATGGGCCAGCACACGAAGGTCTGCTCACCACCATGCAGCACAGATCTAGGGCGAGAGAGGGAAACGCCACGTCTGTAAGTTCTGATTCTCATCCGGAAAGACCATGCTGTTTGCTGGTGTCTAATATCAAAAAAGTGCTGCTTTTGCTCAGCTATTAGAAAAGTAAAATGCTAAGATCTAAAACAAACCCATGTCGTGCTTAATAGTTGAATTGTAATCAACTCAGTAATTAAGAGTGGTGGTTTGGATGTGGGAATTATTGAGAAAAGAAGTACTGAGTGTCTCAACAGGATGAGGAAGGGGAGGGCAGGACAGTGGTACTTAGTGTCCATTTTTCTAGGAACTGGCCATGTTTGTCTTGTGTAGTTCACACTGATAAAGTTTAATTAGTTGAGGTCATGCTGTACCTCAGTAGCCTTTAGAATACTTACATCATTGAAACAAGAGCTTAACAATGAGCAAAGAATCAAAATAGCTTTTCCTTGGATCTTTTATTTCACACACTTAAATTACATTACTAGAATTGTATCTAGCTGCTTGAGGAAACCTTTCCGGTGATTTTTAAGTGAGTTGTTCTTGAATCTTCTTAGTTATTTTCTATTCTTGGCTTCTTAGTTTGCTTACGCCCCTTTTCTTTCGAAAGAACTTAATAGAATTAATCATTTCAGCATGTGATCGTTGAAGGCTAAATGGCTAGTGAACACTGCTCTCTGACTTTGCGTTTAGATGTAGAAGGCCTTTTATTCTGTGCTCGCTCCCAAAGCCTTTCTTGGGCTAGCTTATCAGAACAATTGCAGTGGCAGTATAATGTATGTCTTTGTGGCTGTGTCCAGTTTAGAAGCACCTTGTGGATCTCTGTGGTGTAATCAATGCTTTCACAAGTTGGGTGTCTTGAGCTTGCTGTGCTCATTCTTATGGAGGGCTGGGTTATTACCTTGGGCAGCTCTCTCTCTGACTAGGTTTTCACAACTGTCATATGGGAAATAGATTTGAAATCTTCAGATGAGGAAACTTTATGGCAGAGGGAACTGTGTTTCACCTGACTTTGGTTAAGAACATACCACTTTAGTTGAGGATAGCAATTGAGAAATTCCTGAGATTTCAGGTTTGATTAATCTGTTACCATTTACTTTAATCACAGATCACCTTCTTTTCATACCCATAGCTTTCTTTGTGTGTATATATATATATATATATATGCATACAGAGCTGGGGTACAGGCCAGAGGTGCAGGGGTGGTGAGAGGATGCACCAGAGACAGCAGGGAGCAGAACAGGCCGACTGATGAAGTACACTGCTGAGGGGACCAGCGGGTAGGTCAGGAGAGGTCTGCCACGCCATGTGGGTCACCTCCGGGGCCTGCAGGGATCAAACTCATGCTGAAGTGGCTTTAGCTTCTCAGTGCTGTGCTTTAACTTGCTGTACCACCATGGAGGGTGCAGAATAGTAGCCCACCATCCGGAGGGCCCACCCACCACCCATAGCTTTCTTAACAAACTTTTACGTTCTTAAGATTTTCTATGCTAGCATTTTTAATTTGCCTCTCCAGATGATTTTTCCCACCACTATCCATTGCTTGTTCTTTTCCTCATAACCTTTAACCAGAGGTGCTCAAAAGTTCTACTGGGGGACCCTCCCTGGTAGCACAGCAGGTTAAAGCACAGCACTGGAAAACTAAAGCCATTTCAGCATGAGTTATTTTCTTGTTAGTGCTTTGGAGGTATAGGATCACCTCCTTCAGGTGTAGTCTCGGAAGCCCACCCCCAACAAAGCACTCATAACTGTCAGTAAACATGACTTGGTTCCCCCCCCCTTCTTATCCTCCACACTTGGGTCAGTGGGGTGGGGTGGGGAGCAGTAAATACTGAAGTTTTATGAAAAATATAGCTTACTCTTGGAAGAGAAGTAGTCTTAACTAGAAATTACTACCAGTTTTGACCAGGGAGGTTGGCACCTGCGTTATAACGTCTCCGTTCTAATAAAATCAGAAGTATGAGGGGCCTCCTTGGTGGTGCCGGGGGTTAAGTCTCAGCACTGCATTGGCAGCCACTGCAGCAGGAGTTTGATGCCTGGCCAGAGAGCTACCCATAAAGCGCCGCGGACTTCCCCTGTATCCCCTATTACTCCCCTCAGCAGTGTATTTCAGTGCATCTGCCTGTTTTGCTCCCCACTCTGTCTCTACCGAATCCTTTCAGCTACTGTACCTCTGGCCTGTACCCCAGTGCTTCTACATAAAAATAAAATCTTTTTAAAAAAAAATAAAATAAATCAGAAATACAAAAAAAAACCTCCAAAAAGATCTGGATATTAAAGATAAGCAAGGTCAGAGTGGGAATGACAGGTCACCAAATCTGCAATTTAAAAATTACTAACTCTATATTGCACATGTTTTCCTGTAATGTATTATTCCTTCTCATAACATATGTACACTTAATTAAGCACACCTAGTATGGCACATAACAAAAATCAATAATATTTGTTGCTTGACAGGAAGGACACTAGTGTTTAATATTTTAAAAACAAAGCAGTGATTTGGCAGTGATAATTATTTTTTGAGCATATCCTATTATCCTATTCAGAAAACAAACTATTATATCACTTCCTTCCCCTATTTGATAATAATAATCTTTCCAAAAAGACTATGAAAATAGTATCACCATCACCTTCAAACTTTAAAAAGCAAATGAAATATAAGAGAAGTTAATACTTAGCATATGGTTTCTCCACAAACTGGGAAAACTTATACAGGAATATTATCTGGAAGCCACTTATAATTTTTAAAAGGAATTTTGAAAATAAAAATCACAATTATAGAGATTTGCATTTGTGAAAAAAGTTAAAATTATCAAAAGTGAACCTAATATATAAGTAAGTAGAGTGTAAGTGGCTCATTGCCCATAAACATTTTTTGGAGACTTTTGTTTTTTTTGGGGGGGTGGGCAGGGCAGGGGGGGTTGTTGTCTCTTCCCAGAGTAAATATTCCTCCTAGGACGACTTCCAGCTCCCCACTTTAGCATATGAAGTGAGTGCCCATATTCTTAGTGACCCAACTTCAAACGTCTTTTCTGTCATCAGAAACAACTGCAACATAAAAAATTATGAACAGAGATAGTCAGCAGACATCTCTTACTGATTACTGCCAAAATACTGTCAATGTAACATACATTTTCCTGATTAGAAGGATAATACATATTGTGAGATGTTTAGAAATGTGGAAAAGGATTAAAATTGTTCTTAAACCATCTGTTTTGTGTAAGCCCACATTTACATATAGCTGCGTGAACATTTTGTTACATACTACTCTGCCTTTGTAAACTGCCTGTGTGTATATGTCACTGCATATAACCTTACAACCTGTCACTGCATATAACCTTACAACCTGTTTTCTTTCCACTTTGTGTCAGAAGATTTAAAACATTCTTATAAAACCGTTATGATAGATCTTCTCTTATTTGAGAGTTCTACCTATTTTATGGAGAAAGAAATAATGGTGTAGGGTCTTAATTTGCATTTCTTTGATGTCTGCTGGTGTTCAACATTTTTTTGTATGTCTGAACGCTTTCATGAATTACATATTCTGACATTGTCTTTGGGGGTATTCATGTTTTTATAAGTAAGGGACCTTTCCCTGGTCACATGTATCATAGGTATGTCCCCATTTTAGCATTTGCAATACTGTTATGAAGTTTTGTTATTTATTTAAATATTTGTTGTTATTTGGGGGGATCATGATCTCAGAGCTATCCCTATAGAGTTGATCTGAGGATGACTGGACAAGATTTCCACCACACATTTAATAAAGTGGTGTCAGGGGCGCAATTGGGACTGAGCAACTACGAATTCAATCATGATAGATACTGGGTGCACCGTAGGCCTGAGGCCTGAGCCCTGGGGCACAGGGCAGCCCAGGCTGGGCAGGACTAAGTCAGCCCAGCCGCACTCAACCTGCTACATCTAACTAGGTCAGTCTGTAGTGGCTCTGACAGACTGTGGGGCTATTTCTATCGGGGTTTTTTCTGCCTAAGAAAATCAGAATTGAGAAAAGCTACAGATGCTTCCCATATGTTTGCTATTAATGCAATCATGGACCAAGGGCTATATTCAAAACAGCAAAGTAACTGCACGCACATGATTTAGAGACTTACAGGGCTGGGAAGGGGCTGCCAGCTGGCACGAGGGCAATGCTTCTGTTGACCGGGGACCCGCTTCATCCTACCTGTGGCTGCCTCTGGCCTCTCTTGTTCTTGCAGGGAGGGGGCTCCGGTCTGGTGTTACGGTTTTGCCTGACACACAGTACAGTACTGTGTGACAGATTAGAATGTTCGTATTTCCCTTTCCCAAAGGGTTTTCTTTTCCCAACAGCTCTCTCCCAGACATGTGCAAGCTTCTGGGGATCCCCCGCTGACGTTAGTGAACTGACTAGAAGCTGTCGCACTTTCTCGCCTAAGTCCAGAACTGCGAGAGACAATATGCATTTGCATCAGTTGTGCTTGTTCTTACAACGGCTTAGATGGATACAGCATTGAGCGGGCAGTGATGGTTTATCAAGCTAATTGGTCCATTAGATGCACTTGATGCTGCACAGAGTTCTAGGAAGAAGCAGGCATGTTCATCCGCAGCAGACTTGCGGAGCCTACTAATGGAATTTAATATCCGGTTTTGCCATTTGTAAAAATGCATTATGGGTTCATATTTTAACGAATTAAAGAAAAAAACTGCAGTGGGGTTGATCGTTAAGTCATCAAATTTAGTTACCTTCTATTAAGGCTGTCAGGTGACCTCTAAATTGTATTTCCCCTCAGTTTCAATCCATGTGTTTATCCCAAGGCATGGAGCCCTCCTTGTTTTCATTTTAGAGAAATGTCATGTTGAAACAATATCACCTAAGTGTCTTATAAAGAGAATCCCGAAAGACTATAGCTTATAAACCACTGTAATGATGTTTATAAAGTGTATCCCCAAACTATACCAAGTTAATAAATATTGAAAACAAGTCCATGGTCAAGTAAATTTGGGAGACTTACTAAACTGCTTAATTACTATAGGATTTCTTAAATACTAAGGAGATGGTATGTGCTGTAATTACGTGGAGGAGATAATTCATACCTCTTTCCACATGCAATTACTATCTGAACTCTTCTTTGGAGGATGCATCACTTGGCACATGCTCAAGGAAACCCTGAGCCACACCAAAAGCTTTTGCTAAGTGATTGCATGTCAGTGTCATTTAGTTTAAGAATCAAATATGGGGGCCTCCCTAGTGGCACAGCA